>NC_140963.1:115698833-115701333 GCF_056783735.1 Eptatretus burgeri | reverse complement strand
TCAGCTGGGAGTCAGAGCCTTAACGGCCTTGGCTTCAGCTGCAGCAAAAGGGCCTGCAGGCCACGGAACACCCAATTGCTCTCTCACATCGACTTAACACTCAAATGACATTTTCTTGGCAATCTGGATGAGCCATTTTTCTGCCTTTGGACAATTATTGTTTGAAACACGCTTTTGTGATATTCCCTGGTGAATTATCAAAAATTATTGGCTAATTTTACAAACTAACATATTTTTCTCCGGTTTCACAGGATTAGCAGAGGAGCTTCGATTTTCCCACTGTGACACACGCCTGGAAAGGGATGGAGGAGATAAATTGAGAATAAATGAGAAAAGCATAAGAAGGAAGGATGATGGAATCGAAAGGAGATTTGAGAAGTATCAATTTTTTTTTTTAAAGAAGATGAAGAGGAGACAGAAGTAGAGAGGTGGTACTATATAGTTGGGAATGGACATGATTGTGAGAAGGAGGGGGAGAGAGGAGGGGTCAAAATTCCAAAATATTTGCATAATTGATAAATATATTGCTCTAATATCCTGAAGTGGAAAAACTGTTTTCACAAAGCACTGCTCATGAATTTCCACCTGAAAGGGCCAATGCAAAACAGTTTGTCACACTTTTCAAGGCTTAGCCAACAAGAAGGCATTCTCTTGGTTCTTTCAAACATCCCAGATGGTTTCAGCATCACAGACAAATGTTCAACACCTTCAAAAGGTTTATGACGGTATTTCAACACCGAGGAAACCATTCACATGGGTTACAATTTTCACCGAAAGCCGCATGTGGTGATGATGCATTGTACCAATGAAGTCTTGCCCAAAACAATAATAAACGAAGGTGCTATAAATCACATCCCATGACTCCACCCTCACAGTGAGAATCTGGCCTTCAGCTGTGCTCATGCCTTACAGCAAGCAGAAAAAGGCCTTCCTTGCCTCCATCTGCCTAAAATAGTGATTCTGATGCTAATGTTCGATTGATTTTTTTTCTTGATGGACACAGACTGCAACGACTGCACGAGGCAGACAGACGCTCTAGGTTCACAAAGGGCAGGCGTCATCAGGAAGAAATAACTTAGTCTTCGACTCGGATGATTGGCGGATAATAGAGAGACAAACAGTGGAGCCTATGGAAAAAAAAAACCTTACCATCTGGTGACAGGGAGCACTTGAAATAATAAAAGAGCTGTTTCTCCAAAGTCCAACAACTTTACATTCTGCTTTGTACTTGTTTAGTGCCCACTTACTATTGCGTCAGTCTGTAATTATCAATATTTTATATGCTCACATGTCTCATTGTACTGTTAAGGAAACAAGACGGGCATAAAGGCCAAGTTACAAAAATAAACATTAACCTTGCATTCTGGAAGAGCATCCTATCATATAAACAAGGCACTTAACTTGAGGTTTACACTTAGTGTTCATCCAAAGCAATTTTAGTGTAATTTGAGGAGTCTGTCAAAGTCAGTTTTCATCCTCGACAAAATAACTGAAATTAGTCAGTGCTGCCAGTTCATTAAGTACACCTCATCGATACATTTTTTAGCCTAACTTGTTCTCTATACCTTCAGGAACCAAGTAAAATTAAAATGTGTTGTTATCCTATTTATTTCTAAAATACATCATGTAGGATTTTTCACAGTAAGGTGTTCCCCTTCAAAAGCTTTTCAACCAGCCTTAGTGGCATAATGGTCGGAGCGTCCACTTTGATTCGGAGAGGTTGGTGGTTTGAACCCCGGCAGGGTCATAGCAAAGATTCTATAATGGTACATGCTCCTGTTTTACTTGATGCCTAGCAGAATTATAAATAAAAGAGTAGAGCATGGACAAACAACGAAAGGTTGGCAACCATAACACAAGCTTGATAGGTTTAATGGACTTCTCCAACATTGCAGTTCCTTGTAATTTCTCACGAGTGTGACATGTGTTTGTCGTGCTGTTTAGTGGCCTGCAAAAGTATTCATCCCCGACCAAATAATGCCACATTTAGATGAATTACGAATCATGTCGAAACTATTTTTCCAAATGAACTTTTATATTCATAACTGAAAATATCAAACTAAACACTGTTATAGTTGAAGGAGGTTACATGTCAGGAATACCTGAAAAAAAACGTGTACAAATCAAAATTCACTGGTTGTAAAAGTATTCACCCCTTAGGTCAGTACATGGTGAAGGCACATTTTTGCAGCAATGACTGCAATGAGTATTTTTGGGTAGGTCTCTACCAGGTTTGCACAGTATGATGGTGAAATATTTGCCCATTCTTCATGAGAATTTGCCGGACTGCCATTTTGACCGCCGAGTTCTGCCAAGTTTGATGGCCATCGTCAATGGACTGCAATCTCCAAGTCTCACCAAAAATGATCAATTGGGTTAAAGTCAGGACTTTGACTGGGCCACTCAAGAACTTTTATTTTCTTCTTATTCAGCCACTCCAGTGTGGCTTTAGCGTTGTGCTTCGAATCATTGTCCTGCTGAAATGTGAATCTCCTACCCA
>NC_140963.1:115688833-115693833 GCF_056783735.1 Eptatretus burgeri | reverse complement strand
TTATTTGAATTTAAAAGTGATTCTTCACCATTGAGAGATAGGGCTAAACCGATACATAGCGTGATATCTCAAAAAGTTGTGGACGGATTCAGACGAAACTTGGTGGACATGTTGTGGGTTTGACCCCGACAAATTGATTCGATTTTAGTGAAGATCTGATTCCAAATCCGACTACTAGAATTTTTAAAGTGATTCTTCACCATTGAGAGATAGGGCTCAAAAATGGTATATAGCATGATATTTAAAAAATGTATTGGGCCAGATATGTTATTGTGGATCAGGCGTTTTGGGGCGGAGGTATGCGCTCTACCGAGTGCCCTTCTAGTTGAATAAGAATTGTCCTATGGTCTTAGTAAAAGTGAAATAAACCTTCAATGAGGTTCACTCCCTAACTTTATCTGGGAATAAACTATCTCCACTTGTATCCCTAAAAACAGAATGAAAGTGAAGCCTATCTTCCTGCTTGCTGAAAAAAAAAAATCACAAACTAAGACTCGTGGATTCCATCAACTTTGGGAGTAAACTTCTTCATAAGAACCCTGCTACAAAAAGCTTCGATCAAAAACGAGCACGTCATATGAACCTGCGAAACACCGGAGAATATGAGCTAAGACTTGCTTGGAACATGACCTCAGAAGAACATAAAAATCACGAAAAGCCTTTCCTTCATCAAAAAAAAACCTTGAAGTCTATCAATTATCACTGAAATTCCCATTTTTGGATCAGTACGACACCGACTATGACGCCCATGACTAGTGGGCCTCCTTCTGATTGTCCTTAAGGCCCAAAGGATAGATCACACATAGTGTCATGATCCAAAAGTCCTCTGTGTCCTAGCTCAACATTACACTACTCTTTATTATCAAAATCATTAACATTAACTGAGTCTATAATTTGAATTGAACAACTACAAAAAACATGCCCAACTTCTTTGAAATGAACTTATTCACATTTTATCTGCATTTTTTGGCTTCATCACTTTGGAGTAGTTTGTTAAGACTCCATATATTAAGTTTGATTTGAAAGCATCATGAAAATAAGCTCAGGTGGCATCAAAATGTGAAAACTTGGGAGGGGTTGAATACTTTTGCAGGCCACTGTATGTTGTTTTCAGAAGATTTGTGTGGATTATACTTGAAGATGCAATACAGGTACAGTACTGAGTTTACCATGGTAAGGCAGACAGAGCGCAACAGTGGATCAGTGGATTGATGGTGGATTTTTAACTCGCTGAGCCATTCCAAACACTGTAAATCGTATCCAATCGACAAAAAAAGTTTTAAAGTACAAGAGTGCACTCTTCTTTTCGACTTATGGAGTTCTAATAGACATCTGCACACAAATTCGTTAAATTTTGCAACTTATTTATCTATTTATAGAATAATTATTTAGAGAAGAGCCCCATTTGTATTAAGAATAGATGATCAAGCAAATAATGAGACAACACACCAACAGTATCATGATGGCATGCAAGGCAGCAGCCTTGCTGAAGGACTGAGATCATTATCAGCCCTCCTGTAAGACTGGCAACGTGGATAATTACAAATGAAACCATTCCCAGGCAAAAAGAAGGCATCGAAATTAGCCTTGAGAGGTGAAAAAAGGAACAGAAAACTATCGGAATGAATTATTACATCAAGTGTGTTGTTAATACTAAGGTATTGTTGCTCCGGCCAGTGAGCTACAGGATGCTATATTTCAGTGCATGTTGCCTCTGTAGATGTTATTCCAAAGCACAGTCAGCAGTAATACAAGACTTTCACTGGTTTAAGGCTCGTATGAAAGGAACACATGATTTGCCATTGAGTTACAAAAGAACAGCTGGACAATATAAGGGATGACCTCAGTGGGAAGCAGTTCCGTGAAAATACTTGTTGGCAAGGTTACTTGTGATCCAGCAAGGTTCCCACCTGCCTGACTGGATTGTTGGCAAGAGACCCTTCCAACAATTTCCTATGATTGTTCATGGCGTCTGACATTCTCATGAAATCCTCATCAACCTCATGACAAATGCAGAGGAGATGTTTATAAGGAGAAAGATGTCTAGCTAAATATTTGAACAGTTCCTGGAACAATGAGCAAATTGATTAAGATCCATTGTTGGAAGCCTGTAAAGAGTGCAGTGAAAGGCATAAAGATCATGGGGCCCTGCAGGGACTTGCAGGGGGAAGGAAAAATCTGCTCAAGCTCCAACAGGGGCATCAGTGCTCATCTTCCAGTACGAGAGAGTCTCACTATGCAGGTTCTTCGTCTTCATTTACTTTGCTCAGGCCAGTCCTTCATACATGGAGGAAGTAATTTGGTGGTTTAAAGGCTGTTGTGATACACAATCTCAAAGTGTGTGTTTAATGGTTCTTGTAAGTAATCTTTCTGCAGGATTCATGAGGTTCCACCAAACAGGTTGAATGAGATCAGACGTAACTCAACAATTTACGCAATGTGTTCCTCGTTTACTCTTCTCTCTTGGACTTTAATTAGTATTATTATTATATCCCATGCAGAGCAGTGATAATTGGAATTGGGCAGGAGAGCAAGGGATGGGGTGGGAGGGTTGGTAGCAGTGATAATTAGAATTGGGTGGGAGAAGGTTTGGGAGGGCTGGTAGCAGATAATTAGGATGGATGAGGAAGAGGGGAGTTGGACAGGATATCTAATTTGGTAGCATTCTTGCCATTGAGTTATTTAAGCTGCATTGGACCCCAAAGCACTTTTTCTCGACAAGAGCGAGGCATGGAAGAGCAGGATTGAACTGATACTGGGGTAGTGGGGCAACAATTTTGGCACAACCAGCAAGGAAATGAATGAACAGGATATACAAAGAGAGAGTATTGGGGAAAACACTGCAATCAGTGAGTAGTCGGGGTCAGGAAGGGTTAATGTGGGTAATAAAGATCAGGCATCAGGATGGGGTTGACTTGAGGTAGTGGTGCCTTGCATGCTTGAAGCCGAAGAGGGAAGATTGGGAAAGAACAGCACCTGAAAGGCAGTTCCACAAAGCAGTGAGGGCAATGTGCTCTGCATTTTGGAAAATGTTGTTCTGCATATTATGATCATGTTACGCAAGATATCTCTTTATGCAGGATATGAAAGATTGTGGGATGTCTTTCAAAAAGTAGGTTGGCTGCTGGTAACCTGGCCAAATGCTTTTGTTTTAAGCTGGCTATATAAATATAGCACTACCTTCATGACATGGTAGTGCTCGGATTAGATAGGGCACAGGAATGATGAGTCAAATGGCCTTCTCGAGTGTCTTAGTTTTCCTTGAATTCATTTGTATATCATTATATAAAATTTTCAAGGACTCACATAACTGAAGAAGGTCAGGATTTTCACACAAGCATAACCTTGGAAAGTTAATTTGTACACAAGCAGAAGCAGTTGATAAAAGTGTGGTGCAAATAAAAAGGTTAAGGCACTATCTTTTAAATTTTCAACATTTGCACGTTATGGAGAAGAACGCCGTGAACAGGGCTGATATGATAGCTCAGAGGTAAAGTGATGGGATCGACTTACAAAATCCAAGGTCAGCCACAATACCTCAATAGCACGCTCTTTAGAGCTATCCTGTCTGGGTTTGATTCCTTGCTGGGCCATATAACTGTCTTCTTGGTGCTTCGAAGAAAGCATGTTGCATTAATGAGTTTGCCGTCCTTTGGTGGGGACATTAAGCGGGTTATATCGAATTTCGTAGCATTTGCTGGCGGATATTAAAAATCCCGGCACATCTTAGCTTTACAAAGGAGTGGCCCGTTGTGTGCTAGTAACCCAGACCAAATGATAAACTTCCCTGAGTGAGGCCTGCTTTCTTAATAACCTGCGATGGAGCGATAACGAATCCAGTGTACATTGTCAGTTGTGGAAACGTTCACGATGGACAACAAAAAGTGGTGAACTGCTACAAAAGTGAGTGTAAAGAAATAACCTTCATGTGTTGAAAAACTTCAAATGATGCAATGAATCAGCGTGCCACTATGTTGCACTGCTTAGGGTGCTGGTCTGGATTGGAAGAGGCCATTAATTCAAATTTTATTCTTGCAGGGCATGATATGATATGTGTTATACGAATCACATTATAAAAAGAGCACTGGTGCTGCTGAAGCAGTATCTTGGTACTTGTAATGCTGAGTGGTTTGCAACTGCCTTCCCAGCAGAAAGTCAGGGCAGGAATTTGGAATTCATTCAGGGTGCCGATGATAGTTCACCTACTGTTAGCAAAAGACACCGTGGGATATTTAACATGCATCATCTAACGCTAGAAGATGGGATGCCAAGTTCAACGTCCATCTGAGGGGCGACTACACATCGATGCCTTTCCAGACAGCAAATGGACGTTGGCCCAACGTAATTTCCTCTGTCGGGCCAATGGTAGCACAACGTCAGATGGCTTTTTACACCATATCGCCAATGTTAGAATGACGTTGGTGATCTGCTTGTGACCGATGCGACCTTTGCTGATCTATCGCAACGTTAGCCCAACGTCGGCGTGCTATCTGGGTTGTTCTCCCTGCAAAATACCAGGATGACTGTTTATAGCTGGGTCGAGATTCGAGTCCGGACTAGACAGGTCAGATGAGTGCGCATGCTTCCAGGCTATTGTGGCAGCACTACATGTTGCAGCACAAGTTGAGCGGAAATAAATCTGCTCTCTATTTAATGCCAATTTATCCCAATGTAGTTCGTAAAGGCTGCTAGTGGCATGTGCACACTCACATATACACACTCGATGTTGTTGTGATTAACAAATAGCCTTTCAAAACCATAGGTGGTGCCTGTTTCAATCGTGAATTTCGAGTAAGGTGCCAAAAGATAACTGGTTGCTCATTATCCACACTTTTTCCACATACATGTGGGTTTTCTTGTGAAGTAAGAGCCCCAGTGAACCACGAGTGGAAGATGCCATGTGGAAAAATGGTTTTACTGTAATATTATTTTTTTTAAAAACCCTTTACAGAAGGCCTTGTTTAACTCTGAGAGCTTGCCACATGCCAAATGCTTGAGAT
>NC_140963.1:115643833-115683833 GCF_056783735.1 Eptatretus burgeri | reverse complement strand
GCTGTGATTTCACATCGTGTTTCTACAGGAAGGGCAAAGTGAAACCCTTCCAGCGGATGGAGTCAGATGCAGCTCATGTGATGGCACTGCGATCTCGAACAGCTGAGGAGGTAGACGTCCAAGCTGTTACATCCTTTGACTGCGTGCTGTATTGCCTCAAAACCTCTGACATTAATGAAGCCAGATACAAGGCATTCATGCGAATGGGTGGTGGTGACGAAAAGGAGCCCCTTGCCAGAATAAAAAAGATAAACTGTGCCTCTCTTCCCCCATGTGCCAAGACACTTGGTAATCCTATGAAAAGGGCACACTATGTGGCAAGAATCTGGAAGAGAGCTGATCAGACAGATCCAGCTGGTGGGGCGAGTCCGACAGACTATGGATGGAAGTTGTCTCAAAACTGCTTTGAACCAGACTGGTATCCAGGAAGTTCAGTTCCAGAGTCCCTCACAGCCCCACATGAGGATGATGGGGATGGCGTGGAAGATAATTCAGCAGATGAGGAAGAGTCAGATAATGCTTGGAGTGAGGACAGTGATGAGAGTGACGAAAGTGATAGAGAAGACTTGTAATGCCAAGAGGACATCAAGTTAATTATGTGAACTGCACATTTGCAAGTTTTCTATATATCGTTGTTCGGTAATAGCATCGCTTAATGAGTGGGTGGGCTACACATTTACATGGTAAACTACACATTTCCCAGTAATAACACAGGTGTCAGGGTTGATTGACCATAAAAATATCGGTATAGATGCCTTATTTGTGATATTATCATGCACAGTTTTTCAGATAGTGAGGTTTCGGTAATGGTGTTGCTAATTTAGTGGATGAACCATGCATTTACATGGTAAGCTATACATTTTCTAGCAATATGCATAGCTTCAGGGTAATGATTGACCATGAAAACATAGGTGTGGACACCTTATTCGTGATATTATCATGCACAGTTTGCTCGATATTGAGGAAATTAGGTTTTTCGGTAATGGCGTCACTAATTGAGTGATTTTGGGGGGAAAGCCACGGGTCAGACCCGGCAGCAATGCATTTTTGTGATGTCGGTGGATGACCCCATCAGCCCATGAGGTCAAACGTTTCGGCGCTTTTCACCTGAATAAACCTTCTGGGCTCTTGGACTATCTTATATATTATTTCCGAATTTGTGGTTTCGTGTCGCGCTATCTTCGACTTTGTTCTGCGCTCGAGTAACGTAATATTCGGCTTACATTATCTCAAAGACCATATGAGGTGCATGGTACAAAAAAAGTAAATAAAATGGTTCTGAAACAGTGAAATCGTATTCCACTTACTGCATTAAAGTAAAATTACTACTGATACTCTGCATCAGTTCCTTTCTCAAACACACCCACCCCAAGATGTCGCGCAGAGCGCGGGTTATGCTAGTAACAAAATTAAATTAAAAAATATATCAAGGCACAGAACACAAAATATCGATCTCTGCTTTCCGCCTTCAGAACGAGATCACGGCAAACACGTGGTCGGATGGACCTTATTGTTTTTATATATGTATCGATGTCGAAGTGAGGGTGGATTATATTAGGAGATCGCACAAAAGGTTAAACAAAGCGATGTCCTCTAAAAATAAAATTGCACATTTTCAGCGGATGAGACACCTCCCAAGACACCAACCGCACGGCATCGCAGGGCCCAACACAGGCGGAAACGTACGTCTGTCTAATCGATGTTCCATTGAGAGTATGGATACTTTTACCGAAACGAACAATCATGCAGCTTGGTGAGCACTCACTAAGTGGATTAAGCACTCAAGCAAGCACTCCAGTGAAACGGGTGTTAAGAAACGGCGAGTTTGGCACATGATTCGCAACACATCAAAACGTACACTTCCCAGAGATGCCCGAAATGTCAAGCCATAAACGCTGATGTCTCCGGATGTTGATAAACTTGCAATGTACCCAGTGATTCGTGGCTGTGATTAACAGGCATTCGACAAGATGAGTGAGGAAAGGGAAAACAACAAATATATCGTCAACAAATCATTGTGGCCTGTTCCAAGTCAAGGTAAGGTTGAGCAGGCCAAAAAACATGGCGGCTTCAGACCCCAGCGAGGTCACTAAAGAAACGCCTTTCGACCCCAGACTGTGAGGTGGCCGAGGATCACCTGAAGAAGGATATAATTAAATAAGGCCATTTATTATCTTCAAAAGGGGTGTTTTAATTAACCCAAACACCCAATTTTCACTCTTGCACTTCCATGGACTTTCTTTAGTATGCCTGCAAAGTTTCAGGCTGCAAGGTTTTATGGTTTTGGAGTTATGGAGGACACTCAATGACACACACACACACACACACACACACACACACACACACACACACACACACACACACACACACACACACACACACACTCTTTTATTGGTATACATGTGTATATATACATATATAATTACATCCAGACTTGCTGGAGAGATCAACATGACCCCAATTGGTGTATAGGGGGGGTGTTTTTATCTTTGCTGGTGGTCTTCGGAGAATGAGAGGGAGACCTAAAATTCTCTATGTAAATGTGTATCATGTCGCACCACCTCCAGGTGGGGGAGAGAGAGTATTACAAGTCTCCACCATTTACAGTGCAGTTTTCCTGGCCCCAGGACAACAGAAACCCATTCCAGTGCAATCAAGTGTTTTGAATTATAAGCAGTCAGTATGTTTTTCATGTATGTAACGTGGGTGTTTTTGTTTTTTTTGCAAATGCAGAGCTATCAGTAACCTATACACCACCCTTTATATGCATCAGAAGAATATGTTGCTTGCTTGGAACAAGATCACCCTTTGGGTGGCTACTCTGCTAGTATACATGCAATGGTTAAAAATAAATGATCAGCAGTCCCGAATAGGTAAAACAACAATAAAAACAAAATAGAACGCCTTACCCTGCACAATCTTGAGAAAAAGGACATGGGAAGATTCTTTCAAACTCTTGCTTTGTGTTTCTGAGCATATTATACATTTGTTTTGTTCGTGAACCTTTGCATAACAGGTGTGATAGTAACCACACAGCACGACGTGTCACCATATTTGTCAGAATGCAGAATCTCAAAAAATGTTCTTCCATCAGGCCATGATGCTCATTCTTGTATAGTTACTCTTCTTTCAGGACATGAATCTTCTTCCAATTCCTGCTCAACAGAAGGATTTTGAAAGTGACAAAAAGGCGATTTGTGTTCTCTAGCGTTCAAGTGTACAATTCATATTAAAAATAAAGTGAAGATTGTTAAAGGTTGTCGAAAAAATATTTTGGAAGTTTACTGCCATTGATGCAGCATCTTATACACCAGCTTATTTAACACGTTACATTAGTTCTGTGTGCTTGTTGTTTGTGTCCCTTGTGATGTCATTAAAACCTAACTTTCCTGCTTGGAATGGTTTTCAATTTTGGTCGACTATGTGACAGGCGGACAGAGTAAAAAAAATAAAATGTCACTCCTCTCTGCACATGTGTGATTGGGCCAAATTCAGAGCCAAAGTACTGCTGGACTGCAGGTTCCTTTTCCGATTCATGTTCCGATTCGTGTTCAAAATATAACATTCAATTGAAATGAAGTTGCATTTCGGTCATTTTTGTGACCGAAAATGAACAGCATTTCGGTAAACTGACGTTTGTAGATGGATCGATGGACGGACGGATGGACAGACAGACAGAAGTGAACCAATTGCTTAACCCCACTTTTCACTTCACGTTAAAAAGACTACTCGAGAGATAAAGGGGAATAAACAAGAATGGAACACGGAGATCTGAATAATTAATTCAGTTTACAATATACTTTGACACAGAGGAAAATCCAAACAATCCACATAATCTCGCAGCTTACTGGCAAATGCTGCATATTCAATTTGCCAATTATATATTGCATTGAAACCCATTAAATGACCAAGTAACTTACTAAAGCATTGTGTTGGCGTAACTTTTAAGGGGGCTGCCTGAAGATCTTTGGGTGCTGAGTTTGAGCCCCTGTTGTGCAATTACATAACAGGAGGTGTATTCACTAAGCCTGTCATCCTTTCGAGGTCAGCAAAGTGAGTACCAGCTTATTGGGAAGAGAATGAGCCATTCGATTATCCTGCGTCAGAGTGGTGACCCATCAAGGAGTGTGCCCCCGAGCCGATCGAAAACTATCTCAGCAGCTCGATGCAAAAGGAGTGGTTCTTCCAACTGACTGATGGATTTAATGACCAAAGTTTCATCAGTCTGGCTCCGATAATCACCAAGGTTTCGATTATTTAAACTTAGAACCTCAGTTGTGTCCAGCAGGCAGTACAATAACAACTGTATTACTGCTCTCTGCCTCTTGAGATGTGCCTGGATCTTTTGACGTTATTTTGCACTACCAGACACACACTTAAAAACCAGAAAGAATGCAGTATATTTACTAAATTGAAAAAGGCAGCTTAATGAGCAGCCTGCTTAGAATGGAAAGGAATGCAAGCTGAAAATATAGGAATCATAGGACTGCCCACCTGGTTTACATTAATGTGCTAACTCACTTTACGAGGAATTATGTGCATCACACTGTTCCACCCTAATGGCTTAACTTCAGACACAATGAATGGTCTTCTTCACCCAACCTAAGAAAGGCTTGCATTAGATCTGGATATACAGGAAACATCAATAGGTGAACCTCATCAGTCGTCAACCATGATACCAATATACGATAGAACACAGGGGTTCTATGTTGCACCAACCGTGCATCCCCTGGCAAATACTCAATCTCAAGGGACCTGCAATGTTATCACGATTGAGTGAAGGCCCAATGATACGTGACATTTCAGTCAATACAAAACTTACCAAACTGATCAAAACAATGTGAAACGAGATTTGTCAAAGCAATCCTTTCTCCATTGGTCCGTAGTCAAGCCGTATTATTTACAGATTCACTTTAAGTGACAAATTTGGCTCTCATCTGAAATCACAGCCTTGCAAAGGGCTTCCTGGGGTTCACAGCATAGCTAAGAGGAAGCATGCCTACCCTTGAGCTGTGTAGTCTGGGTTCAATTCCCAGCCTGACTATAACTGTCACTGTTGCATTTTGCAGCCAGGGCATTACCTCAATAAGTATTGCATCATTTAGAGTAGCTCTTAAGCCATGTCTCTGGTCTGCTAGCATTCGTTTGGGGATGTTAAAGGTCAAACAGTATCTTCCAAAAACAATGTGCCAATGTGCCAAGTGGTACTCAGGTCAAATTCCAAATTCCTGCCCAAGTTGAGGACTTCTTCAACAGTACTCTGCAATGGGTAGTGTCGTGCAATAACCGTTGATGTTTTCATAGCTAAATATTTCTTGGGTAATTTCTCAGCTACACAAACAAACATTCAAGAAAATCAGCCTGAACTTCTGGAATAAATGAATAATTAGAATTATTATCATAACAAATATAAAAGCCCGTCAAAAATCATGGCTTGGAGTTATTTTATTCGAAATATTTAAGGAGACTGGAAGATATGATGTTTCGTAGCAAGAATCAATATTTTAAAACACTACATGTACAAATGTGACTGTTTTCTTGTATCTTCTGGGATTTTTCATTTTGACGGTACATCCTCATGAGCATGCCAAAGTCTGAAGCCTTGGCCTGGAGTCAGGTGTGCTTCTATCTTCTTTGATTGACAACATGGTATGGAAGATGCTGGTGGTTAAGATTGTGATAGATACCCCATATCTGACCAGTTTGGTTGAAGCACAGCAACTACCAGATGCAATGTATGACCTGATTGTTTGTAGCATGTCAGGAGGCAGGGTACTGGACAATCTGGACTCAGCATGGCAAGAGGATTGCACGGTACCACTCAGGTCGAGGCACAGGAGGGTGCTCAACTAGAAGTTCCTCCCTCGTTTTCAGAGCCTATATGACCCCATTGCGACTTGTGAGTATTTACCAGTTGAAGTCACAGCATAAATATCTTGATGTGGGAAATGTGACCCTGAGATTACTGACTTCGATATATTGAGCACTGCTGTTGTGGGACCAGGAGAAGCAGCCATTGATGATGAAAACCTGCTAGAGCTTGGCAGCTGTAAGCTGAAGGAAACAGTGGCAGATGTAATAATTGATCAGCAGCTCACCTGTACTCAGAGTAAGTGGTTGAGATCCTTAGTCAATGACTATTAAGTGGTGTCAACTGATTTTCCAAGGACCACTACCTCAATTCATCATCACATTAACTTGACTACAAGTGAGCCCATTAGGTCTAAATCATATCCAATACTGAACGGCATCAGGAAGTCACCGATTTAGTACATACAGGATATGTTTCAGATGGGAATAATTCAGCAGTCTAATTCATCATACACAACAGCAGTTGTGGTGGTTCATAAAATTGAGAGGACAAGCAGCACGTGTGTTAATAATATGACTGTATTTGATCCGCAGTCAATAGTGATAGTCAGTGACCTCTTCTATAATCTCAGTGGTGGAAGTATTTTACAAAGATTGATGCGATCCAGGGGTATTGGCAGATTATCGTAGCCGAAGAAGATGTGAACATGACGGCATTTGTGATGACAGTTTTTTTAAGATGCAATATGGGATGATTTCAGGATCTACACGAGTGCAGGACATGAGGAGGTTGCTCAATCGGATGGAAAAAGTTGATAGTTATATTGATGACATTTTGATCCACACCCACACTTGGAGCTAGTGTTTTTCCTGTCTTTTTTTTCCATGTTTCCACCTTTAAAGAGATGCTGTGCAAGATGTCAGAAATCTGCCTCAAGGATAGACCTTCGAAGTGTGAGACTTGTGGGTTACCACATAGAACATAGCTTGTTGGATATTCATGGTAACATGAAGATGATCAGGAATGCTGCGCAGTCCACAACCATGGAGGTATGGTCGTTTGTGGGGTTTACCGGATACGACTGACCACATCCCTAATTACGTGACCATCAATTTTCCACTGAGGGATTTGACTAAGAGGGGGCCAACCCATTAAGGTGGTATATGATGGGAGGGAGGGGGGATGCTCAGAAGAGGGCCCACATGATCCTTAAGCAAGTTCTCATCAACAAACCCATTTTTAGGCTAGTGGCCTGAGTAAGCTATTTTTGCTTAGAGCCAATGCTTCTGACATTGGTATTAGAGTTGGACTTTTGCAGTGACAAGAAGGCAGACTCTTCCCTGTCAGGTTTTTTGAGCAAGAAACTTATGAATCAAGAGAATCGAATGATTCAACCATGGGGAAGGAAGGAATTGTTGTTGGGAGAAATGACTGAAAACGAGTCATCTGGATGTGCAAGCGGTGATCAGAATAACAACCTAGTACATCGAGTTAAGAAGACACAAGAGAGGAAAGACCATTTCAAGATCATGTTCGATTCAGCTTACAAACAAATGGATCCAAAATCAGCAAGTATGTGAGCATAATAATGCGTAACTAGGTTGCACGATGTTGAACGAGGCACACAACAGCAGGTGGGTGGATAATGAGTGGAGGTGGTTGGCGGAGGGGGGGGGAAGCAGTGAGTCCAGGCCTCCCCCTTGGTCATTGTCGAGAGAATGCAATAACTACAAATATACATTCAGCCTGACAATCCTTTTAATTTGCAATGGTTTCTGCTACTCAGCAACTTGGGATCATCCCACACAGAAAGGTTCTGGTTGCACCTGGTCCTATGTTGAACTGTTTCCAAATGAGATGTGTAGTGTTAAACAAAAATCTTAAATGCACCTCTGGTCAAGGAAAGATCAAGTTTCATGCTGACAAGAGCAATGTAGAAGACTGAACCACATGTCATTACATTATTCAGATATTCTGCATTACGATAACAGCCATGTAATAGACAAAGTGAATAAACTGATTCCTCGTTAAACAAGCTCAAATGAGCTAAGATCCTCGTCCTCTTAATGATGGCGTCATAAAAACGAATATGACGTCATTGTGATGTATCAGGTTTGCGATAAATTATAATCTGTGCTAATGCCCGGCTTGATTCAAACAAATTCAAACAAAATTCAAACAGTTTGCCGAGTTTCAGAGATAATGGTATAGGCGATTGCCATTAGCGGCAATATTATGACGTCAACTTTTTTTCTCGGAAGAATTTCCAAAATCGGAGATGGTTACTGCCTGCGCGTGGGCTTCTGCATATTCATGGCAAGTTTCATGAAGATCCGATGAAAACTCTGGGTTGTGAAACAAAAAATGTCAAAAAATAGGAATGACGTCATAAAAATTGATATGACGTCATAGTGATGTATCATATGTGTGGTAATTCATCTCTACTAATGCCCTGTTCGATTCCCGCAAACACAATTTAAAAAGCTTGCCTAGTTTCGGAGATAATTTTTTAGGCGATTTCCATTAGCGGAGATATTTTGACGTCATAACTTTTTTTTGTAGGAGAAATTTTCAAAATCGGGGATGATTACTGTCTGCGCAGGGTAGTTTTACATATATCTGCCAAGTTTCAGGAAGTTTCGATGAAAACTGTAGGCTGTGAAACAAAAAAGTCCACAAGAAGAAGATGAAGAACAACAACGTGGGTAAGACTTAGAGATCCTCCACGAGGATCTAAAAAAAACATGACAAACACGTACAACTTCATCTTGTCTTCAGCTACAAGGTCATAAAAAATTGCAAAAAAGGAAGGCTGCTTCAGCTATTTATGACACTGTCAAGCATTGGATGACACTCCTTTTCTTTTTCTCCAAAACAAGTAAAGATATTTGAATGAAACAAAGTGAAGTCAGCACATTATTTCTTCCCGTCACTGGGTGCGATGTTTTGTGATTCTGACTCCAGGTGTCTCTGTGCTACGTTAGTCAAGATGGCAGAGGGCAGCTTGACATTGTCAGTGCTGTGCAGTGCTGGAGAAGAGAGTTTGGCTGACTGACTGGAGATGAGAGGTGAGTGGACCATTACGGTCCTAAGAGTAAGAGAGGTAAATGGAGTATGGCCGCAAAGGATCACCAGCTCCGACTTGGCTCCATCAGATTTTCGTCTCTTCCCCAAACTTAAGCAACACCTTCGGGGAGAACATTTTTCATCCCATCATGCCGTCGAGGCCGCTGTGAGGCACCAGTAAAGTCAGCAGGACACACAGTACTATTGCGACGGCATCACAAAACTATTTAAACATTGGCAGAAATGTGTGTACCGGAATGTGTGGACTGCGGTGGTGGTTATGTTGAGAAATAAATAAGCACCATGGAAGAATAAACAATGATGTTAGCATCTGCCTTTGTTTCATTCGAAAATCTTTTCCTGTTTTGGAGGAAGAGAATAGGAGGCATTACTTTTCAACACGTCTCATATAAGGATTATATAAGCCAAAAAATTCGAAGATTTGGTAATTAAAGCTGGAGGGGGTAAAATCTTTCACTATGTTGTTTGATAACTCGAAATATGCAAACGAACAAAAATCATGCTTTCATTCTGTATTTATTCACAAATGTGTTGTGACCTTGTTTGAATAAAGGAACTTCAAGTACCTTTGGATGTCATAGCTGCAGCCATGTTGATGATACTTCAGCAGACAATACAGGCTATGATGTGTATTTTGGAATTGTGCATTCCTGAGGCATGTTCTGGAATAAACAGGGAACTCGCAAGCATGTGGCAGTCACAGCGAGTGATGGCCGTTTGTGTGGTTGCCTTTTCAGCAACTTTCCAACATTGCCACCATAGTCAAACAGATGGATCAGCAAGTGCATGTGATGGAATTTTCATTTTTACACCGGTCTAAGACTCAAGCAGGAGTGAAGTATTCAGATGGGAACAATAAATATAACAAAACATTTGAAGCATAACTTGGCAATTGAAACCATGGTGGTGGTGGAGATGCCATAACCTTAGTGGTGTATCTATGGGCAAGTAGACATAGCGGTGCCAATCTCCTCTGTGGGTCAGACTTATGAGTAGCCATGGAAATCAAACCCACAACAGTGAAGGCAATGCAACAAGGCTTTACCTAATCCAGCAGCATTCTGCTCAACTCATGACAAACCTTCTGAATGAACTAAGCAAGGTTGACGTATGAAGTTTGTGAAGCTGCTTAACGATGGATTCTGTTTAAGTTTGGATTGACTGGTCAGTATAGTTTGTGGAAGCATGACACAAACATGAAGGAGTTGCAGGATCAGTGCTCCATTCAAAATCAAAAAATATATTTAGAATACTGAAAATAATTGATGTGCAGTGTTGAAAATGTGCATTGAAATAATTGATGTGCAGTTATCTATCGATCCATTGGAGCCATACTCTGTGCAGAGCGTTGGTGCTGCCGAAGCAGTCTCCTAGGCTATTGGGCATCATCCTGGGCGGGTCACCACTTCGACAAAGGATACCAGCAAGCTGGTACTCATTTTGCTGACCTCAGAAGGATGACAGGCTGAGTCAACCCCACCTGGTATTTAATCAACAGCCAAGTAGTGTTTCAACTCAAGACCCTCAGATCCCAAGCCCACCACTCTAGCCATTAAGCCAACATCAGGCATAAATGTGGTAGTGATCCAGATATTACTCATCAAAATCATTGCTAAAACCCTAATAATAATAATTCAGTCTATTGATCTCACCTACCAGAAGAAATGCCCCAAAAAGGGTTTGTCACAGGACCTGATGAAAATCTCATCAAGTTTCCATAAGAAATCATTGAAAACTCGAACGGCACTCGGTAGAGCGCATACCTTCGCCAGATTGAACAGTTTACTTTTTGTATTCCACTGACAGGCCGAGTCTGGACCTGGACTTGCAAAATTTCATCGGCTTCTTCTTGCCGCCGAACCAACTCATCCACGAAGTTTGGTCTGAATCCGTCCACAACTTTTTGAGATATCATGCTATGTATCGTTTTTGGCCCTATCTCTCAATGGTGGAAAATTCACTTGAAAAAAAAAATATATATTATATATATGTAGTATGTATACACAGTGCCCTCCATAAGTATTGGAACAGTGTTGTCAAATTTATTATTATGGCTATATACTCAAGAAATTTACATTTGAGATGAAAAGAAAAGATGAATACGAGGCAAGAGTGCAGACGTTCAGCTTTTATATCTTGGTATTTCGATGCATATATGTTTTACCGTTGTGGAACAATAGCACTTTTTATGTTCAGTCCCCCCATTTTAGCGAAGTACAAATATTGGAACAAATGACTGATCGGTGTTTCTTGTTGCATTGATTGTTCACACATAAAAGAGCTGTGAATGTCTCATCTTGGTTTTAGCTTTTGCTTTTGCCTTGGGAGTCTGCGTTTGGAGTCAGTCGGCAAAAAACAACATGAAGACCAGAGAACGATCTATGAATGAAAAGCAAGCAATTTGGAAGTTGAAAGAACAGAAAAACTTCATTAGAACCAGAGCACAAAAATTGGACGCAAATACAACAATAGGGAATATCTTGTAAAAGAAAGGAATCGCTAGTGAACTGAGCAATGGACAACAGCCAGGTTGGCCAAGGAAAACAATTACAGTTGGTGACAGAAAAATCATCAAAGCTGTGAAGAAAAACCCCAAATCAACTGTCAGTGACATCACCAACAACCTCCAGACTACAGGGGTGAAAGTATCGCAATCTTCCGTTCAAAGCAGACTTCGACAGCAGAATTACAAAGGCTACACCGCAAGATGTAAACTTCTCATCAGCACCAAAAATTGAAATGTCAGATTAGGATTTGCCAAGAAATACAGAGGTGAGCCAGTAGAGTTCTGGAACAAAGATTTATGAGACCAAGATAAACCTTTACCAAAGCGATGGAAAGGCGAAAGTGTCAAGAAAGGAAGGAACTGCATTTGATCCAAAGTATACCACCTAATCTGTGAAGCATGGTGGAGGTAGTATCATGGCTTGGGCTTCCATAGCTGCCTCTAGAACTGGCTCACTCATCTTTATTGATGTAACCAATGATGGCACCAGCAGAATTAATTCCGAAGTGTACAGAAATATTTTGTCTGTCTGTGTGCAAGAAAATGCCTCCAAATTAATTGGGTGGTGCTTCACCATGCAGCAAGACAATGACACGAAACACACTGCCAACACAAACAAGGAGTTCATCAGGGGGAAAAAAGTGGAAGGTTTTAGATTGGCCAAGTCATTCTCCTGATTTAAATCTCATGTAACATGCATTTCACTTCCTGAATAGGAGACTAAAGTCAGAAACTCTCGAAAAACAAACAAAAGAAAATGTCTGCAGCGAAGGCTTGGCAAAGCATCACAAAGGAAGATACCAAGAGATTGGTGATGTCATTGAGTCACAGGCTCGATGCGGTTATTGCATGCAAGGTTTAATCCACCGTACAGTCAGCAATGGCTCTTCATGCTCACTTCACCTCGTCACAATATTATGGTGAATAAAGCAACTTTTGCAACATTCATTCACCACACAAAGACTGCATATTTTATCGAGTAGGCACACTTGCATCAAAAAGCATTGCGAAGTAATAAATAATACTTTGTTCAGATATTCATTTTACGTTAAAAATTGTCAGACTCATTAAATGTCAGACGAAGCTTCTCAGTACATGTCAGACCAACCCGGTAGACGACCATTCCCAATTTCTGAACATCTACAGTCAGGCAGGTGAGCCTGAAAGATACATTCATCCGGCAGGATTAAAGGTATTATGGTTGCAATTCCAGCACAAAGCCAGAATGCAATAGCCACACTAACCTTTTAAGTGAATGCATTTGAAAGCGCATGACAAACAACAAAATGCTGAAGATCAAAATGAGATGCATTAAAGTTGCTTTCTAAGGCTTTTAAAGCGAAACATAGGCAAATCCCAGGGGGGGTGACAAATCATTGTTGTTGCTGAATGAACAATAAGGAGACATACGAGTGAAAGTCTATCTGTTGCCTTTCAGCTTACAGAAGATCACTGCTTGGAGTCGACAACTATCATTAGCAGTGGTGCAGGGCCTGACTAGCTGTAGACAGCTGATCAATAACAGGCTGTTTTGAGAATTAGAGGCCAAGCTCAACTGTTTAGGATTAGCCAACTCCAGAGAATGCTCTGTCAAGTTTGGACAGAGGGATGCGCATTAGAGGTATGCACACTCGCCTCCAATCTGTCTCGAGCCTGGGTTCAAATCCCAACCCAGCTAAAAACTGTCATGATTAATCAATGTGTGTGTCGTCCCTCGTATGGATGTTAAACTGGGTGACCCATCGGCCGGCATTAGTTGGCGGACGTTAAAGATCCCGTTATGTCCTTCGCGAAGAGTAGATGTGCTATCGCCTTCACCCTGAGCAAATTCCAAATTATTGCCCTAACTACTGCTGGGAGAGGGATGGCAAAACAGCCAGCATGACGCCTGGCCAAGATACTGTGTCAGCAGAACCGACGCTCTTGTAACACAGAGTATGATACAGCAGTCAATCACTGCATCATAATAATAATAATAATAATAAAAAAATATCTCATAAGGAAGACAACAAAGCCAACTTTTCCAAATAAGTATTCAGGATGATTTGCCTTTGTGTGCACAATGTCAGGTATTGAGTGATTTGATGCCGACTGCTTCACATGTGGATGTTAAACATCCCATTATATATTTTACAAGAGTGTGCAACAGATGCCAGTAACAGTGAAAATGAAACACAAGAAGAGGCTATTTGACTTCTTATGGAGATGCCATATCCATAACTCAGGACTCCTACCTGCTGTAAATAGTCCTAATTAGATGGCTACCTTCAATCAGGGATTATTGGTGAAGGTACTAACACACAATGGCCAATTCTTTTTCAAAAGATGTTGTGGGATCTTTGACATCCCAAAGCTAAAACCCGAAGATACAGACAACTTGAGGATCATCCAATCCACTTCTCTGGAAGAGGTGTAGTACCTGGAACTCCTTAGCTTCACTATCTGCCATAACATTTAATGGGAGTATCATATCACCGAGCTAGCACCAAAGGCCAGTCGCCGTCTTGGTATTTTCCGTAGACAGAAGGCATTCCTGAGCTGCATTGAGGTCATTATGGTGTATGCACAAGGACTGCATACGGTATGGTTTCCCCACTCTGAACGGGTGTTCTTGCTTCACATCTTATTTCTCTTGAGGGAGCCGAAAACAAGGCCTTTTTGCACTGTTGGAATCCCAAAGCAGGGGGCTGTCACTCTCCTCCCAGCTGTAAGTTGATAGCGCTCTATTTTATACAAGCTTACATGTGGCCTTGCTCATCCTACCCTTTCTCACCTATGCCATCTGCATAGCACCCCAGGTTGCACGAGTTCCTCTAAAAACCCTCATCTGCCTACCATCCCAAAGGACAGAATGGTTGCCCATCTGCATTGATTCGTCCCATTTGTTCCCCGAATGAGAAATTGTCTCCCTGTGTCCATCATTTTATCATCCTCACTTCAGTCTTGGGCTGGGAAGATGGCCTCGATGTATGCACACTTGCCTCTAAGCTGTGCATCCTGGGTTTGAATCCCGACCCAGCTAGAAACTGTCACCCCAGTGTTTCACAGGCAGGGTGATTCATCAATGTGTGTGCCGTCTCTCGGATGGACGTTAAACGGGCGTTCCGTCTACTGGCATTAGTTGATGGATGTCAAAGATCCCACAGTGTCCTTTGTGAAAAGTAGACGACCTATCGCTGACACCATGAACAAATGACTAATTCCTGCCCGAGCCTACAGAGGGCATTGCATCAGTGGCACAGCCATGCCCACAGCCAATGATGCTACCCCATAGCCTCATGTTGCATATTTCTCTCTATCGAGTGCAGCCTATGGCTGCTGGTTGCATCATTGGTTGGGACGCGGCTATGCCGCTGATGCAGTGTCCCCCTTACCAGTGCACTGGTGCTCATTTTGCCGACCTCGGAAGGATGACAGGCTGAGTCAACCTCCTGGTGTATTAATTCAGCGGCCCAACGGGGCTTGAACTCAGGACCCTAGGATCCCTAGGATCCCTAGGATCCCAAGCCGCTACCCTAACCACAAAGCCAACACCCAGCTTATGTTGTATATGAAAGAAGAAGATGACTTCAATCTTTAAATTGTGCTGCTCATCACTACCTCATGTGCTCACCCATACACATCCATTTGCCTCTTTTACACATGTTGACTGTTTCCCATTCTGTTCATTGTTTACTAATTTTTATGTTATTCCTTGTTTCTTCCTTGTGTATTGATGTCCATTCCTCTATCATCTACTAGTTTGTGAACCTGCTGTCCTTTGTTGTTTAACTCCTTCATGAGCCTAGACACACACACACACACACACACACACACACACACACACACACACACACACACACACACACACACACACACGACAATAATGCAGCTATCGCATGTGGGTATGTAGGTACATATGTATGAATGTATGTAGCCAAAATAGCGCCCTCTGGTGGTGTGTATCCGAGCCCAGAAGTCGAATGGAAACGGAAGGTAGAATTAAATGTGAAGATATATGCACACACAAAATAATCTAACTTCAAACTAATGAAATAAAGAAACGATCACAGAACATGGTTATACGAGCCGTTTGAGAAAAACAGGATTTAACTACCCGTCGTAAACTGCACCTTCAGCTTGGTATACATGTGTATAAAATGCAGAGCACCAACTTCACATTTTCCTTAGAAGAAAGGATGCTCGAGGATATGGGGGCCTGCCGATTGTTCCACATCAAAATGGTAATTGTTATTAAGCCCAACCTCATCAATATTATCAAACCCAGACTCGTTCACAAAATACTCAACGGTACTTCCGATGAGATTCTCCTTTCGATACTTTGACAACTTTTCAAACATCCTCACGGGTTGAATGTGTTGTTGAAAAACCTGACTCTCGCAGGACTCTTTGTTGTTTGTTAGGCAAACCATCTGGCTCTAAACTCTCTAAAGGATTCTCCACTATGGATATGCTCAATTGATTGATTTTCCTTCGTTCTAAAGGCTGACCACCCTTGAGTGAAACAACTTTGCAATGACTCATCAGGTTGAGAGGTTTTATTGGCTGCATGACAAATCTCAGAGTGAATCGGTCCATTCGAATAGTCTACACTCTCGGTTGACACAGCAGTATAAAAAGGTAGAGGAGAGTTCGGACTGGGTTTTGAAAGAGCAAACAATTTTTTGCAACAATGTTTTTGTTGTAAATGGCTCCGTATATCATGTCTTCATTACAAAAAATCAACTCGAGTGAAGTCGTCGATGGCGCACCATCGCAAATCCCCACGCTTCCCACCGAAAGCAAAGTTGAAAGATGGCATAAAGTTCCACCAAGAACAAATCATATTATTACGGAATATTATTATAACTAGCCGAAACCCCGTCACAGACGGATTCCGAAGTTTGATTATTGCCACGATGTGCGATGCACTCTTACAGGTACGAAGTTTCTTTCAGTCCAGGTCACAGTACCGAGAAAAACGTGACGCGACCGCGAGGAGGAGCACAAAATTGGTCCTTCAGTATTAATATATAGATTAGGACTCTCTGGAAAATCCTCTATTTCTCTTTGCCGACGACTCCACCCTCTGCCGTACCATCTGTCATCCCTCAGACCGGCAAGCAGCAGCTTCTTCACTCACTGCAGATCTGGATAAAATCACAAACTGGTCCAACACGTGGAACATGTCTTTCAATCCAGACAAATCTCACACTCTCACTATGTCTCTTCGAAAGGACCGTTTACAAAACCCCCCCATCCACTTTCTCAACAATCCTCTGGAAGAAGTCTTTTCTTTCAAGCTTCTAGGTCTCACTATCTGCCATGACCTTTCCTGGGAAAGTCACATTTCCAACCTCGCCTCAAAAGCCAGTCGCCGACTGGGAATCCTCCGTTGTGCTAAGTCCTTCCTCGGCCCTCTTGAGCTCCTGACCACTTACAAAGCTTTTGTCCGTAGCCTGATGGAGTACTGCTCTCCCCTCTGGGCTGGTGCTCCTGCCTCCCACCTTTCTCGGCTTCACGCTGTCGAAACCAGGGCATTTAAGATCATCTGCATCTCCCGCAATGAAGCTGAGTCTTTGGGCCTCTCACTCAATCACCGCAGGTTGGTCGGTGGTCTTTCTGTCTTCTACCGACTCCTCTCCAGCCTTGCCCCCTGCTCTCTCTGCGATTTGTCCCCACCACATTTCCACAGGGCGCTCAAGGTCCGCCAACAACCCCCTTCTGGTAAAACTACCAAAATCACGAATCACTGCTCATCTTCACTCTTTCATTCCTCTTTTTTCCCGCCTTTGGAATAAACTTCCTCACTCTATTCTTTCCCATTCTTCCCTCCAGGCTTTCAAAACAGCTGTTCACCACCACCTCTTATCTTTCCCCATCCAAATCCTCGATCTTTTCTACCCCCGATAATCCACCCAAGCCCACTTCCTTCATTTCTCCTGCTTTCCTTCCTGAAAGTCCCTGAAATGTCCATCTTCTCTTCGCCACGTTCCCCGTCCCATCCCCATCCCTCTCCCTTCCACAGTTCACCTAATGTGTCTGTTCCCCACTGTTTTGTCCCTTCCACTCCCGCCCCTCTTGTCTCATGCCTCCTTGCTGTGAGTTGTGTGTTAGCTCTCATACGAGCCTCGACCAAGGTATACAAAAAAAAAAAAAAGTACTGATGCGATATCCAATTTTGAGTTTAAATTCACCCCCCCCCCTTCCTTTTGACCCTTGTGACCCTAATTGCCAATCCCTGGGACATGAACCGGTGATCAAATCCAAAACATCGTTACGTATTTCATGCGTCTCCCAATATTAATTGCACGTACAAAGTTTCATTGAAAAAAAATGTTTGAAAATGTGCCCGTAATTGCACATTTTTTTTGGAATATGACCTTTGAGCCCGCCCCAAAGGAGTGGGGCCAAAATGATACCGCTCTTGCACCTTCTTGTCCATATGGGTGATCACAACTGTCAAGTTTGGTGAATTTCTGCAAAACCATTTGGAAGGAGATAGCGTGACGGACCGATGGACAGACAGACAGACGGACCAGATTACAATATCTCCCCGTTATTTTCAAAAAGCGCGGGGATAACTCATGCGTTCATAGAACACCTTACCCTAGGTAGTCTTGAGAAAAAAGTACATGGGAAGGTTCTTTACAACTCTCGCTTTGTGTTTCCGAGCGCAGTCTATATTTCCGATGAGCCGCCATTTTATCTGAATCTCAATATTCCCAAACACAGAGAGTGCGAGCGGAAAATTTGATCGGATGAGATGGTGTAAAATGGCGTAATATTGTCCAAAGGTTTTTGGAAGTGCCAACAAGGTAATTTGTGTTGTACTGTGTTCAAGTACTGTATACAATAACTTAATTGAAATCAAATAAAAGATTTAAAGGCAGTGGAAAAAACCCCTTTTTTCAGAAGTTTCAGCCATCGTTAACACCACCTTATTTCACAGGTTAAATTAGTTAGTTGTGCCTGTTGTTTGTGTCCTTTATGACGTCCCTAAAAACAGTACATTTCCTGTTTGGAATGATTTTCAATTTTGTATAATTGCCAGACAGGCACACAGACTATTGTTATTATAATTTATATTATTTTGTATGTAGCCTGTGCCTGCTGGTTGCGTCATTTGTGGAAGCGCGGCTGTGCCGCTGATGCGGTACCCCCGGTTCCAGCAAGCTGGTAATCATTTTGCTGACCTCGGAAGGATGACAGGCCGAGTCAACCCACCGAGTGTTATCTCACGGAGACGAGAGGGCTCAAACTCAAGATCCTCAGCTCTTTAAGTCAGCCACCTTCACCATTAAGCCAACAGTTTAGACAGAATACACAATCTGCCAAATTCAGAGCCAAAGCACCTCGAAATTGCAGGTTTCACGTTCTGATTCGTGTTCTACAGTGTTCAAAATATAAAATTCAATTGAAATCAAGTCGTTTCTTGATCATAGCCCGACACCTGCAGACTCCTCGATCATCGACTGATGCAACCAACTGCTTAACCCTGCTTTGCGCTTCATGCACGGGGTGATAATTACTATTCACATGAAGTTGCCATCGGTGCACCATGTATACCAAGGTATGGCGAAAAGAGTGAATTTTAGGAGAAAACCAAAGAGGAACTTACAAATATATTTACTGTGAGGTTATAAGAAAAAAAAATGATACAAATCCATTAATATGTCCCAAAAACGTTTTTTTTAAGTGTACTGTAGTGTGTTCTAACCCTTCGGCAATTCCGCATGCCCAAAGGAATTTTCCAAGGATGGGTGTGTACAAACAGGTCAAGACGAGCAAGGCTTCAGGAATTCGGCAGCCAGCCAGGAATCATACCAAAAATCGATGGAACGATTGATAAAGCATCACTAAAAGTTTTACATTTTCCAGGAATGAGCAAAAAGAATCACTCGGGCTATCTGTCGGGCCAAAAAAACATTTGCTTTTCATCAATCGTGTTGTACTTCTCCACTGAGAAAAAAAAGCTCTTCCCACCTGATGACGAAGACCTCTTCCCATAGATATTCCACAACCATTATCAGACCTCATTCAAAGCAAGTCCGAATTCAACCGGCAAGTTTGGCAGATCGACGCAAGCTCTCTAAAGCTTTTCCAAAGCTGACAGATTCTAAGAATATTATATTGCTCTTCACGGACGATGCCACACTATTCCGTATAATAGCAAGTCCCATAGACAGGCCGGCAGCAGCAGATTGCCCCCTCTGCTGACCTGAAAGGGATCGACTGTGGATCTGATGCTTGGGACATGTTTTTCAATCCAACTAAATCTCACGTTCTTACCCTGTCACTCTCATAAGATCATCTCACAAACCCACCCATCTATTTCCTTCATCAACCATTGGAACAGGTTCACTCTCCCAAACTGCTGGGCCACACACACTATGAGATATGATCTCCCCTGAGCGACGACATGTATCAAACCTGGCCTTCAAAGCCAAGTGCAGACTGGGCCTCCTCCATCGTGCCAAGTCCTTCCTCGGTAAATTTGAACTTCTCACAGCCTCGAAAACCGTACTCCATCGTTCAATGGATTCCTGCTCTTCCCCCTAAGTGATGGTGGCCACACTTCACCCTTTGCATCCTGAGAAGATGGGAAATCAAAGCTCTCAACATCATTGGCATCTGATTTTTTTTTTTTTAAAGCAGTACAGGCCTTGTTGCTCTCTCTCATCGCAGACATGTTAACGGCCTCTCTGTTTTATACTGCTTTGCCTCAGGTCTTGTTCCCTCTGCTCTTCCATCCCTCCAGCCCTCCCCCATCCCTTCAGTTCACACATATTCTTCCAGAAAAAACCTTTTTCGTTTTCTTTCGAGGAGCGAGGCTCATGGAAGAGCAAGGAAGCTCCTCATGAAACTCCAAAAAGTTTGGAAACTTGCTTCTCACCTCCACTCTTTGATCCTTTTGTCGTCTCCAACTAGCGGAACCTTGTTTTTCTCAGTCGATGAAATCCCACACATTATCAGTACACCGTCACCCCAGGTCATACACCATTCTGACCTGTGATCATCTCCATCATCATCATCATCATCATCATTAATCCTCCCCTGCCTCAACTTGCAGGTTAATCCGTTTCTTTGCCTCCTCTCTCTCCTGTTCATTCAGGAATCCCCTTGAGTCTGCCTATTGACCCACTGAAACACTCTCAACATGGTTTCTTCAACCATCGATAACCTGCTCTTCCTTGAGTCGAGACTCTGTTTGCACACAAAGCTTGTCGCACATCTTCCAAACAAAAATAAATAAATAACTAAATAAAAATCTGAATTTTCTGGATTTACAGCGACATTCACGAATTGCATCATTACTCACACGTGTAATCTTTATACATTTGATTCATCATTAACGGCGTCGCATTTGTCTTGAGAAGCTTCGGAAAAAACAAACCGACTCATCTTGTAGAAGTAGAAGTAGATGTTCAAAAAAAAAATTAAAAAAACTTGAAAATTAACAGATTGTAATGACAAACCAGGAATGGAGGATCGAGCAGATTACATGAAGTCAGAAACCAAATTCCTCGTGTTCGGAGATGAGCAACACAAGAGGTAATAAAAAAAATTCTCCGTGAGAGTGCCTGTTGACGTGTGGATTTTCAAGTGTCGCACGTGTCAATTACTCAACCTCTCCTTGCAATTGTCCTGCCTTTGGCAAATGAAATAGAAAGAGACAAAGAAGAAGAAGGAAAAAAACAAAAAAAAAATTAAAATCTACCATTATCGAGCCGGTCGATCTTCTGTGAGCGACGGCAGTGCGTCACAAGCTTCTGCGTTGTCAAAATACCACTTGTAGCAATTACTACGACTCCACACGCACATTGCGGCGAGCTCACGGCTCCCAGGCAGTCCTACTCCTATCGTGTCAAGCCTTGCACGTACATGCCACCCATGTGACCAAGATGCAAGTGAGTTCTCAGTCTGCGAGCCCCAAGGGGGTGCGTTCCCTGTGATCTTTACAGTTTGGCATCTAATGTTTCCACGCCACCACACCTCACGTACGCTCACGCAAGAGTCGCGTCACCTCATAACTGGGCCCTCAGCTATTTTGAGTGAGAAATTGCCAACAGAGAGTTACCACGTACAGGTGTTTGCATGAAGCAAGTCGCGGAGCAAATGCGTCAACAGTCATTTCCGTTTAGGCAGAATATTTCAGAATGGATTGTTCTCATTCGGATTGCAATGATGGCTTTCATTGGTCGTTGAAGGCGTTCCTTTCAGCAGGTTGCAAGGGTGTCGAGAATTTTTTTCAGCCACTGATCATAATACGTCACATGGTGTTCATGGAAGACGGCGCAGATGTCGTATCCACATCCTCGTATTCCCAGCTCGGGCAGGTAGCGCTACATGTACAGCCAACTCCGAGCAATAGTTTGGTTAAGGTAACAGTACACAGGGGCATGCTCCTTTCGAAAGTCAAAGTAGGATCTCGAACTTAAACAACCAGCAAGAAAATTGGCATCAGGTTGAAATCCTCAGGAGAGCATGCTCCAAGATGCAGCGCCACCTGCTGGCACTATAATAGAGCTGTCGTTGATAACCTCCGTCACCAAAGGTGAATGAGGTTACGTTTTCAGTGTGTGTGTGTGTGTGTGTGTGTGTGTGTGTGTGTGTGTGTGTGTGTGTGTGTGTGTGTGTGTGTGTGTGTGTGTGTGTGTGTGTGTGTGTGTGTGTGTGTGTGTGTGTGTGCAGGATATCTCAAAAAGTTGAGGACAGATCCGGATGAAATTTTGTGGACACGTTGGGTGTGTGACGAGGAAGAATCGATTCGATTTTGGTGAAGATCCGGATCTGGAACTGACAATGTTTTCAGTGATTCTTCACCATTGAGAGATAGGGCTGGAAACGATACAGTACTGCAGAGCATGATATTTCAAAAATGTATTGGGCCCGATATGTTCTTGTGGATCAGGAATGACGTGGCGGAGGTATGCGCTCTACCGAGTGCCCTTCCAGTTCAATTTGGATTCAACACCATCGGGGATCAACTTACGAACCAAATGCCTCAGACGAGTTATGCTGTCTTATTAAAATAACCATAACTGGAGAATCACTCTGGATATTATCAGATGACATGGAAATATTCCACACAAATGCCAAGCAAGACAACAAGTACTTTGTCAACAGTCCCAATTGATCCCAAGTACTTTTTTTGGGGGGAGGGGGGGTGAGGGTGCACAAAGCAGCTCATCGAGCCTGATGTTAATCGGGAGCTGATTTCGGCAGGTATTTGCAATTTGTTCAGGGTACTAGTAATAACACTGCGGTACCTATACCATCCACCAACGCGAGCAGACACCAGGCAGAATGTCTATATGAGGGACGGCACACTTGATGATGTAACATCCTGCCTATGTAACCTCACAAAATATCTCACTGTGCCTTTTACAATGAGATATGGACTATTGTATTAATGAAACAATGGCAGTGAGTGAAGCTCAGTAGCGTAGTCATGCTTGTTTCTGACATTTATAAGTTCTGGATTCAATATGGTGTCTCACTTGAATTGCTGACCAGCGCGATGCCAGCAAGGGGGGCAGGCTCATACGATGAGGTTAGGCCAGCTATTCCAACTGCAAAGATTGTGAGATGAGTATCCCACATGACTTTTGCAACGGGCTGGCTCGATAGCCTCGAGATATGCACACTCACCACTGAACTGGCTCGCATAGGTTAAGTTAAAGTCTAGGCCCAGCTATAAACTCTCACGATTGTCTTTCGCAGGCATGGCAAGCCATAAAGGTGCACACCCACTCCTCAAATGGGTGTTAAACTGGATGTCCTGTTTGCTAGCATCAGTCGGTGGGTAATAAAGATCCCATGGAGTCCTTCTCTGAGAGTAGGCGAGTTATCGCCGGAACCCTGGCCAAATTCCAAGTTACTGCGCGAACCTACAGGGGGTACTGCATCAGCAGCGTCGCCATGTTTCCAGCAATGATGCAAACCCTCAGCCACTTGGTGCATATGAAAGAATAGAATAGACCCTTGCAACACAGCGTGCCTTTTTTGGGCCAGTCACCCAGTCAAATAAATAAATAAATAAACAAAGATCCCAGTACGACTGACTGTGCGACTGACCACTTCACCACGAGTACCCTTCCAAGTCCACAACTGATATAACCCCGCGAATGGTAAGTCTCAAAGCAATTAAGCAGGTGCAACAACAGAAGCGATGAGTTCAGAATGGGAAGTTAAAAAAAATAATAATAATCCCATTTTCAGGGCGGATAAACACCATATTATTAACCTCCTCAATATGCATGGTGTTGCCAAATAGGGCAAATGAGAGCATTCAGGTTTGTGGACAGCACAGTGCTGAAGACCATTTGCTATGTGAGATGCAACACCCGCTGCAGGGTAAAGCATGAACTCGGGCATACAGAGGTGGGGACACAGAACACAGATCGGACGTGGAGGACCATTGCCAAGAAGTGTGAAGCGATATCCGATGATGGGTCGTGTTGCATTGCCGCTCCAGGAATCCTTTAACCAAACACGCGTTGCATGGATTCGTGTGCAACGTTCACACCGTGAATAACCCGACACCATGAGACTTGACGCAAACGTGCGCCCTTGCATCGTAATCAGCGTTCCCGATGGCACGACGTGACGCTTCGGTTGCTTTTCTTAGTTTCCCCAAAAAACAACCGTGAAAAAAAAATCCAGCGATCGCATTCTCTGGGACCCGCCATGTTTCCGCCACTCACCGGCCTTTTGGCAAAATCCCAGCAACTGAGACAGCAGCGGACAGGCAGCGGGCTCCCAGCACCGGACGTCTTGTCTCCGCTCCGACTACCTCGAGTCCGAGCTCTCTCGCTGCTCTTTCTGGAAGCACAAAGCCAGTCTCTGCCTCTGTGACTCTTAGCTTGCCGACCGGCCATCGAGACAAACGATGAGGTCGAGAAGGAAGGTGGGGTGACAACGATGCGTTCTCCTCGTCCTGCGTTTCCGCGGAAGAGAGGGACGAGCAGGAGCAGATGATGAGCGCACGCAGCGCTCATTGGCCGTGATCGCAGTTGAATGCTCGGTGTTTTTGAGGCCTTTGGGCCAAAAGATCATCCCAAAATAAACTTGTGGACACCTAACCAACCAAAACTGGACATCCTGATTCACTGGAGATTCTAACCCTGAATTATACTACAGCCACCACTTGCAAGCAGTCATTTTCATTCATTCAACATAACGATCTTTAAGCTTCTGTACAATAATGTCAAATCTATTTCGCAGTCACATTATCTTGTCGGCATTCCCTCTGGATTGACGTTTTTCACATTTATAACGTCAGTCACTCCAAGGACAAACTGTCAAGGTTGTCATTCAGAAATAAAAAATAAAATGAATTACAAGTCATTCGTTGGTGGATGCCATGGAATTTCAAGGGAAATGATAAGATTTTTCTTCTTGTGGTTGGAGCAACTGATGCTTCTCTTTCACCTTTTTAGTTTGTCTGTTGAATTTCAAGAAACAACTAGGACGGCACCCGACGGAGCACATACCTCTGCCAGGTTGAACAGTTTACGTTTTGTATCCCATTGAGAGGCTGGATCTGGATCCATACGTGAACCAAAATCTAATCGGCTTGTTCTGGTCACCTGACCGACTCATCCACCAAGTTTTGTCATAACTCGTCCGCAACTTTTTGACATATCATGCTTTCTATCGTTTTTTGGCCCCATCTCTCAATTGTGAAGATTCACTGAGAAAATTAAATAATTATTGTATCTGGATCCGAATCTGGATCTTCACCAAAATCCAATCAATTTGTCCTTGTCACGCACCCAACCTGTCCACCAAGTTTTGTCTGAATCCGTCCATAAATGTTTAAGATATACTGCACACAGACAGACAGAGAGGAATGTAAACACAACCTCCATCCACCTTCAGTGGAGGAGGTAATAAAGTTTGCTTTAAGTTATCATTTTGAATGTACCAGGAATGAGGGATTCCTTTTGTTCTTCCACGAGTTAGTCACAGCCTCTGTATGGAGAAACATTAACCATCCGAGTGTGGTGAATTAATTGTGGATGAAAGTTACTTATAAACAACTTATGGATGTTACCAAATGCATCGACTATCAGATCATTACAACATTAACTGACATTGATCTTTTCAAATATAAACTATTGATGGCTTTTTGTTGCATTTGCAGACAAATGTATATAGTAGGAGCAGATCTGTGGGGGTGGGAGGAGGGCAGAGTTGAACTCGTAAGACGTCACATGAAGTTATCGATATCGAGCCAGCATTGATTTTTCAAAGCAAATGATGGTAGTTTTTATTGATTGATCACAGATACATCATTCTATATTGAAATAACATGGACTCAAAAGCATTGGAAGAGGACCAGGTTCTCAGGTTAGCTTACGCACTTGTATTTAATACAATTTCATCACAATGTGCCACACACAGCATCAGTTCTGCCAAAACAGTTTCTTGGCTCGGCGCGACAATCGTGGAGGGGTTGCCACTCCGACACAGGAAGTCAGTTCAGGAATTTGGAATTTGGCCAGGCTGCTAGTGATGGCTTGTCTATTCTTCATGAATGACGCTGTTGGATCTTTAATGTCCACCAACTAATGCCGGCAGACAGGACATCCGTTTAACGTCCATCCGATGGATGGTACACACATTGATGAATCACCCTGCCTGTGAAACACCAGGATAACAGTTTATAGCTGGGTCAGGATTCAAACCCAGATTAGACAGCTTTGTGGGGAGTATGCATAACTCTCGGACCAAAGCTATCCTGCCAGTCGTCAATACAATGCAATAAACATAACCAAGTACTGCAGACATAAGTGAAGTGTTTATTGGGGAAAGTTGGGTTTGGAATCAAACTCGGACTGGACAGATGAAAAGGTGAGTGCAATACCTCTGCACCGACGTGTGAGGACTGGTTTGTACCTTGAACGCAGTACAAATTTATTGTTCCGATACCACTGTTGATCTGAGAGAAATCAATGAGATCCTCAGCCTCACAAAAGATCTTATTGTGCTTTTTATAACAAAGTTACGACTATGATATTGATGCAACAATGACAGTACAGCTGACTGGAGACAAACTTGAAACACGCACGCACGCCCACTTGGTGGAAATGTTGCACGTGCATTATGTAGCCCCGTAAGGTCTATCTACATACGAGTAGAGTCCAAAAAGTTTTACGAATAAGATACATGAGTGCCAGAAAGGTCGATTTACTTTTCAATATTTGAGTGTACACTGCTAGTAGGTATTCATAAGTAGGGTTCGAAAAGATTTTTAAACGAGAAGGGCACTCGGGAGAGCGCATACTTCTGCCGTGCAATGCTTGATCCACGAGAACATATCGGGCCCAATAAATTTTTTGAAACATCATGCTATAAAGTACCATATCGTTTTTAGCCCGAATCAATGGTGAAGAATCACTTTAAAATTAAATAATTCTCGTATCCAGATCCGGATTCGGATCTTCACCAAAATCGAATCAGTTTGTCCACATCGCACACCCAACCTGTCCACCAAGTTTCATCTGAATCTGTCCACAACTTTTTGAGATATCCTGCATACAAACAAACAAACAAGCAGTCATAGACTGGTACTTACGAAATCGTCAACTTGACCTCTGACCTTGTCTAATAAAAGCTGTCTCCAGAGAAGGTAGCAACGAAAACCAGAAGTTTCTACGATGATTCTGTACCAAACCATCAAAAAAAAATGGAATGTTTCACCTCACTGTGACCTTGACCTTTGACCAATTTTGTCCAAAATCTAATCAGCGCTTGCCATCACCCTCCTGAATCACGTGGTGTAATTTGACATTGGTAGCTTCTTCCGTTCTCGAGTTACCGCGGATTAACGTAACGTAAAGGTCACACTCGACGCCCCCGTCAACTCGAAAGGACGCCGGAGCGAGCGTGATGACGTAAGCGCGCACACGCAAAACCTTTACGTGACTCAACGACGCGTCTGCTCGAGCACGCTGCGCCACGTGACGAGCCGTGACGCGGCAGGTGAAATATTTTTATACAATCTTAAAACGTCTCCAAAACTTCCGATTTTTACCCGAATTTCGACAACCGAGTTTTAAGCATCCTAAGCGATCACAAAAACCGAAGGCAAAATTAAAATCGAAGTTAAAACGAACTCGTAACGTCGAGCGAAGCAAAAATACTCCATTTCTCCACAGGAATTTCCGGAATTATTTAATATTATTTTATAACACTGAAAATTTTTAAACACCCGAAACTCGACGAATTGACACACAAATTCCGCCGAACTTACCTCGATCTTCCAAACTCACACTCCGTCAACAATACCTGTGGTAACTTTTCTCGAGTGATCATTTTTTGGATGTTTGACCTCACTTTGACCTTGACCCTTGACCGATTTTGACCAAAATCTAATCAGCGCTAGACATCGCCCTCCTGAATCACGTGGTGTAATTTGACGTTGGTAGCTTCTTCCGTTCTCGAGTTATCGTGCTACAAACAAACAAACAAACACACAAACAGAGGACGGAAGTGATCAATATACTTACGAAATCTTTAGATTTCGTAAGTAACAAACAGACAAGCCGATAAGCGGTGATGGGTCGCCGAGCATGGAAACTATAAGATATAGAGCAAAATGGATGTCATATAGCGGATAGGGAATCACCTTAAGATTATGCATATCAAATCTCATCGAGTTCCATCCACTGATATCCATTTGAAGTTCCATCTACTGATATCCATCTACTACTCGGTATCCATTTGAATGAAAAGTACCGAAAATGCGGTTTGAAATCGGAAATCCCCAAAGTTCGAGGGGGTGCTGTGGGTGAACAAAGATCTAAATAGAAAATCCGGCTCGATCGTTTGTGCACAATGTATTCCAGACGATTAGTGTGAATTTTCATGACCATCCGACCATAACCCTAGGAGGAGTAGCATTTGGCGCGAAGGCACCTCCAGCTCTTGCATATTATCGATTTTTGCACTAATTGACCTTTGACCCCTGACCTAAGCGAAATCAGTCAATATGTCCTGAGGCAAAGTTGTAGTACTCATCGAGTACCATGAACCTGCAAAGTTTCATTCGTATCGATGCACTCACCTGGTCGCTAGAGGGCCTTCAATTTTTGCCAATTTTCGCGCATACCCCAATTGTAGGGGGCGCTGCAGGTAAAGTATTCCATATATCACAAAAACCGGAATATATTTGATAGAGCATCACCTGTAGATCATTCGTGCCAAATTTCATAACCCTACGTGGGATAATGGCTTTCGGAATTGATTTCGCGTGAACGGTACCGATTTTGAAGGTTTTTCGGTTGTTGTTAGGGAACCAAAGTGTCCCTAGCAACCATCACAATTTCCAAAGCACTAGGTCATAAGATGTACCTACCACCTGAGTTTGGTCAAAATCCGCCCACGTTTACTACCAATTATGCTGATGACAAACGAACAAGCATCCAAACAAACAGACAGAATTACTGACAATAAGGGTCACCTATTTCGGCGACCCAACAAACAAACAGACAGACAGGGGGTGAAAACATAACTTCCTTCCACCTTTGGTGGCAAAGGTAACAAGAGAGCTCATAGAATACCTTACCCACACATTATTGAGAAAAGAAGGATATAGGGATGCGCTGCAAGCAGTGAATTTGATTGGTCGAGAGGAATTGAAATTCCGTAATATTTTGCACAAATACTGCTGAACGGAAGCGTTTTGAAAGTGCCAAAAGGGTGATTTGTGTTCTGCAGTGTTGACCTATAAAATTCAATTGAAATAAAATAAAGACTTTAAAGGCGATAGAAAAAAAAAGTTTTTTTTCGGAAGTTTACCGCCCTTGACGCAGTGGCTATCACACCACCTTATTTAACACGTCACATTAGTTATTTGTGCTTGTTGTTTGTGTCCTTTATGATGTCGCTTAAAAACAGTAAGCTTCCTGTTTGGAATGATTTTTACTTTTGTTTGACTGCCAGGCAGGCAGAAAGAGTAAAACAATGATCTCACTCCTCTCAGTGCGTGTGCGATCAGGACAAATTCAGAGCCAAAGTACTGCGGGACTGCAGGTTTGTTTTCCCGATTCAGGTTCCGATTCATGTTCGAAATGTAACATCCGATTGAAATCAAGTTGTTACTCGATCATAAACTGATGCTTGTGGACAGACAGCCAAAGTGAAGCGATTGCTTAACCACGCTTTTTGCTTTGGACACGCAGGGTAACATTATGTAGGCCTACTAATGGATTGAAAAGTTTTTGTTTGTTTTAATGCTGGCGTATCTTGCCTTGGAATCTTTTTAGTCGCATCCAATAACTTTTCTCAATGCACTACATATTCATAGAGTGGTTGGGAGGATGGCATGGGAGGCATAAAATGGGAAAGATAAAGTACAAAAGAATGGGACGAGAAGTCATGAGGGGGATATAAAGGACAGGGAAATTATGTAGAATAGGGGAAAAGAGGGAAAGGAAGTTGGAAGAGGGAAGGATTAAGGAGGGGAAAAAGGAATATCCAGGATAAACCGTGGAAGGGGCCTCCACACCTGCCATTGCATGACGCAATAAAATAGAAATCAGGGTTTACGACCACTGACAGTTCCCATGTATAGATTGGACATTAAGAAGAACAGGGTCGTGTTCCTGACCTAGTTGTATAACTGGCTAAATATAACATGACGGCTTAGATTTTTTACGATCAGCGGCTGGAGTTTGGGAGGGTTGTCAATTTGAAGGCGATGTCAATGAGGCAAGACAACGGCATCATTCAAAACCGCAGGCATTACCTGGAAACAAACACAATTCTCCCGTACGATGGCATGCCAACATTTTGGGGCTACGTCAACGCACCCCAGAACACCACACGAGCTTTCTGGGAGGTCTTGGCAAGACGTTCAACGTGGAAACAACGTCACATGCGCATAGCATTTCATGATGCAATGCAGAGTTTGTACGATGGAGGAGTGTGCATGATGACGGAGCGTAGAACATACAATGGTGAGTGTGTAAAAAGCATCGCCACATGCCAGACGGACAGATTGCAGGCGCACAGCCAGTGGGGGCATCTCGCACTCACGTCACACTCGTGGAGCTGCCCGCCGCACGCTGAGGAAGCGTGGAAGGCTCGTGATCCGAGTGGAGCGTTCCACTTCCCGAGGAGCACACTGGATGAGCAGTCAGTCGAGGTTGGGCCATTGCACGAATGTGGAACTATTACAATTGCAGCACCCGATATGAAGCATAGACTATCAGGATGGCCAAGAGGTACGCACACTCGCTTCTCAGCTGTCTAACCTGGGTTTGAATCCCAGCCCAGCTATAAAGTACCATCCCCGTGTTTCACAGGCAGGGCAGTTGCTCAATGTGTGTGCGATCCCTTGGGTGGATTTTAAGCGGGCGTCCCATCTGCCAGCATTATTTCGTGGCGTTAAACATCGCACGGTGTCCTTTGTGAAAAGAAGGCGAGCTATCACCGGCACCCTGAACAAATTACAAATTCCTGCCCTAACTAATGCTTGGAATGCAAAGGCAAATTAAACCACTCAGTATCACCCTTGCTAACAAACTGTTTCGGCAGCACCGATGTTCTGCAACAGAGTACGGTACATCAGAATCAATATACGAAGCATTCAACATCAAGCCGGCTTTCCTGCAGCCTGCTTGCGCTTGGTGAAGTAAACGACTCCATGAAAACTCTGAACAAGAGAAATGTTCATCATGATCACATGAAAATCATCATAGGCATGGATATCAGAATTGGTCTCAAAGAGAAAACGTCGACGTGCTTTGGCAGACAGTTTCAAACACAGAAACGTGTACAGGTGACCAGGAAAAGATAACGCAATACAGGTACAACGAAGAAAAGCAAACAGGTGACAGGAATAACAGGAAAATAAAATTAAATGGTGTACAAGTATCACCGGAAAAGAGAATGATGCGCAGGTAACTGGAAAAACAGAAGTGTACAGGTGACCATAAAAAGAGAATGATGTACAGGTAACTGGAAAAACAGAAGTGTACAGGTGACCATAAAAAGAGAATGATGTACAGGTAACTGGAAAAACAGAAGTGTACAGGTGACCATAAAAAGAGAATGATGTACAGGTAACTGGAAAAACAGAAGCGTACAGGTGACCATAAAAAGAGAACTGCATCTCCAGGTGATCAGAAAAAGATAACGATATACAAGTATAACCCCCCCAAAAAAGAAGTGTTGACAGGTGACCATAAAAAGAGAATGATGTGCAGGTAACTGGAAAAACAGAAGTGAACAGGTGACCATAAAAAGAGAATGATGTACAGGTAACTGGAAAAACAGAAGTGAACAGGTGACCATAAAAAGAGAATGATGTACAGGTAACTGTAAAAACAGAAGCGCACAGGTGACCATAAAAAGAGAACTGCATCTCCAGGTGATCAGAAAAAGATAACGATATACAAGTATAACCCCCCCCAAAAAAGAAGTGTTGACAGGTGACCATAAAAAGAGAATGATGTACAGGTAACTGGAAAAACAGAAGTGTACAGGTGACCATAAAAAGAGAATGATGTACAGGTAACTGGAAAAACAGAAGTGTACAGGTGACCATAAAAAGAGAATGATGTACAGGTAACTGGAAAAACAGAAGTGAACAGGTGACCATAAAAAGAGAATGATGTACAGGTAACTGGAAAAACAGAAGCGTACAGGTGACCATAAAAAGAGAATGATGTACAGGTAACTGGAAAAACAGAAGTGTACAGGTGACCATAAAAAGAGAACTGCATCTCCAGGTGATCAGAAAAAGAGAACGATATACAAGTATAACCCCCTCAAAAAAGAAGTGTCTCCAGGTGACCATAAAAGAGAACTGTGTGAAGGTTCAGTTGAGTATCATGCGACGGAGTGGTGTCCCGTCGAGGATTAGTTATAACCTCGAAACTATTCTCAAATTATGAACGCCCTGAAGCTCTGTCAGTACAGGCCCCCATTGTTGTTGTTTTTTCAATAATTATACTTGTATTGATAAATAAAAAGTTTGGCGTTTCTTGGACTATTTGAGTATCTCGTTCCGATAATATTTTGAACGGCCCTGCTACCTTCCACACGAGTAGGGAATGTGGATAGTCATCACCCTGCATGCGCCCGGTGCCTGGGCACCTGAGAACGTTCCACGTGCGATCCGTCCCATACCTGAGGGGCATAGGCTTCGCTTGCTGGACGCAACCTGCCGGCAGGTCTCCGTGACGACACGACCGATGCACGCTGGACACCGCGATGTTTCTCAAACGCCGTCGAGCGTTCCCTTCCGTGAGGGGACGTTGTGATGAAGCGACCCGACATGACGCGTGTTAGTCCCACTCACGGCAGGTGTTGACTGTGGGGAAGAACGAGTGGGAGACAGATGTGACGAGGGGATAGGGTGAATCCGATGTACTGAATGAGCTTCCTGCAACTCGAGCCGTCCGTCAGACCCGGCTCTCTCCTGACCCTCCCAGTGCACTGCTCAGGCCGCCCTGCTGGTCCTGCCACCCCACAACAGTACGTGGGCCGCCCCACGCCCCGCCTCATGGACGGCCGTCTCGCCAGGTGCCTCCAGTTGACGACCGCACCCGCACGAAGGGACTTAAGCTGTCACAGGTTACGTGAATGTACGTCGCAGGCTCTCTTTCGTTTGAGTGAATGTGTTTTGCCGTGTTCTCACCACTCCGCGGATCAGTCCGTGTGGACTCGTGATGAAGTCAAATGGATCGGTTTTCGGTCATTCGGAGCTTGTTCCGCCACGTGCGACATCCAGAGCACTTACGAGGTACATCAAGGTCACGCATTCCTTCCCGGCGTACGACTGACTGTTTTGTGATTTCTTGCTCGTTTTCCTTCGTTCTATGTTTTATTGAATTGCTCATAGCAACGTGCCAGCTCCTCATGTGTCACTTGGCCTCGGTTTTGACCCACAACCATTCATGAACACCCCCATGCAAATGCCACCACCGGAGCTCTTGGCCCACATTTTGTGAAGTACAAATAACTGCAGTTGAGTACAGTGCGTTCACACGAGAGAATGGTGGGGCTAAATCCATGATATATATATATATATATATATATATATATATATATATATATATATATATATATATATATATATATATATATATATATATATATATATAAACACACATACGCAGAGTATACTCAACACCTTTGCATGAAAAAAATTGCTCAAGATACCATCAACGAGACAAGAGAGAGTCCTTTTGTGGAGATATTCAAGGTCCGAAACAGATGATCCACGACCAAGGAGGTTATGGGGCATCTTGCCCCACCTTTCTCACCAGGATCATCTTGCCCCACCTTTCTCACCAGGATCATCTTGCCCCACCTTTCTCACCAGGATCATCTTGCCCCACCTTTCTCACCAGGATCATCTTGCCCCACCTTTCTCACCAGGATCATCTTGCCCCACCTTTCTCACCAGGATCATCTTGCCCCACCTTTCTCAGCAGGATCATCTTGCCCCACCTTTCTCACCAGGATCATCTTGCCCCACCTTTCTCACCAGGATCATCTTGCCCCACCTTTCTCAGCAGGATCATCTTGCCCCACCTTTCTCAGCAGGATCATCTTGCCCCACCTTTCTCAGCAGGATCATCTTGCCCCACCTTTCTCACCAGGATCATCTTGCCCCACCTTCCCTATGCAATTAACTGAACTTTATGTCAATACTAAAGCTCATTCTTACTGACCATACCTTAACATAACTACATTTACAATCCATCACCAAATTTCCATCTCGTTTCGCCACGTGTGACATTGAAATCACGAAATTAATTGCCATGAAGCAACCCTACATGACGGGTGTTACAACTTCCACACCAGACAGGAAACTTTATAATCGGTGCCATCTCCCCCCACCTCATCCGACTCCACCTGTGCGACTGATATGCCCCACCTATCTGATCATTCATCATTCAACTGTCCTGTCGTACTTTAATAATTATTTTAAAGAATGCCACATATATCAACGAGAAGGGCGTATACCTCCACCACGCAATGCCTGATCCACGAGAACATATCTGGCCCAATACATTTTTTAGATATCATGCTACGTGTCGTTTTTAGCCCCATCTCTCAATGGTGAAGAATCACTTTAAAAAATAAATAATTGTAGTAGTCGGATCCAGATCCGGATCTTCAGCAAAATCTAATCGATTCGTCGATGTCACACACACAACCTGTCCACAAAATTTCATCAGGATCCGTCCCCAACTTTTTGATATATCCTGTACACAAACAAACAAACACACAGACAGATAGGGGTGAAAACATAACCTCCTTCACCTTCGGTGGTGGAGGTAATTAAAAGGTACGGGAACCTGGTCGCCTCACCAAACATTTTTCCCCCTGAAAATCGACATGGCAGCGCAGCAGGAATGGAAAGCTAATTCAGTTTCCGCTTCTTTAAGCCAACAAGGTCCCAACTCAAGAACGTTTAAAAGTCCCTGCAGCAGGATATGTCTCCACATTTGAGTTTACAAGGGGATACTTTTCGAGGTGAAATACACGCAACCAACACAGTGGTGGGTCGGTACATGGTCCCTCGTGAGGTGCACAACACCCCGATCGGGTTTCTGTCGGAGTAAGAAAGGGCACGCAAGCGGACCGGCCGGACACGTTAGTCCCATGCACGGCATACCAGAAGGATTACTGTTCCATTCTAATTCTGACCTTAGGCGTGAAAGCAGAGTTTGCATAAAGTAACCAATGACGTGAACTCGTCCGTCTATAGACCGGGCACGATTGAATTCCCAAGATGCGAAACGAGTATAGCAAACTCACGGCTTGGCGCGAAGTTAATTATGTGCTGACCACAGAGCTGGTGCTGCTCGCCAAGACCCATGAACGGCACAGATGGGATCTATAACGACTTCTCGGTCCGCTGAAATGCTGCTTGACAACTTTTGCTCAAAAACTTTGCTTTTAAAGATCGTTCACTTTCATGCCAGGAAAGACAACACAATGAAATTTAGGCAAGGATGGCCACAGGACCCACCCTTTATTAATAACTTTATCAGTTTGGTTATCTAATGCACTTTAAGCTCAGTCCGATACAAACTAGACCTTGATTTAACAACATGTAGAATCCATCGTCCAGGCAGCAACTTTAGCCAGGCAACCGGCACGCAATATATGCCTGGTGTTGGCTTATTGGTTAGGGTGGTGGGCTTGGTGATCCTTGGATCCTGAGTTAAAATTGACTTCAAATTGACTCCTGGGGTTGACTCCGCCTGTCATCCTTCCGAGGTCGGCAAAATGAGTGACAGCTTGCTGGTATCCTGTGTCGGAGTGGCGACCCATCCAGGATTGTGTCCAAGAGCCAAGGAGACTGCTTAGGCAGCACCAACTCTCTGCACAGAGTATGGTCCATCAGGATGGATGAATGGATGGCATGCAATGACGCACTGGAGGATGCCGATAAGAAGGGTGTGCTCAGAGATGCACCACCCTCTGCATTGGGCATTCCACCAAGACGTCGGTCGAGATGCAGTCACCTATCTGATGCCACAGGGGGACAAATTCAGGTGCAGACAATCTCCAACCCAGAGGTGAGCACCTGCCACCCCCATCAGTCTCCAACACCCATGGAGATCTTCCATCCAAATGTGAACCGGTCGACGCAAGCCTGGATAAAGCTTCAAAACTCTGATGGGATCGGGTGCCTTTATGGCTCTCCCGAGCAAGGAGTTGTGAAAAGGAAATGATATTTATAAGAATGTTATTGTAAAAGATCAGCTGTGGAGGTTTTGTACAGAGAGGACTTTCCAAGTGGGAGGCATAGTAAAGCAGATGTTCAGAGCAGAGCAGCTGCTCAGCGCACCAGGCGGAGGAACGTTAGTAAGAGCTATCATGGCTTCGAGTAAGTCCAGATTTGACGCTTGGCATGGCGTGCATTTACACATGCCACTCACCTGGAGAAACCTTCCTTCTGTCCGTGACAAGCGTGAGATTAGTCTCATGAGAACAATGGTCGTAAGACCTTAAACCCTCCAGCAGGGCTATTGCTCAGGGTTCCCCAGTGATCCTTCTCAAGGATCCAAGAAAGCAGCACTTTGAGCATTGACAACTGCAAAACGGCTTTCGAGTCGGCCAACGGAAAGTAACGAGAGACCAGGAAGGGACTTGCTTCCAAACACACGAACCAGTTGGCATTAGAGGTGATACATTTATTACGTACGCAACTAGGGAAGAAGAATTTGAGCATCATCAATTTGAGCATCAATTTGAGCTCATCTTCACTCTTTCATTCCTCTTTTTTCCCGCCTTTGGAATAAACTTCCTCACTCTATTCTTTCCCATTCTTCCCTCCAGGCTTTCAAAACAGCTGTTCACCACCACCTCTTATCTTCCCCCATCCAAATCCTCGATCTTTTCTACCCCCGATAATCCACCCAAGCCCTCTTCCTTCATTTCTCCTGCTTTCCTTCCTGAAAGTCCCTGAAATGTCCATCTTCTCTTCGCCATGTTCCGCGTCCCATCCCCATCCCTCTCCCTTCCACAGTTCACCTAATGTGTCTGTTCCCCACTGTTTTGTCCCTTCCACTCCCGCCCCTCTTGTCTCATGCCTCCTTGCTGTGAGTTGTGTGTTAGCTCTCATACGAGCCTCGACCAAGCTATACAAAAAAAAAAAAGCATCCTGTCAATATATGCCCTTTACCTCCTCTGCCTTTGCTCCAAAATTTCTGTCCTATCTCTCCCATCTCTCCCCACCCATATGCATGTACATAAGAATTAGATAACCGATGATGCAAGATAGTCTTCATTGCATACACAACAGGAACGACGTTGATTCGAATTACGCAACGGCTGCACAGCATCGTAGCGATCGTGATTTAAATTTATAATACGTTGGCACGAGGAAACAATTTATAAAGAACACAACTTTTAAAAGTGTATATTTATTGTCAAAGCAATTTTTTGTTCCATCTTTATTTGAAAATGTGTAATAAATTTTAAAAAAAAGAGAAAAAAGTTTTGCCTCATAAATCATGAGGCAGCATAGTCTGGATCTACTTGAGTTTGGCTGAAAATGCTTCACTGTGAGCACACAGTGTTTTCATTGTTGACATTGAAGAGATGCGTTTGTGCCAAAACTCACAAAATAGCTAAATTCAAGCGGACTGTATAACCCGAGTGATCGGAGCCCTTCTCCTGCATACAAAGTGGAGAATGGGAAGAACTGGAACACTTTGTTGGATTCTTGAAGCTTATTGTGGCGTTCAGTAGTGAAACTGGCTTAATTCAGATATTGGTGTCAGGAAAGGCATCGGGATGTGAGAGACCCGTTTCAAGTGTAAGGCCTCAATGATGTTAAGATGATGATATCATGGATCATGGGTATAATCTTCCACTTTTCGTGATTCTCGCAGAATTTTGAATCCAATACCTCGACTGATCGATCTGTTGCAGGAAAATGAAAATGGTGGTGTCATCTATCACTAAAGGGACAAGCATCCGTCTGTTTGTCGATGTGTCACCCTTCATTCTAAAGGGCTTCTGCTGTCACAGATTAATAAAAATGGTCCTGTTGGAAAGCCAATGACAGATTTACTCGGTTGGAAAGCAAATAATCGATTTACGAGGAACAGAAATGTGTGTCCATTGAATCAGATACCTGTTTGAAAAGCTTGTCTTTCGGGGATGGAAGAATAAGAAGCGTGAATAGGAGCTAAATGCAGCAGGTCCTATGGTAACACATTTACCCTTCCATGACAGTAGGAACCCTTCTTAGACAGTGGGTGCAGAAAGAGCTCACAACATTATATCTAAACCTCTAAAAGGCAAAAAATCTGTCTGTATATATATATATATATATATATATATATATATATATATATGTATATGTATATATATATATATATATATATATATATATATATATATATATATATATATATATATATATATATATATATATATATATATATATATATATATATATATATATATATATACATACATACACACAGACACAAGCCGGTAGGCGGCGATGGGTCGCCGAGCATGGAAACTATAAGATATAGAGCAAAATGGATGTCATATAGCGGATAGGGAATCACGTTAAGATTATGCATATCAAATCTCATCCAGTTCCATCTACTGATAACTACTCGGTATCCATTTGAATGAAAAATACCTAAAATGCGGTTTGAAATCAGAAATCCCAAAGTTCGAGGGGGTGCTGTGGGTGAACAAAGATCTAAATCGAAAATCTGGCTCGATCGTTTGTGCACAATGTATTCGAGACGATTAGTGTGAATTTTCATGACCATCCGACCATAACCCGAGGAGGAGTAGCATTTGGCGCGAAGGCACCTCCAGCTCTCGCATATTATCGATTTTTGCACTAATTGACCTTTGACCCCTGACCTAAGCGAAATCGGTCAATATGTCCTGAGGCAAAGTTGTAGTACTCATCGAGTACCATGAACCTGCAAAGTTACATTTGTATCAATGCACTCACCTGGTCGCTAGGGGGCCTTCAATTTTCGCCAATTTTCGCGCATACCCTAATTGTAGGGGGCACTGCGAGTAAAGTATTCCATATATCACAAAATCCGGAATATATTTGATAGGGCATCACATGTAGATCATTCGTGCCAAATTTCATAACCCTACGTGGGATAATGGCTTTCGGAATTGATTTCGCGTGAACGGTACCGATTTTGAAGGTTTTTCGGTTGTTGCTCGGGAACCAAAGTGTCCCTAGCAACGATCACAATTTCCAAAGCACTAGGTCATAAGATGTACCAACCACCCGAGATTCGTCAAAATCCGCCCACGTTTACCCACCAATTATGCTGATGCCAAACGAACAAACATCCAAACAAACAGACAGAATTACTGACAATAAGGGTCACCTATTTCAGCGACCCATATATATGTCTACTCAACTATACATGGTCACGTCCATTAAGTTACACACTCCAAACTCGGGGTACAAATACAACTTTATGTGTGGGGTAACATGGGCTATGTGGCCGCAACATCTTGTGAAGGTGGAGGAAGGGGGGGCAGTGTGAGCACTCCTTGGCTTTTTTCACAAGATCTTGGCTATTCGTTGTTCACCTTGGCATCTTGGTTTTCCATAGGTTTTCTTGGAATATAGGTTTTCTATTATCATCGCTTTTCTGAAACCTTGTGTATTCTTGGCTTTTTTCATTGGCTCACCTTGGCATTTATGAAAATGAGGAGTGGTCACACTGGGGGGGGGAGGGCATGAATTATTTATGTAAATGTGTACTGTGTAGCGTTACCTGGTGGTAGTGGCAGAGAGTATTACAATTGTACAGGTAAATTTGTTCTCCTTCCCTTCTCCCACGCTCCTCTCCCCCCCTCCCCCCATCAATGGGAAGCCCTCAATATTCGCTATTACTGTTCAAACACCATTGTATCGGTAAATTAATGCCCACTATTACAGACCAAGGCAGCATATAGATTTGCCTGCCCGGAGAGGGGCAGGAGTGATCCGTGGACTGAGAATGGGGCAGGAGAGCCGGCAGGCGAAGGGGTAGGGGTATGGGTGAATGGTTTAAAATGGTGAGTCAAGGTGATGCTGGTTTGGGTTTATATAAAACTAGAAAGTTCCCGTTCGTCCCGTCCCTGCA
>NC_140963.1:115541333-115641333 GCF_056783735.1 Eptatretus burgeri | reverse complement strand
CAGAGATAGTGAGATAGTGAGAACGTGAGATAGTGAGATCGTTTTGCCATTTGTCGGTATAGATATATAATGTCAGTCATAGTTGGTTTTGTCATTCCGAAAGGTCACAGTATGTACGCCTATTTCATTAAATTAGCTCCACATGAAAATTAAAACAACCACACGATGACAGCAATAAAATAGCATGGACAAAAAGGCCTTAACAAAACGACTACGAGGTCAAAACATAAATAAATTTTATGTTGATCAGGCAAAACACAATCAAAGATTGATATAAGCAACACGAGGGTTGGCAAAGAGGTTTTCACCCTAAATTAGATAGAACATAACTATTCAAAAATAGAAAACACAATAAAGATATACATAATATCTCGAGCTAAATATTTCTGCTGCATGATAAGAAATAGCTATTTTTACATACTATTGTCATTATTCAAATTCTTAACTTGTAAATAATATTTTCCATTTCAGAAGGAAAAAATTTCAAATATGTGTTCAATTTGTGCTTGCTATTTGTGCTTTGTGCTGTGATATTCCTGGTTTGATTCCATAAAATTTGACTCGAATAAAAACAATCATTTTGGTGCAGCACAAGTACACCATTCTGCATCCTCCATATGTCCTTCACAAACAAAATGCAATATGTGACGTACAAATGCCAATTGTTACATTTGGGGTGTAGATTTAAAACATCCCAGGGTATGTGTTCCACTATCCTGGTCAATTTGATCATCATTGCGCTTCGCTATATTTTTATTAGTTGGGTCTAATGGGATGTAGATGTACAATAGGACAGGAAAGGCAGGCCAAATGGCCTTGACATATGCTTTAATGCCTTGTGTACAAAAGGGACTGTTGAATAAGATGACATTGATAACTCCTTGATGGAGAGCATGGCCTAGCTTGGCTAGACTTGTCCTGGTTAGACTCGGCTGGGGGAGTTCTATTATCATCTAATATATATATATATATATATATATATATATATATATATATATATATATATATATATATATATATATATATATATATATATATATATATATATATATATATATATATATATATATAGCTCATTCTAACCAGTGACTCACTCACTGACTGATATTAAACATTGGTACCTTATAGGTGACATAGAAAGCTGAAATTTTGTGTGCCAACGGACATCAAAGCTGATACACCGGGAAAAAAAACAATAATCACAGAACCATCGTAAAGCATCCACAAATGAAAATGTAAATAAATGAAAAGAAATATATATATATATATATATTTTAAAACATTAATGAAAAAAAAATTAATGCAGGTGAGTGATGCAGGTAATGCATCTTCCCCAAGATAATGGGGAAGCACGGTAATTTTGTGCCGACAGACATCGAAGCCGATACACCAGGAAAAATCACAGAGCCATCGGAAATCATCCGTAAATTAAAATATAAATAAATGAAAAAAAACATGGAAATAAATAAATGAACAAGCCGGTAGGCGGCGATGGGTCGCCGATCATGGAAACTATAAGACAGAGCAAAATGGATGTCATATAGCGGATAGGGAATCACCTTAAGATTATGCATATCAAATCTCATCCAGTTCCATCTACTGATAACTACTCGGTATCCATTTGAATGAAAAGTACCGAAAATGCGGTTTGAAATTGGAAATCCCCAAAGTTCGAGGGGGTGTTGTGGGTGAACAAAGATTTAAATCGAAAATCCGGCTCAATCGTTTGTGCACAATGTATTCCAGACGATTAGTGTGAATTTTCATGAACATCCGACTATAACCCGAGGAGGAGTAGCATTTGGCGCGAAGGCACCTCCAGCTCTCGCATATTATCGATTTTTGCACTAATTGACCTTTGACCCCTGACCTAAGCAAAATCGGTCAATATGTCCTGAGGCAAAGTTGTAGTACTCATTGAGTACCATTAACCTGCAAATTTTCATTCGTATCGATGCACTCACCTGGTCGCTAGGGGGCCTTCAATTTTCGCGCATACCCCAATTGTAGGGGGCGCTGCGGGTAAAGTATTCCATATATCACAAAAAACAGAATATATTTGATAGAGCATCACCTGAAGATCATTCGTGCCAAATTTCATAACCCTACGTGGGATAATAGCTTTCGGAATTGATTTAGCGTGAACGGTACCGATTTTTAAGGTTTTTCGGTTGTTGCAAGGGAACCAAAGCGTCCCTAGCAACCATCACAATTTCCAAAGCACAAGGTCATAAGATGTACCAACCAACCGAGTTTGGTCAAAATCCGCCCACGTTTACTACCAATTATGCTGATGACAAACGAACAAACATCCAAACAAACAGACAGAATTATTGACAATAAGGGTCACCTATTTCGGCGACCCAAAAATCAAAAGCAGGTGAGCAACCCGAGACAATGGGGAAGCACGGTTCGTTATTGCTTACAATGTCTGGTGGTGGTGGGTCAGAGGGTGTTGCAAGTCAGCTGTGGAGATAACTTACATTTTTTTGCACTGTACATGTCCCCAGAGAGAGGGAAGTCCCAAGCCAACCTCCACAATTTCGGGGAAGCAGGGGTAGTGGGGTGAGAGTCCAGAGGGAGGGGAATGCGTGGGAGGAGGATTGGGTTTTTTACAACTAAAATGGCCACCAGTCGGCCATCTTTGAATGATCTCAAAAAAAAAAATGTACATAAAATTGATGTGCAATGTACATAAAATTGATGTAAAAAAATTCCTTATCTGTGTGCCAAGTTTGAACAAGATCAGTAAATGCATGTCAAAAGAAATGGTTGAGGACGCGTTCGACACCGGGATTTTTTACAACTAAAATGGCCGCCAGTCGGCCATGTTTGATCACATCGCAAAACAAAATCATATGTTTATGTATACCATCATTTTTTGCCTTTTTGCCAAGTACAAATAAAATCAGTCCATACATGTCCGATATACGGCTGCAGACGTACGCACGCATGCACAAACGCATGCACACGAAAAGTGAGACAAAAATCCATGTCCCAGTTTCGGACAAAGTCCAAAGGAGAAATGTGAAAAAGTAGAAAGAAATGTGAAAAGAACAAAGATGCCATGAAGAATCCAGAAAGATAGATTTCAGCTGTTACTCCCCGGGCTCAAACATAGCAACAAGACCCTTTAGATCCCCTTCGACTCCTTTCTACGCTTTAAACGTTTAGACCTTCACACCTTTCAGACTTTTAATACCCTGTAGACCCCTTTGACCTCGAGACCCTCTTTACGTGTCTTAGGACCCTTTAGACCCCGTCATATAATTCCGACCCTTTAGACATTAAATTACACCCTTTAGACCCTTCGATCTTTTAAAACCCTTCAGACACTTCAGATCTTTAGACTTTTTCAGACCTTTTGACCTTTCCACCTTCAGACCATTTCACCTTTACACACTTATGAGACCATTTAGATCTTTCATTTGCAATCAACTACCTTTCCTTTAGTAAATACTTCCCTTCATTTGCCACAGAATACACCACACAAAACAAGTCCTGGCGAGGGTCTGCAATATCTGATTGTTCTTTCTTGTTGATGTAATGCAGTGATATTGGTGGATTTCCAAGCAGATAGAAGATGATCTTGCGCAAATGACAAGGTGAAAAGGGCAGGGAGAGGATGTGCAAGAGTGAGCTGATAAGCTTTAGGACACATAAGCTGATGCCGTTCCGTCCAGTAGCAGAGTCAGAGTCGAGGGTTAAGAGTCGAGAGGAGTCCAGGTGCAGTGTGGTATGACAGAGAAGGATGGGTACCGAGAGTAAGGGGTTGGGGACACAGGTTTTGGAAGCAAACACAGAATTGAGGCATTCAGTCTTCTCTCGAGCGGTGTCGGCTGTGGTGACTTGTTTTCTATTGTTTTTTTTGGCTCTTTTGAGAGTGGACACATACTTGTTGCTGAAATTTTGGAATGCACTGAGATTTCCTTCAGTCAGATAAACCTTCCAGGAAGAGAAGGCAAGTTGTTTTAGAGCAACTGCCTTGCAACAGGATTGAGTGTACCATGGGTGGAAAGAAACGTCAGATAATTGAAGACGAGATGGGATCAACCTGTCCATGAGAGACAGCAGGACTCTGAGGAAGAATTCCCACGGACCCCTGGAAGCTTGTACATGTTGCTGCATTTAAGCCTGGGGAGTAACTGCTGAAATCTATTGATTTGGGTTCTTCCCAACATCTTTGTTCATTGTTCCTTTCATACTTCTTTCTAACTTTTTACAACTCCCATTCATTCTAATTCTTGCTTTTTTCTCTCTCTCTCTCTCTTTCATTATCTCTTTATCTAAGAAGAATTGAATTTTTGCAGAACGTTTTCTGTAAGGCTCACTTGGCTGCATTTGGATGGGTTTGAGGGTCATGGAGTAGCGGCTGAAACCCGAATCCTATCCAGGTTCCTCCTGATGACTCCATCTTTGCTCTTTACTTATTCGGGTTCCTTCTTGGTCTTCCGTTTCATTAACATCAGGGGCAGTAGATATGGGAGACCAGTCCTGAAGAGAGATGGCTGCTTCCAGTCCCTGCCCATCTGATTGTATGAAATGCCAGTCACCAGAATTGAGGCAGCTCTCTGAGAATAGCCAAAGAGATGTTGACTTTCATAAGCACCTGATCAGATGAACCAATTGGAACATAGGAAGAGCAGCAGACATTTATGGGAAAGTTAGTCACCACCAAATCCAGAAGGGAGGATTTGCCATTGTGAAAAATCTGGGTGGAAAAGTTCACAGATTGAGTCAGTCCCATGGAGTCACTGAAGTACCATGGCTGGTGAGAGAGGTACCAACAAGTCACCAAAGTTGCATGGTGACAATTTAAATCACCACATATGAGAAAGAGAGTTGGGATGAATGGTTAAAAGTTTGTCCATGTTTTGTGAGAGTGAGACAGAGAGAGAGAGAGAGAGAGAGAGAGAGAGAGAGAGAGAGAGAGAGAGAGAGAGAGAGAGAGAGAGAGAGAGAGAGAGAGAGAGAGAGAGAGAGAGAGAGAGAGAGAGAGAGAGAGAGAGAGAGAGAGAGAGAGAGAGAGCCAGAGACAGAGACAGAGACAGAGACAGAGACAGAGACAGAGACAGAGACAGAGAGAGAGAGAGAGACAGAGACAGAGACAGAGACAGAGACAGAGACAGAGACAGAGACAGAGACAGAGACAGAGACAGAGAGAGAGAGATGCAGATAGAGTCATAACTGTTTGGAGGATGGAACAACACAAAGATGAGCAAGAGGTGGAAGCGGAGGGTAATTCACAGCTCGAGGTACTCCCGGTAGATCGGAGGTGTGTGATCAGTGCAAGGGCAGTGGGAAATTGAGTTCTTGATATAAAGTGCAATTCCGCTGCCGAGGCGTGGTTTTGGCCTATCAAATCAAATAGAGACAATCACCGGGGATCGGCACGAAGGAGTCTGGTGTGGTGTAGTCTGCGGGCATGCAGGGCGGGGCATGATGATGATGCATGATGGGCATGATGATGATGCATGATGGGCATGATGATGGGAGGAGGGGTCGTCGTGGTCATCGTATCTGCAAGGAATGTAAGGTGTGCGCGCCGCCTGAGGCGTCGTAGTAATGCTGGAGTCGCCCGGCTCGTGAGTGTGCTGGATACGGAATAAAGGAGAGCCGCGGGCAAAGTACGCCCGCGCTCGCGCTTGTGCAACACAGCCCGGCTCGACTGTCCTCCCGATCGTGTATGCCTGCTAAGCATCTTCTATCAGTACATCACAGTTGGCTGACGAGGATCTTCGGATCGGCGTGTGCAGGGCGGCAAATGACCCGTGCGGTTCCAAGCTACGGAGCCTAAGGTCTCGCCAGCACGAGCATGGCAGAGGGTCGGTGCACGGCGCACGAACGCGTGCCCGCCTTCGTCGGAATCGACTTCGGCCACGTCGAGTGGGCAACGGCCGCGCTCGGTGTTCGTTTTATTGAGGCACGACAGATCGGGGAAATGATTTCTGCAAAGCCACGGCTAAAGAACGAGGACACGCGGTTCGGCTCGAACGCGGCGTGGGACGTCGCGCGAGCTCCGAAGAATGTCCGGGGTCTCGATGGTCGGGGCACAGCAGATGGTCCGGGGGTCAGCGCGATGGGCCAGGCACGCACGGCCACGCGCACGGTCTGCGGCGCGGGTCGTGGGCGAGCGTTGCAATGCAATCACTCGGGCGGCGGTCTGAGCACTCGAGGTCGTCTACGGTGTGTGGGGCGAGGGTCATCGCCCATGCTGCCCATGTTGAACCTGGTTTCAGTTGGTCCTACGGTGACAGGACCGATGCCAGTGAATGTCGAGGTGATCGGGGCACTGATCGGGTGTCGAGTTGAGTCCACTCGTGCTGCCCGCGCATCGCGCGCGTACACTGGCGAAGCGGTTGCGCCGCTTGCAGCGCCCGACGTCTCGGTGCTTTACCGGGGGCGAAGCGCCCTACTCTCGGTGTTCGTGGGGCGAGGGGAGGGGCCCGTCCTTGTGGGTCGGGACTGGCTGGCGCACCTCGGGCTGGATCTCCAGTTCGTACCTTCAGGTGTGCCGGTGCTCTCTTCGATGCCTTCGTCGAGTACCGAGGGCGAGGTTCTGGCGGCGGGAGCCGCGTCGATGCAACGGGAGCGGCCGTTCGTTGCTGCCTGCGGCGGTGATGTACGGTTCGGGAGCGGCGAGAGCCGTATCAGCTCTCGCGATGAGTTCCCGCGCTTCGGCAGCGTTCGTGAGGCAATGTGCGCCGGTGTTGTTCGGGCAGCTTCGACAGGTTGCGGTGAGCCCGTGGCGTTAAAGGAAGTCGCGAGTCACAACATCGAGTCGACAACCAAGAATCGGACTCGTGATGAGGGTTATGGGTTGCTGTTCATTGCATATTTGTTTTTCCTTGCTCTAGTGATGCAGTTTAACGTTGTTGAAATAAATGCCAGCAGTTCCTGTGTGAGAGTGGGTTTTGCAGAGAGCAATCGATGGGTTTTGCGGTATGGTCAATGTGATGTGGTGGCTTTGGGAGCGGTGGTGGCGAATAAAAAGGGTTGGTTGGCCTTCCATTGCCCCGAGCCACGGGTAGTTGTTTTATCAGGTGCTGGGATTTTATCAAAACAACGTGCTGTACGGAAAAATGAGTTTGCAATGATTCCAGTGGTGTTCCTATTGGTTTATGACGAGCCTGTACTTAAAGTGTGGTTTAAAGGGAATTGCTATCGTCTAACTGCCGTGTGGGTCTCGAAGATCGACTCGGAGCCAGGGCTGGTGCGCTGGTCGGCGTTACCCCCACCTCTGGTTGCGGCAAGGTCAGACATGCCTGGCGCCGGGGGCGCAGCTCTCTGTGTTCGCTCAAGGCCGTTTTGGCCATGCGGTGGAATCTTAACTGATTGTAGTGCGTGGATTGGTGTGGAGCATTGGTTGCATCCAGCCAGCGGCGCTGTTCAGCGCCCCCATCCAAGGTCATTCGGGGCTGGCGCTGGCGCCACGGCTGCCAGACAGCGAGCTTCCGGCCTCAGAATGTTATCTGCTTCAGGTCTGGCTGGGGGAGATGGACCGCCTTGTGGGCCGGAGGCGTTTGATGGTGCTGGGGGGAGGTTTGCTCGGGAGGTCGTTGCGACCTCGGCAAAGGCCGTGTAAGCGTGGGCCGCCTGGGGGCGTTTTTGCTGCGTAGTGCTGCTGTGCTTCTCGTCTTGCTGCTTCATATCGGTAACGCGGTCAGAGTTTGATGGGTGCTTTGTGCACCTCCGTCTTTGGAACCTGGCCTTTGCTGCTCCACTCGCTCGCATCGACACATTATATGATGTGGTGTGCTTTTATACTTCGCTGTTTTCTTTGTTTTTTTGTACCTTGTCTACTGTTATACCGTAGTGCTTCGTGCTGTTGTGCTTATTATGATGGTGATCATTTAATAATCATAGTTTTAGGGGGGAGGAGTGTGGTGTAGTCTGCGGGCATGCAGGGCGGGGCATGATGATGATGCATGATGGGCATGATGATGGGAGGAGGGGTCGTCGTGGTCATCGTATCTGCAAGGAATGTAAGGTGTGCGCGCCGCCTGAGGCGTCGTAGTAATGCTGGAGTCGCCCGGCACGTGAGTGTGCTGGATACGGAATAAAGGAGAGCCGCGGGCAAAGTACGCCCGCGCTCGCGCTTGTGCAACACAGCCCGGCTCGACTGTCCTCCCGATCGTGTCTGCCTGCTAAGCATCTTCTATCAGTACATCACATCTGGGACATCCTGAGGGAGGAAGGACTGTTAAACAGATGGTCTGGTTTATCGGCAGCAGTATGGATTGAGAGATCTGTCAGGTTAGAGTGGAGACCTTGGATGTTTGAGCTCCACATGGTTAAAGATAGGGGGAGGAGGAGTTGGGATGGTGCAGGATTGGGGGAGCCTTTGTGGGGGCAAGGTGAGACGAGGGGCAAGGTTTGAGTGTGCATGGTGCAGGGGGAAGGTTTGTTGGGGGGGGGGATGTGGGGGAAGTTTTTACAGGGTGAGGTGAGGGGGAAGCATTTAGGGGGTGGGTGAGGAGGAAGCTTTGAGAGGTTGCAGTGAGGAGGGATGCAGAAAGGAGGGCATGAAGGATTGAACGATGTATTATGAAAGATGGCAGTTATGTTGAAGCCTCAATATTTGAACTGTATTTAATAAAAACGTTATGAATTATCCTTTCACGTTCCATTTACAGTTTTTTTCTATCGTGTACTCATCAAAAGTTAGAAACGGTAAAAGCTGCACAAGGATTTTACGGACACCTTGGTGCACACATCTGTACTATATATTTTCACGTGTTTGTTTGTTTGTGTGTTTGTGCGTTTGGGTGTTTGAATGTTATTCTTTCACGGCCAAACTCTATCACCGAGAGGCCCCAAATTTTGGGTGTCGGACCTTCAGAATCTGGGCAAGGTTTCATGCTATCCCTCCCTTCCCACCTCAGGGAATTCCCTGTATGTATAGGTATGTAGTTGATATTGATATCAAGTTGCAATATATATATATATATGTATGTATGTATGTATGTATGTATGTATGTATGTATGTATGTATGTATGTATGTATGCATGTAGCTCTGAAGATCACAGACAAAATAGGACCACAGGTCCTGAAGCTCACCTGGATCAAGAGCAACAGTTAATCAACCCCTCCCCCCTCTCCCTGCAGACTCCCTTAGACCTTGATTTTTTTTTACGCCATGAACAAACTTTAGTAAATCACGGGTGATGAAGGCTGTGGTCAAATTCCATCGAAATGTGTGTGTAGTTTAAGAGAAGAGAGCAAATACCTAATTTGGGAGGTCAAAGCCCCCCCCCCTGCTCCCCCCACGCCCCCGCCGTCGACTCCCTCAATGAGCGCAGATTTTGATGTGGTTGATGCACCTTCGTTATGCATAAGTATCCAACTATGTACATTCTTACAAACCCGAGTTGGTTGTCTCTGTTCGGGTGACTGACCCCATCTGATCCACAAAGTGACGTGTTATTCAATGCGATCCGTCAATCTCAAAGATGTGTGGCCCACATACCTAGCATCACACCGGCACTGAAATTTGTAAATAATCTTACTTACATGAGAGGCGAGCAGAACATAATTTTACACTGACGGAAGCATCCGGCAGGTAGTGAAAAATCACTCGTGGTTGAACATCATAGTAAGAATGGGACACTGTCTGTTTGATCTGGTTTTCAAACCGTTGTACATAGTATGACAACTATTTCATGTGCCTCTGCAATTGGCTACCATTTATTGAATAATCCTCAGTGTGCAGAGCAATATCGTATTAGCTGGTTTAGATTCCTGAGTAGATGATGCAGTTTTGCTCGCCTTCATGAAATGGAGGCCACATTCATCAGGTCAACCAATCCCATTCTTTGTCGACAGAAATAATTTGTCCGAACTTTATATCTATTTTGACTACGATGGCTTGACTGTGTGACAACTCCACCACAGTCAACTTTTTTATTATCCAATCAAACTTTAACCAAATTTTCAGATCATATTACTCGCTCATCGTCAAGATGTCACTGAAAATTTCAGTCGTCTCCAAAGATACTTTAAATTTTACAAGGAAATTACTGATGTCATAAATGTTTGATGATTTGCACCATTTCGCTTAATGCAGAGGGCCACACATCGAGGAAAGTTATTGATGACTTGTATGCAGTTATCAGAATTCTCCTTGAGCTTTCTTTGTGGATGTTGAGTTCTTGACAGCGGTGCCAAAGAGATTTCTTGGGACTGCAGGCGACTGAGTCAGCGACAGCAGCAATATTCTCAGGTCACCTTCCTGATTTTGGTTGGCCAGAGTAGCCTCCTCTGTTTGGGGAATTCATATTCAAGACTGTGCCATGCTGTCTAAACTTTTTCACAAACCTTTGCATTTGAGACTTGCTAGGAGCTTTCTTTATTGCAGAATGTGCACAGACCAAGTGCCTTATCTGTAAGAATGAATTTGTCTGCAGATATAGTTTCTACAGAAAATGACTTTTCTTCAGGTGTCCATGACATGGCCTGTGAATGTCACAGGTTCAACTAGAATGGCACTCGGTAGAGCGCATACCTCTACCAGGCTGAACGGTTTATATTTTGTATCCCCATGATAGGCCACATCTGGATCCGGACCTGAACCAAAATCGAATTGGCTTGTTATCACCTACCCAACTCATCCACCAAGTTTTGTCATCACCCATCCACACCGTTTTGAAATATCGTGCTATATATCGTTTTTAGTCCCATCTCTCAATGGTGAAGAATCACTTTTAATATTCTAGTATTCGGATCCGGATCTTCACCAAAATTGAATTTATTTGTCCTTGTCACAAGCCCAACCTGTCCACCAAGTTTCATTGGAATCCATCAATAACTTTTTAAAATACAGTATTGTGCTGTACAGTATTTCATTTTTTGGCTCTACAGTAGACGCCGCTTTATAAATCCACGGTTATAAAATCCAGCCGCTTATTGTGACCAAAATGAGTTGGAACGGAATTTTACATAGAGAAATCTGCCGTTTAATAAATCCACCTGCTTGGCACGTGCGCGGTCTCAACCTAAGCTTGATGTAGTATGCGCTGCTGTGGGGGTGTGTGTTTAACTAGAGGAGAACTGGAAAATCCTAACGCGCAGTGTCACAGTGGAAATCCCATTGACTGCAGCCTTGTGCAATGATTTCCAGCTCACTCTACGCTTTCACTTTTCGGTCGTCACAGCGGGTGAAGCGTGTATGCGTTTATAGCTTGCGCCGGTTGGTTGAATTCTATCTCTCAGCATTTTTGTACTTTAAGAGTCACGAGTTGGGTTTGATTTAGAGTGAAGATGGCGACCACGAGAAAAAAGAGGATCTATCCATGGAAGAGAAGGTGGCCTTATTAGACTGTTTCAATGCAATGGCAAAGACAAGTCAGCGCGAGGCTGCAATCGCGTTGGAAATTTCTCGTGGCCAGCTCCAGAATCTTATCAAGAACGAAGGCACCATCAGAGCAGAGGTTCAAGAGCTAGGCGGTGTGAAACGGAAGCGGGTGGGGAAAGACGAGGAAGTGGAGAAAGCCCTGCTTGAATATGCTCGATGTTGCGTGGGAAAAAGTTACGGCAGAAACAATTCGGAACAATTGGCGAAAGGGAGGATTTGTTGGAGAACCAGACCCAATGACAGAAATGGAGCCACTGCCCTCGCCACCACCCGGGCTGCTCACAGCCGAAGTGTTCGATCAATGGATCACCATCGACGACGACATTGAGACAACAGGCGAAATTATGGAAGAGGAAATGACCGACCAGCTCGTCGGTCAGATTCTTGAAGCCAGCGAGCCCATAGCTGAAGAAGTGGAAGAAGAAAGCAACGACGAACCCGAGCCGATGCCAACAGCGGCAGAGATGTGGACTGCACTTGCCAAATTGGACAGGGGAATGCAGCTCTCAGGTTTTGCCCATCCCGATTTCCGCCACGTGGCGGATTCAATAAAGGAACATTTGCGCAAAACCTTCCCTCCCAAGCAAGCAACCTTGGAGCGATTCTTTTGAACAATCCCCTTGTCACCGTTTGATAAATCAATGTTTTTGTAGCATAAAGCAGGGTTTAACGACATTCGCTTTTTGTCTTATCTATCCAGTAGGTGGCTGAAAATAGGTTCTCCGCTTAATAAATCCAGCCGGTTAATAAATCCAAACGGCGTGGTCCCATGGTGGATTTATAAAGCGGCGTCTACCGTATCTCTCAATGGCGAAAGAATTGCTTGAATTTTTTTTTTTTTAATTTCTCTTATCTGGATCCGTATTCGGATCTTCACCAAAATCAAATCAATTCGTCCTTGTCACACACCTAACATGTCCACCAAGTTTTGTCTGAATCTGTCCATAACTTTTTGAGATACAGTGTCATGCTATATATCGTTTTTGATACTATCTCTCAAAGGTGAAGAACCACTTCAAAAAAAAAAAATTCTCGTTTCCGGATTCCGATCTTCACCAAAATATAATCAGTTCGTCCTTGTCCCACACTCAAACTGTCCACCAAGATTCGTCGAATCTCTTCATAATCTTTTGAGTTATCCCGCTCAAAGGCAAACAGACAGATAGACAGACAGACAAAAAGGGGTGAAAGCACAATCTCCATCCACCTTTGGTGGTAGAGGTAACAAACTTGGCAGATACACTCTACCTTAACTCAGTTTAGACCTGCTAAAAAAAAAAAATGAGAGTTGGAAATAAAACTGTGAAGGTAAAAATTTTCCCAGGGTTCACTTTTTTGGGGTCACCCTGTATAATCGTCTTTTTATTTTTATTTTTTTGACAACCTCAAACGAAGGACACAAAAGTAATCTCATGAATTAGCCGATCTGATGATGCATGCCATCAACATAGTAACAGTGTTGTTTGTGTTTTTTTTCCTCACTGCACAACAAATATCACCGACTCTAAACGTCTACTGTGTCACAGACCACGACTTTAGATACCTCTCAAAGCCATATAAAGAGAGAAATGGTGTTATTACACTGTAAGCCATGAGAGAAGATGTCTTTTCATGGAAGAAAATACACAAAACCAACCACCTTCGTATTGCTGATTGGAAAGTCTTACTGTCAACGCAGCAAACACTTCAGCCAACACTGAATTCACAACATATGGAATAAATCCCGAAGGATTTGCTGTATCATAGTGCACAACTTGTTCAGATGGGTTGCAGCAGTTCTGTGGCATTGCAAGCACGGGCAGGAGTGCACATTTGCATGTTGTGGTAAATAGCATTTGCAGTTAGCCCATCTGCACTTTGTTTTATAACCACAAGCGATTATATTGAGACGTGACCATGGGACTGTTTGGATCTGAGTCCATACTATCACGGAGCCGGTTTAGACCCTCTGATCCTCCAACACATACCAATGTTGCCTCGATGATATAATATTTGGAATATTCGCCTGAAGCCAAATTCTTTCCTCGCAGTGTGAGTTGTTTCCAATGTACGTAGATCTAGGGGCATCGTTGGTTGGAGGGAACATTTCCAGGGATTTCTTGCTTTTGGCAGATATAAAAACTCCTCCAAATGGGTCTGGTACACTATACAATTAAGCATCAGACTAATTCCTGTGATTTAATAAAGACTCCAGGCGCAAATGCTGGCTGTCTTGGGGGTTAGGGGAGGCGAGGACGCAAAAAATGCAAAACCCTCTTCAACGATATTTTTTAATCACCTGTGTGTTAGCTGTGTTATATTTTCTCCCCGAAATACAACATGCAGCCAGGCTCCCCGAAAACAGAGCACACAACACATAGATGTGTGTGTGTGTGTGTTATATTTTTGGGGAGCCTAACTCCTCTTGATAATGAGGAACTACGTGACAAAAGAAAAACAACGGTCATTTTTGTCCAAATGTGTTCAAAATTGAGCATTACGTTGGAAAAAAAACCCCACAAACTTGAGATCATCTCCAAGCCTTGGATTGCAGAGCAAAGTATTATGTAGACATCTGGCGTGGGTTGCAGACAATTTTTTAACAAAAAATTCTTGCAAAGTGTTTTTTTTTTGTCGGAGACATGGCCAACCGACTATCATGATTCTGCGTCTGAGTTGACATTTGACAATGCCATCAGAGTGAAAGAATGAATGGGAAGGTTGGATCAGACGTACGATGAAATGGGACACTTAGTGACACTTTTTTATGTGACAAAAACGTAGAGGTCGTGCGCTGCGCAAGGAAACGCCTGTCGGCTTTGCGCAAAGAAAAACAAAAACAACATTTACACATTCCACAAGGCATAGTTGTAACGATAATGTGAGGATGGAGTTGACATTAAAAAAATAAAATAAAAAAAAGTCAAAAGTGAATCGAAATAAAAACTTCACGTTTAAAAAGGACCCCATTTTATTTTAACCACGCCAGAATGACTTTCCTCAATGCCTTGGAGAGATTACAGAAGGACACAGTTGAACCCCAACAACAAAGCTGATGCAATTTGCCTCTCCTTTCGGCAGAGTGTAATTGGGGTTTTTGAAGTGTACTTGATAATTTATGACAGAACAAAACAAATTATTCCATTTTTTTGATGAAGATAAATTATTTGTGGATTTGGGTTAACGGCTTAATGATTTGTGTGTGTCGCGGAAATTAAAGAGGTAGATTGTGTCCCTGTTTGACTTCAGTGTCGATGGTGTCCTGGCTTATTGCAAGAGAAATTGCTTTGTGTTCATGACATCACTGACCTGCATATCAACACAACATCAGCATTCACATCCAGCAGAGCAGTTCATACGTCACATAAAAACACTTTCTCAATCCATTGCATTCCGTTGTTTTCATTATCCTAATAAATCAACTGCAGATTACAAACAGAACCTTACAAAGTCACAGTTCATCAGGAGAGAGTGCATGGCATTGCTGGAGAATATTTTTACCTTCCATTTTACACATTCCACAAAGTGAGGATGGAGTTGACATAAAAAATTTTTAAAAAATGGACTGGCACAGTCATGGCACAAATGGACCCCATTATATTTGGACTGGCACAGCCCCATTGGGCTGTGTGAGGTGAGGGAAGGAGTCGAACCCACACTCCTTACTTTTCTTTTCTTCTCAGTTCTTCTTCTTCTCCCCAGATTGAATGATGGCTATTGCATATGACTACATGTTCAGGTTAAATCTTCTTTTTTGGGCATTTTCGTGTAAATACTCGCTAATAAATGATTGCTTGTGTGTGTGTCAATAAATAATTGTTGGTTGTTATTTCAAATCTGTCTTGGTTGTCCTCTTTCATTGGTCCGACACAATGTACAAGCATAGTTCGACGGGACGTCACACCCCACCTGATTTGCTCTGTTAGCCGGTGCTGCACCTATTAATTCTGCTCTGCAGAAGATCACCAGGTGCGGTGCCGAGGGCATTGATATGTGTGTATGAGTTTATGTATGTATGTATATATATATATATATATATATATATATATATATATATATATATATATATATATATATATATATATATATATATATATTACACTAGCGATACCTGTGCACATGCACGGGATAGCAGTACAACATAGCTGGTAGCAGACGACAGACCGCACACGGGGAATGACAAAAATACGCATTGTGCAAAATGCAAGTGGTACTATGGAACGCCAAGACTTCCCAACCATTGTCGGCATGTCCGCTAAGTGCCACAGCAATTTCATAGGGATCGTGTGACGGCGAGCCGAGTTTTTAGTGTGCAAGCTTGGTATTATAAAAGAGATGTATATGTATATGTGTATATATGTATATGTATATGTATATGTATATGTATATGTATATGTATATGTATATGTATATATATATATATTTATATATATATATATATATATATATATATATATATATATATATATATATATATATATATACATATATATATATATATATATATATATATATATATATATATATATATATATATATATATATATATATATATATATATATATATATATATATATATATATATATATATATATATATATATATATATATATATATATATATATATATATATATATATATATATATATATATTGCCTGGTGTTGGCTTAATGGTTAAGGTAGTGGGCTTGGGATCCTAGGGTCCTGAGTTCAAATCCCGCTCAGCTGTTGAATTAGCACCAGGTGGGGTTGACTCTGCCTGTCATCCTTCCGAGGTCGGCAAAATGAGTGCCAGCATGCTGGTATACTGTGTCGGAGTGGCGACCCGTCCAGGATTGTTCCCAATATAGCCAAGGAGACTGCTTCGGTGGCACCAACGCTCTGCACAGAGTATGGTCCTAATGGATGGATGGATAATATATAATATATAATTTGAAGTTTTTGTTTGTTTGTTTGCACACGCTAATCTCCTGAACGGTGAAAGATAGGAGGAAACCTCTGAAACAAAAATGGCGGGACCGGCCCCAGGAAGGTTTTCGGCAAGGTGGTGGGGAAAGACCATGCCCCTCGACTGGGGAGGGGGGGGTATTTCCCCCTCACCAATCCCCTGAGGGTATGACTGCCGTGGCCCAATAGGGAGCTGATATTGGGCTCATGTCAGACCTATGTTCAGAAGATTAAATTCATTCAAAAATACCCAGGTAATGCCAGGGGCATTCACCTGGTGTGTGTGTGTGTGTGTGTGTGTGTGTGTGTGTGTGTGTGTGTGTGTGTGTGTGTGTATGTATATATGTATATATGTATATATATATATATATATATATATATATATATATATATATATATATATATATATATATATATATATATATATAACCTACATAATGCAAACCATTCACCGACTGAGTGATATTAATTTTCGGCACCTTCTGGGTTACGTAGAAAGCGGAAAGTTTGCATGCTGATGGACAGAGGTCGATACACCGGGAAAGATCACAGAACCCTCGGAACGCATCTGTAAACGAAAATATCTGAAAATAAGTGCAGCCTTATGTTCACTGCAGGTGAGCGACCCATGACAATGTGTACAGCACAGTCCTAAGTGTTATAATGTTTATACTTTAAAGAAATGCTAGTTTACACATTTCTAAAACTGTAAACTGTGAAATAAAAACATCAATTGATGTCTAGAATATGAAAATTGTAATGTCTCTAACTGTAAACTGTATTTTAATTTCTATAAATGTAAGCTGCATTGTAATTTCTGTAACTGTATTGTAATTTTTCTGACTGTAAACTGTATTTTAATTTCTATAAATGTAAACTGCATTGTAATTTCTATAACTGTAAACTGTATTGTAATTTCTATGACTGTAAACAGTATTTTAATATCTATAAATGTAAACTGCATTGTAAATTCTGTCACTGTAAACTGTATTGTAATTTATATAACTGTAAACTGTATTGTAATTTATATAACTGTAAACTGTATTGTAATTTCTATAACTGTAAACTGCATTGCAATTTCTATAACTGTAAATTGCATTTTAATTTCTATAACTGTAAACTGCATTGTAATTTATATAACTGTAAACCGCATTGTAATTTCTGTAACTGTAAACTGTATTGTTATTTCTATAACTGTAAACGGCATTGTTATTTCTATAACTGTAAACTGTATTGTTATATCTATAACTGTAAACTGTATTGTAATTTTTATAACTGTAAACTGTATTGTAATTTCTATAACTGTAAACTGCATTGTAATTTCTGTAACTGTAAACTGTATTGTAATTTCTATAACAGTAAACTGTATTGTAATTTCTATAACTATAAACTGCATTGTAATTTCTATAACTGTAAACTGTATTGTAATTTCTATAACTGTAAACCGTATTGTAATTTCTATAACTGTAAACTGCATTGTAATTTCTGTTAGTGCAAACTGTATTGTAATTTCTGCAACTGTAAACTGTTTTGTAATTTCTGTAACTGTAAACTGTATTGTAATTTATATAACTGCAAACTGCATTGTAATTTCTAAAACTGTAAACTGCATTGTAATTTCTATAACTGTAAACTGCGATATAAAAACCTCAATCGCTATCCAGCATTTTAAAATTGTAATTTATTTTACTGTAACCTGTGAAATGAAAACCTCAATTGATGTCTCGCAGGAGGCTCGTGATGCTTGCCTTTAATCATAGAACTTCTTGTTATTATATTATGTACCTACGTACGAAGCATGGTTTGCTATTGCTTTCAATGTGTAAGCAAAGCCTGGTGTTAGCTTTGTGGTTAGGGTCGCTGGCTTGGGATCTTAGGGTCCTGAGTTTGAGCCCTGTTGGTCACTGAATTAACACCAGGTGAGGTTGACTCAGCCTGTCACCTTTCTGAGGTTGGTGAAATGAGTACTAGTGTACTGGAAAAGGCACAGTATCAGCAGCGTAGTTGTGCCCCAACAAAATGATAGTTACCCAGCAGCTAAGCTGCCATATGCAAGATAGAAGATGTGTAAGCATACCCCAATTATGTGTCTATATATAAATAGAATACATATATATATATATATATATATATATATATGTGTGTGTGTGTATATATATATATATATGTGTGTGTGTGTATATATATATATATATATATATATATATATATATATATGTGTGTGTGTATATATATATATATATATATATATATATATATATATATATATATATATATATATATATGTGTGTGTGTATATATATATATATATATATATATATATATATATGTGTGTGTGTATATATATATATATATATATATATATATATATATATATATATATATATATATATATATATATATATATATATATATATATATATATATATATATATATATATATATATATATATTGCTTCAAGAAAGTCAACATCCCCTTTCAAATTTTTTCACATTTTCTTGCCTTATAGCCTGGAATTAAATTGCACGAAATCAGACTTTTTTCCACCTTTATTTACATATCGTATCCCACAACTTCCAAGTAAAAACAAATTCTACAAATTTCAAAAAATTAATTAAAAACACAAATCGATAATATCTTGGTTGGATAAGTGTCCACCCCCCTTGTAATAGCAATTGTATATTAGCTCAGGTATAATCAGTCACCTTCAAAATCACACACAAAGTTAATTGGCCTATACCTGGGTTAAACTGTAGTGAATCTGATTATTTCAGAATAAAATCAGCTGTTCCTTTCAGTTTCCTCTGCTGGGTGGTGCATTTCACAGCAAATATTCAACCATGAGCACCAAGGAGCTTTCAAAAGGCCCCCAGGATAAAGTTGTGGAAAGGCATAGATCAGGGGATGGGTATAAAAATATTTCAAAGTCCTTGAATATCCCTTGGAGCACAATCAAGACAATCATTAAGAAGTGGAAGGCACATGGTACCACCAAGACCCTGCCGAGATCAGGCCATCCCTCCAAACTGGATGACCAAGTGAGGAAGAGACTAATCAGAGAGGCCACCAAGACCCTGCCTAGATTAGGCCATCCCTCAAAACTGGATGACCAAGCAAGGGGGAGACTGATCAGAGAGGTCACCAAGAGGCCAATGGCAACTTTGAAAGAGTGACATGCCTTTATGGCAAAGACTGGTCACTGTGTGCATGTGACAACAATATCTCAAGCACTCCACAAGTCTGGCCTGTACGGTAGGGTGGCAAGAAGGAAACCATTACTCAAAAAAGTCCACCTTGAGTTCCGTTTGAGGTTTGCAGAAAAACACTCTGGAGATTCTGAAACCATGTGGCAAAATATTTTGTTGGCTGACTAAACCAAGATGGAACTTTTTGGCCTAAATGTAAAACATTATGTTTGGTGCAAACTCAACACATCACATCATCCAAAGAACACCATCCTTACTGTGAAGCATGGTGGTGGCAGCACCATGTTATGGGAATGTTTCTCAGCAGGGATGAGGGCATTCACTCCTCAGGATAAAAGGAAAAATGGATGGAGCAAAACACAGAAATATCCAAGAGGAAAACCTGCTGACCTCTGCAAGAAAGCTCAAATTGGGACAGAAGTTCACATTTCAGCATGACAACTACCTGAAGCACAAAGCACAAAGTGGCAAAGGAACAAAAAGATAAATGTCTTTGAGTGGCCCAGTTTGAGCCCCGATGTAAATCCAATCAAAAATATGTGGCATGACTTGAAGATTGCTGTCCATCAACGCTCCCCATGCAAATTGACTGAACTTGAACAGAAGAATGGGCGAATATTGCCCAATCAAGGTGCTCAGAGTTGGGAGAGACCTATCCCAACAGACTTACAGCTGTAATTGCTGTCAAGGTGCTTCCACCACATATTAACTCAGGGGGGTGGACACTTATCCAACCAAGATATTCTAGTTTTGTATTTTCAATGAATTTTCTGATATTTGACGAATTTGTTTTCATTTGGAAGTTGTGGATTACGATGAGTAAACAAAGGTAGAAAAAGTCTGATTTAATGCAGATTAATTCCAGGCTATAAAGCAACAAAAGTTTAAAATTTTGAAAGGGGGTGTTGACTTTCCATAGGCACTGTGGACAGACACACACACACACACACACACACACACACACACACACACACACACACACACACACACACACACACACACACACACACAATATCTATATGTGTGTGTCAGAAAAAAAAAGCATAAAAAAATGAAAAAACGTAGGGATGGAATCCCCAAAAAACAATCAGATAAGGTACGGAGGAATGACAAGACAGGAATGATCAACAATACAACACGATGATCCTTTTATAGATTGCCATCATAACATCTGTTTCATATAAAGCAACCACTCTTCCTCTGGATTTAAAAACTCTCCAATTGTGCAATTATATTCAGCGAGATGTTCAGTTCTCCCAAAACTAGATGGGTGTCTTATAAAAGATAAGACGATTCACATGTATTTGAGAAAGGCTGTCATTACCAAAACTGCTTTATCGTGCACATGCACAGACTGATCATAGCAAACGTATTATTCACGCATGTACAGATGCAGCGTCACGATAAATCAGTGATTTATTGTGGTTGTGTTATTTTGTTTGATCCGATGAAATTTATTTTTGTTATGGGACGAGTACAATACCCAAGAGAAAATGTCACTTCCTTCTGTTGGAATGGCAGTAATTGCTTCAGCCATTGTTGTGCTATACCAGATGACATTTACCAACAATTCTGAGGATGAACAAATTGGAAATTTTGCAATCTCTCGATTTGGTACTTCAAGCGATGTATTCTGGAATATTTTTCGTTCTTGTTGGTAATGAAAACGTTCGAGAATAAAACATTTGGCTTTTATGACTTTGCTGTGTCATCATTTTTAAGCGCATCATTTTGTACACATTTGAATGGGCAGCCATCTTTTCCCCATGTCATCCCTACGTATGGAGTACGACCGTACTCACTGATGAAGTACTCCCATACTCCATGATATATATATATATATATATATATATATATATATATATATATATATATATATATATATACATATATACATATATATATATATATATATATATATATATATATATATATATATATGTATACATATATACATACATGTATATACTGGCTCAGGCTTCCCTGCTAGTATGTATAAAAATATGTGGGGGAGGGGGGAGAGTTCCCGGTGCTGCCTGGCTGTGTGAGAGTAACAAAAAACAAAACAAAAAGATGTCATGCATAGCATGATACTTGCGAAATCTATAAAACAAATTTGACCTTAAAAAATGATTGGTGGTTGGATTCAATAACAAAATACACAAAATCTCTTCAAATTCCCAGTCAAAGGGATGAAAATTGACCATTTTAGAAATGACTATGTCGACTTTTTGGCCCATGTTGACCTCAAAATTAATAGGTGGTTCAATTCAGCAACCTGATATGCGAATTCAATTCAGCGAATTCAGCTCTTCAAATTTCAAGTCAATCAGATAAAAAGAGGATTTTAGAAATCCCACTTAAGTTGTTGACCTTTTGGCGTATTTTGACATCAAAAGTAATTGGTGGTTGAATTTAATGACGAAATATGCAACTCCTCTTCAAATTTCAAGTCAATCGGTTGAAAATTGACAATTTTAGAAATACGGCCGATGTTGACCTCAAAAATAATTTGTTGAATTCATTGACCTGAAATATAAATCCTCTTCAAATTTCAAGTCAATGGGATGAAATTTGAGGATTTTAGAAATTCCACCTTAGTTGTTGATCTTTAGGCCTATGTTGACCTTTTGGTCAATATTGACCTCAGAAATAATTGGCTGATTGAATTCAGTGACCTGAAATATGAATCCTCTTGAAATTTCAAGTCAATCAGATGAAAATTGACAATTTTAGAAAAGACTCAAGTTTTTGGCCTATGTTTACCTTTTGGCCTATGTTTACCTTTTGGCCTATGATGACCCCTAAAATAATTGGTGGTTGAATGAGTGACCTGATATGCAAATTCTGTTCAAATTTCTCATCAATCTGATGGAAATTGAGTGTTTTTGAAATTTGATAAATTTGTTGACCTTTGACCTACTGTATGTTGACCTTTTGACCTCAAAAACAAAAGGCTTATTGCTTATAATGAACTTTACCATGTAATCAAGTTTCGTGAAGATCAGTTTAAAATTGTAACCTATAGGCGATAAACATACAAACAAGAAAAAGACGTCGTGCAGAGCACTATACTTGCAAAATCCACCCCCCCCCCTCCAAAGGTTGTCAAGGATACATCAAATTGTCCATTTCATTAAGATTAAAGTTGACGATCTTAATCAAAGCTCAGGTCAATCGGATGAAAATTGATTACGTTTCATATTGAAATTGATTTTACAAGTTTGACCATGAGTTGACCTTTGACCTTTTGATCTCAAAAATAGTTGGTTTCCCAATTCAGTGATGTAGTATGAAATTGCTGTTTATTTTTCAAATCAATCGGATGAAAAATGATTTCAGATATTTGACCTGAAGATGACCTTTGAGCTTTGACCTCAAAATCAATAGGCTTCTCAGTTGAGACTGCCTCTACTTTTTAGTAAAGTTTCATGATGTTCGGTTGAGAATTGTGACTTGTAGGTGATAAACAGACAGACAGACAGACAGACAGACAGACAAACAGACAGAATAACAAAATCGACTGACCAATATACTTGAAAAATATTCGACTTTGCAAGTAACAGAGAGACAGACAGACAAACAAAATAACGCACACAACCAACCAATATACTTGAAAAACCTTCAATTTTTGCAAGTAAAAATGCACAAGCGAAGTTATTTACAAGATTTCAACGACTTCTATTCCCAACATGTGATAGAACCCCGACATGGATTTTTCCCCCCCCCATGCAGTGCGTTGTGGGGGCAGGGGAGGGGGGGGAGTATATTTTTGTTTTGCCCATGACTTGAACCCAGGTGCTCCCAGCATGTTTGCAAAATTTGGTAGACATTGGCCCAGCTGGTTTTTTTTTCTGATTTTGAAACCAACACAAACATACACGCAGATAATTTCCTGAAGAAGATGAAGCGGTTTGTGGGGTAATTTGGGGTGAGGGTTTTTTTTTTTTCGATGGAATTTGACCACAGCCTTCATCACCCATGATGTACTAAAGTTTGTTCATGGCATAAAAAAAATCAGGGTCTGAGGGAGTCTGCAGGGGGAGGGGGGAGGGGTTGATCAACTGTTGCTCTTGATCCAGGTGAGCTTCAGGACCTGTGGTCCTATTTTTTCTGTGATCTTCAGAGCTACATACATACCTATACATATATAGCAACTTGATATCAATATCAACTACATACCTATACATACAGGGACTTTCCTGAGGAGGGATAGCATAAAACCTTGCCCAGATTCTGAAGGTCCGACACCCAAAATTTGGGGCCTCTCGGTGATAAGAGTTTGGCCGTGAAAGAATAACATTCAAACGCACAAACACACAAACAAACAAACAAACACATGAAAATATATAGTACAGATGTGTGCACCAAGGTGTCCATAAAATCCTTGTGCAGCTTTTACTGTTTCTAACTTTTAATATGCACATGATAGAAACAAACTGTAAATGGAACGTGAAAGGATAATTCATAACGTTTTTATTAAATACAGTTCAAATATTGAGGCTTCAACATAACTGCCATCTTTCATAATACATCGTTCAATCCTTCATGCCCCCCTTTCTGCATCCTTCCTCACTGCAACCTCTCAATGCTTCCTCCTCACCCCACCCCCTAAATGCTTCCCCTCACCTCACCCTGAAAAACCCTCCCCTCAACTATTCCCCATGCGTCTGCAATTGGTTACCATTTACTGAATATTCCTCAGTGTCTAGAGTAATATCGTATTGACTGCTTTAAAATCCTGAGTGGAGGATGCAGTTTTGCTCACCTTCGTGCAATGGAGGCCACATTCATCAAGTCAATCAATCCCATTCTATGTAGACAGAATTTGTCTGAACTTTATATCTATTCTGACTATGATGGCTTGACTGTGTGACAAATGTACCACAGTCAATGCTGAGTCATCATGAAAACCATGGAACCCCCCCCCCCCCAATAGCCCTTAGCTAATTAATAGAAAAGTTACTAACCATTTTCCAGGGCCTTCCTTTTTGGGGTCACCCTGTACTTTCTGCAGAGAATAGTGCAACAATATTTTACCAGATGTTTGACTCAGGAAAACCTGATAACACATTTCGGCACGTCTTCTCTGAATGTCTGTTCAATTAATTTAGTACACTTTTGAAAAAAACGTGTTGATGTTGTCAGAATATGTGAATTTTAAAATACAATTTTCCAATATATAGTGAGCTACTGAGATGCTCCTGACAAGAATAAAATATAGTATGTTTTATTTTCTGAAAACCCAGCTCATCTGATTTAGATTGAAGATGTAAAATAAAAAGGTCACTTTTGTTCATGTGGTCGAGATACAGTTGTATCCAGAAAACACAAAATTATTATCATCACCAGCCCCTACATTGTGCAATGTAGGCCACACTGTTTTTTGCAGAATCAAGCAGTTGAGGTGACAACTTGTAACAAAAGAATGCCAAGTGAAGATTTGTTTTTTCAAAGACGAATGAATAACTCGTCTTGCTGGTAAAGATTCATGTTGATCTGCGTCGGCGGACAGGTATAAATAACAATGGACGAAATCACCAAGATGTTGACTGAGGCATGTCAAACCACCGTGGGAAGCAAGGAGAAGCTGATTTTTTTAGGTGTTAACCCTTCTTCAGAGAGAAAATGGTTAACAACGAAGGGTTCTTACCCGAAGGGATGGAAGCCCGAAACGTCAGCTTCTCCTTACTTCCCACGGTGGTTCGCATACCTCAATCAACGTCAGTTGATTTCAACCAAATTTTTGTAAAACCCTTTTCAGCAGGTCGAACAGCTAACTATGATACCATCTTCAATGCATTGCTTTTCCTGACGTCGGCTCTGTCATACTTTTCGAAAGGATCGGTGAGGCTGTGCGTCCCACCTATCCCATTTTGATGTCCTGGTGGCGTGCCAGTTAAAAGCTTGATAAGTGGTGTTGCTTTGCTTGCAGAAGATGAAACATTCAATCGTGTTGTTTTTTTTTGCCTTGCGAGATTTTCATGCAATTTATAATTCCTAACGATTTGATCAATAACTAAGCAGCATGGAGGTGCAATTATTTCACAATTCACAATAAGGCAATTCCCATTGGCCTGGATTTTCTGAAAAGTTGTCATGGATAGTTAATTTATTAAATATTTTTGACGTTACATTTTGTAACTGTTTGGGTGTTCTTCTTGCATACAGTATTTGGGTGTTTGACAATAACAGTAAACTTTTTCTGGACATTTAACGTTCACTTTTTCCCAACTCTGCACACCTTGATTGGTCAATATTCACCCATTCTTCTTCACAAAACTGTTCAAGCTCAGTCAATTTGCATGGGGCGTTGATGGACAGCAATCTTCAAGTCATGGCACATATTTTCGATTGGATTTAGGTTGGCATGAACCTTTATAGCAAGAAGGGGGAGAGGTGATGGATGGATTTGGGCAGAGGGCATTTAGAGAGGGTGGTGGTGGGCTGGGGGGGGGAGGGGTGGGGGCAATGTCGATGTGTGCACCTGTTAAAGTTAACTTTTTACATTTTGCTGATTAATATTATGAGCAAAGAACACCTCCTTACAGATGGGTCAATTCCTCCACTTATTTGATGTCTGTGGTGTATTTTATTATGACTTGTAATGCAGACTTCCACCAGGTGGCACAATCCAATTCACATTAACATCGAGATAATTTGGGTCCTATCCAGACCCTCATCCCCAATGACAATGGAAAAAAAATTATCACCTCAACCTTCCGTGTGCACACCCCGAGTTGATGCATAAGTATCCAACTCCTTCTGTACAGCTATTCAAGAGTGCATGGACATCAAACAAACTTTCCTGGGAAAGCCAGATTTCCAAGCTGGCCTCCAAAGCCAGTCGCCAACTGGGAATCCTCTGTCATGCAAAGTCCTTCCTTGGCACACCTGAGTTCCTGACCACATACAAAGCTTTTGCCTGCAGCCTGATGGAGTAGTGCTCTCCCCTCTGCGCTGGTGCTACCACCTCTCACCTTTCTCAGATTCACACTGTGGAAACCAAGGCACTTAGGATCATTGGTATCTCCCACGATGTGGCTGAGTCTTTGGGTCTCTCACTCTGTCACCGCAGGCAGGTCGGTGGTCTGTCTGTTTTCTACAATCTCCTCTCTGGCCTTGTCCCCCTGCCCTGTCCGAGATATGTCTTCCCCGTATTTCCGCAGGGCGCTCAAGGTCTGCCAGCAACCCCATTCTGGTAAAACTACCAAAATCAAGAATCACTGCTCACCTTCACTCTTCCATTTCTCTTTTTTCCCACCTTTGGAACAAACTCCTTCACTCTCTTCAATCCCACTTTCCCTCCCTTCAATCCCACTCTTCCCTCACTTCAATCCCACTTTTCCCTCCAGGACTTTAAAACAGCTGTTCACCACCATCTCTTATCTTCCCCCATCCAAAACCACGATCTTTTCTATCCTCGCTAATTAATCCACCCCAAACCCACCTCCTTCAAATTCCCTGCTTTCCTTCCTGAAAGTCCTTGTAGTGTCAATCTTGTTTACCCTGTGTACCCCGCCCCATCCCTCTTCCTTCCAACAGATCTCCTCATATCTCTGTTCCACACGGCTATTTTCCTTCCCTCTCTCCCCCCCCCTCCCCCTTTGTCTCATACTCCCCTTGTACGTTCTGCGCATTAGCTCTCATACGAGCCTCAACAGTGTTTACAAATATATATATATATATATATATATATATATATATATATATATATATATATTTATACATATATATATATATATATATATACATATATATATATATATATATATATATATATATATATATATATATATATAATACATTTGACCTCAAAAAGAATTGTCTGGTTTAATTCAGTGAGATGAAATATAAATCCTGTTCAAATTTCAAGTCAATCGGATGAAAAATGATGATTTTTAGAAATTGAACATCAAGATGACCTTTGACCTTTGACCTCAAATCAACAGGCTTCTCAGTTGTGACTACCTCTACAACTTGGTGAAGTTTCGTGAAGATCAGTTTAAAATTGTGACCTGAAACGATTGACAAATGAAAAATCATTCGTCGAGTGAGACTTGGCGAAACGGAACGGCACTTGGTATAGCACATACCTCCGCCAGGCTGAACAGTTTAAATTTTGTATCCCACCGATAAGTCATTTCTGAATCCGGACATTAACCAAAATCAAATCGGCTTGTACTTGTCACCTAACCAACTCTTCCACCTCGTTTTGTCACAAGTCGTCCACAACTTTTAGAGATATCATGCGATACATCGTTTTTGGCCCCAACTCTCAATGGTGAAGAATGACTTGAAAAATTCTCAGATCTTCACAAAAATTGCATCAATTATTCCATGTGGCACTCCCAACCTGTCTCCGGAGTTTCCTGTGAATCCATTCATAACCTTTTGAGCTATTGTGCTATATATCATTTTGGCCCCATCTCTCAATGGTGAAGAATCACTTTAAAAATTCTCAGATCTGGATCCGGATTCAGATCTTCACCAAAATTATGCATTGCTGTCCTTGGCTGGTCACCTACATACAAAAAATATTTCAGAACGATTGCTTGAAAACTGTGGCCAAAAATCATGTAACAAACAAACACAGACAGACAAGCACTACAGCCCAACATACGAGGCAAAAATTTGTTTTTACCAAGTAACAAACAGACAGACAATAACAAAATCGACTGACCAATATCCTTGAAAAAAACTTCTTCCATTTTGCAAGTAACAAGCAAACAAACACACAGACAGGGGTGAAAACATAACCTCCTTCCACCTTCGGTAGCGGAGGGTAACTGGAGAGTTCAAAGAACACCTTACTCCATGAAATCTTGAAAAAAAAATGACATGGGACTTTATTGAAAACCGTTTATTTGAGGCACAAGAAGAATAACCTCAAAGTTCACCCACCCTGAGAGAACAAGAGGCAAATTTGATTGGTCGAAACGGTGTACAATTTTGCCAAAGTACTTTTGGAAGTGTAAACAAGGCGTTTTGGTTCGACCGTATGAAATATGTAATTAAATTTAAATTAGATAAAAGTTTTAAAGGCTGTAGAAAAAAAAACCCCCAAAATATTTAATGAGAAGTTCACCGCTATGGATGCACCATCTTTTATAACACCTTATTTAACACGTCAAATTAGTTATTCCGACTCCAAACACAAACAACATGCAAGAAGAACTAGAGTGACGTGTTAAATAAGGTGGTGTAAAAGATGATGCATGAATGACGGTAAACTTCCAGAACTTTCATTTTCTTCAACCTTTAAAATCTTTATTTTATTTCAAATGAATTATATACTTGAACATTGTAGTGTAGTGTAGCAATTACCCTTATAAAGAAATGCACACATTTCCAACACAGGCCAATCAATATTACGATGTTGATATGTTGATATTATTGATCTTATTGTCTTATTGATCTTGCAGCCTATGTTTATCTTATTGTTAGGTCATAGTCCAGTCAAAATAAGCCAAAATGGGGGCAAACCTCACACTAATTGCAAGAAAAATGAAACCACTTGTTTTATGTTCCTCTAGCTCCACCTTATCAATGACTAAAAATTCCAAGTAAATGAAGGTATGGAACATGGTGAGTTTTTAGGATGATTGCGACTTTTTTATCTTTTTTCAGGCAAGTATGCGGTATTAAAAAAACTGTATAATTTGGCCATTTCTTCCCCTATTCCATTCAACTTGGTGTCTATTCCCATGTTTTCTGAGGTGTTCTCTCAGGAAAATATCGTGTAAACCTTGGAGGAATAATAGTATGGAGGCAGTGTGGCGTTACGATCTTGAAGCCAATTCCACCATCTTGGATCACCCATTGCCAGTGGTTAGCAGGTCGGCCGGAAAGCCACTTTTCCCTAATTTTTTTTATCTCCGAAACTATGAGAGATAGGTGCATACATGCAACGAGGCGATTGTAGGGGACCCTTTGAAGATTGCAACAGACAATGTGAATGTCGACAGAGCAGAGGATATTGGCAGTAAAATATGAGGGGACATGGAAGGAAAACAATTTTGAAGTACACATTTAAGAAGAAAGACCAGGCAGTCGCAATGGATTCGAAGTCCAAAATCTCCATCGATGGTGAGGATGTTAACATTGATCCTCTTCTCCTGTTTCAGAGGCTTGTGATGGTCAGCACACAGAAGGAAAGTATTCAGGACGCATTTAGCTATGAACTCTGTGGCTATCCCCCTGCTCTGTTTGAAAAAAGGAACGAACTCTTGAAAGCTAATAAGCCAGCGCTTGCTAACGCTCTATGGGACCTTGCTGGGGATCCTTCTGACGAACAGATGCACATGGAGATTGCAACATTCCTATTTGTGCTTGATGGTGGAGCTATTCTGCACAAGATACCATGGGAAACTGGGAAGACATACAATGCTATCTGCCAAAATTATGTTGCTCATGTCAAAAGGTATGGAAACCCAGTCATAGTGTTTGATGGTTACGAGAGTGGTCCAACTCCAAAGGATGGGACTCACAGAAGACGCATTGGTACCAAGCAGGCCCAAGGAGTTCAGTTTCATGAAAACATGCCTCTTCAAATGAAAAAGGATGAACTCCTGTCAAACAAAGGGAATAAGCAACGTTTCATAAATCTCCTTGGAAAGCATCTTGAAATGGCCGGCTGTGATGTTCATCATGCAAAAGGAGATGCTGATCTTTTGATAGTGAAGACGGTACTGGTAGTGGCCAAGAAAGGTCGGACCATACTCGTTGGCAGCGACACAGATCTCCTGGTTTTGCTTATCCATTACACAACTAAGAAGCACAAGAATATATATTTCCAGCCCCAGGCTCAAGCAGGTTCTCCCATCCGATACCTTGATATCAAGAAGCTGCAAAAGACTCAAGGTGAGAAAGTTTGCAGAAACATCTTGTTTCTTCATGCTGTTCTCGGATGTGATACCACTTCAAGATTGTTTGGTCATGGAAAAGCTGTAGTTCTTTCATTGGCAAAGAACAGCCCATCTTTTGTCAAGGCAGCTGAAGTTTTCAACGATCCGGGAAGATCAAACGAAGGAATTGCAGAAGCAGGTGAAAAAGCTCTGATGTGCATATACAAAGCAAATCCCGAGGTCACAAGGAACTTGGACATACTTCGCCATCAAAAGTACCTTGAACTTCTGGCCACAAAAAAACAAGTGGTCCACCCAAAATCCCTACCTCCAACTCAGGCAGCTGCCAAGTATCACTCCTTGCGCGTATATCATCAGGTGCAGACATGGAAAGGGGAAGAACTTAATTCAGAGACATGGGGTTGGAGGGTGCAAGGAGAAACATTATTTCCAGTGGCAAGTGACTTGGATTTCGCACCAGAAGAACTGCGAAAAGTAGTTAGATGCCGCTGCAAATCTGGCTGCTAAACCAAGCACTGTGGGTGTCGGCAACAAGGACTGCCCTGTAATCCAGCATGTGGGGAATGCAGAGGTGTATGTGAGAACATGAGTACCAAGGTAACAAGATGACTGATGATACTTTTTAATGTTTGCAACAATGCCGAGTAAGGAAAAGGTATCCTTATCTAAATTCGGCCCTACCTATGTGCCTGTGTGGGGTGGGGGGGGGGGCAGACTGGTCCTCAGTTTGACCATGGGCATGGCTTAAAGGACATTTAAATATCAAATGTGACCGAAACAATAAATATTAATAGTAAAATTCAAAGTAGATGATTGAAGTTTGACCTATCCTAGTGTTTGTAACCTATGACCTGATTTCGCCAGGTCCCGATATATGCCAGATTTGGATACCCACAGAAATCTATGTTCCACACCAGGAACTTCTTGGAATTTTTAACATGTGATTACATGTACTTAAAGAAGACAAATAAAAGTGGTTTCATTTTTCTTGCAATTAGTGTGACCTCCAACCTTATTTTGACTGGACCATCAGGCCAGATTAGATCTGTGACTTGCTATCTGTAACCTGTATTAGATCTGTAACCTGTTTCATGGTCGGATTGTTGGCGACTAAACCTTCTCCTGCACCAAATTTTCTGGTGAGGAGGGTGTATAGATATGGACACCCAGTAGGATTAAAAACAAAACCTGTCAAAGAGTGGAAGAGCTCCTTGTGAGCCAACGGCCATCAATTTCTACTGCCCAACCGTGTCTGCGGATGTCCTCCTGCAGTTGGGTTACTTCTTTTTTTAGGAGGTTGGTGGCAGGAATTGAACTCCGGCCACTGGAAAACACTTCATTCCGCAAAACCCACAAATGTAAGAAAATCTGAAAACCCACTCAGTGGGAGTAACTCCTGTGCTGCTGCTCTTGGCAGGGCAGCTCATCGGATGACGGGATTGGGGCAAAGCCTTCTAGACCCCCAATCCTTGATAATAGGAGGAAAACCATGGGGTAAACCTTCAGGGTCAGACTGTGGTGGTGTGTGGCAGAGTGGTGCTGGGGTGTCGTCCAACAGATGGTGCTCTCCTTGGGTTAAACTGAGGCGGTCCCTTCGGGTGGGTGCCTGGAATGTCCTATCTCTAAGAAAGGATGATCACCTGTCTGTTATCATCTGATCTCAAGCGTTTGAACATAGGTGTTGCAGCACTCTGAGGTTCAGAGACTGGATAGTGGTGAGATCATGCTGAGTGGTAACACCTACTATTGGTCTGGTCACTCTGATGGTTACCATGCCCAAGGAGTTGGTGTGGCTGTGTCCAAAAAGCTGACTCCAATGATAATTTAGATAACACCGTCAGCAAGCATATTATGAGACGAGAATGCTTTACTCCTTGGGTGTCGTTTCCCTGGTCTCTGTGCATGCTCTAATTGAGGAGAGTGATCTCACCGTGAAGGACGCATTCCATGCCACGCTCAAGTCTGTGGTTGATCAGTGTTCCAGGTGAGATACTCTTCCAGTCTTGAGGAATTTCAATGCATCGACTGGAACTGACAGGGATAGTTATGAGACATGTGTTGGTCCCCATGGGTCTGGAACTGTGAACTGGAATAGCACTAAGTTCCTTCACTTTGCAAGAAGTCATGGACTGAGGGTGGCTAGTTCATGGTTTCATTGCCCACAGGCTTATTTCTGAACTGGGTATTCCAATGCTCGTGGTACGGCAAAGGAGATTGACCATGTACTCATTAATGGTCGCTGGAGGATGGTCCAGAACTGCACGGTCTACCGGAGTGCTGAGTTCCTCAATACTCACCACAGGCTTGTCGAAACTCTGAACTTTCAGCTTAAATCTGGGAGAATGGCACCATCCCAGCCTTGGCTGGATGTTGGCAAGCTCAAGGATGAGAGGGTAGCTGAGGAGTTTGCGAACAGGCTGAGTGGGTATTTGGGGGGTCTGGTTGCTTTGGGGAATCCTGAAGAGTTGTGGAGTGCCTTCAAGACCACCGTCCTTGATGTTGCTAGTGGATGTCTTGGAACTCACCGTCAGGTGAGGAAGTATCTTGTCTCTCAAGGGACACTGGATAACATTGACCTGAGTTGCAGGGCCAGGCTTAATGGCAGAGCTGTGCTGTTCAGGGAGCTGAGGCGTAAAACTGTACATGCGCTAAGGGTGGACAAGGAGGCCTATGTGCGAGGAATCTGTGAGGGGGTCGATCATCACCCAGGGATCTAGTGATTCTCATCCTGCTTACAGGGAAATTTGCGCAATGCGTTCCTCCAAGCCCATCCTTCGGTGTACTTCAGTTAGAGTGGAGGGTGGTGGGCTCTTGAGAGAGGAGTTCCAAGTGAAGGCCTGCTGGGCCGGTTACTTTGAGCGGTTGTACCAGGCTAATCAACCTGTTGTCAAGCTGGATGTCAGGAGTGTTGCTACCCCTATTGCTGACCCTCCAATAAACTGTGATCCACCTTTATTTGTGGAAACACAGGCTGCGGTGAATTGGTTGAAATGGGGTAAAGCTTCTGGGATCTATGGCATCCATGCTGAACTTCTCAAGGCTGGTGGAAATGCTGTACTTGTGTCATTGCATGCAGTTCTGTGCTCTGCCTGGAACACAGGCATCATCCAAAATGACTGGAAGAGGGGCCTTGTTGCCCTTCTCTGAAAAGGGAAGGGTGATCGTCAGGACTGCAACAACTGAAGGGTGATGCTGCTCTCAGTGCCGGGCAAGGTCTTTGCTCGGATAATTATTGATAGAGTTCACCACCATCTGCTTGAGTACTAGTGTCCAGAGCAGTCACTTATACCAAAGAGGTCAACGATTGACCGTATCCCTGCTCTTAGGGTCCTCACCGAACGCAGACGAGAGTTTCGACAGGGGCTGCTTGTAGCCTTTGTTTATCCCTGCAAAGTGTCCGATTCAATGAATCAGGATGCCCTCTGGAGGATTCTTGGTCTTCATGAGGTGCCACAAAAACTGATCAATCTGATGTCTGAATTATACCCTGGTACTGAGAGTGCTGTGAGATGTGATGGTACCATATCCGACTTTTTTCCAGTCATTACTGGAGTTCATCAGGGGGTGTGTACTGGCCCCCACACTTTTCAGTGCTTGTCTGGACTGAATTATTGGGAGGATGTCGGAGAGATCAAGCTGCGGTGCATTGCTTGGGAATGTCAAGATCTCTGACCTTGATTTCGCATATGATGCAGTCATGCAGTAATTCAAACAAGATGATCATCGTGTCCGCGATAATGTACTGGTCTCCACTGTTCTTGGGTCAAAATGCATCAACACATAAAAAAAGTTTGTTGACAATGTATTCAGAAGGACGAGGTGCAAAACTACCTTCATTAAGTGTTGTATATTTTTTCGACGTCTTGGCAACTGCTTACTTGACTTGCTCGTCTGCAAAAACGTGTCGCTGCCTACATCAGCTAGTCACATTTTGTCTTCATTGCATTATTCACAGCTTACACATGATTCTACCATCGTAGTCAATCTGGGCAAGCCATCATTACTATGATTGCAATTCATTCTCTCATTCATTCTCCCTCTCCCTCGCTTTCATGCAGTTATCACTGTATGTGACCTCCTGGTTGCAACCACTTAACACAAACAATACGATTTCTTTATGTACCTGATATTTTTGTAAACATTGTTCATCCTCTGTTTCAAATTGTGCAATGATTTGTTTCGCTGGTTCTTTGTGACACAAGTTCAGAGATAACTGGAACAGCACTTGGGAGAGCGCATACCTCTGCCAGGCTGAACAGTTTACGTTTTGTATCTCGCTAATAAGCCAGATCTGGATCCTGATCTTCACTAAAATCTAAACAATTTGTCCTTGTCTCACATTCAACCTGTCCACCAAAATTTGTCAGAATCTGTCCATAACTTTTTGAGATATCCTGCTCACAGACATACAGACAGACAGAGAAGGGTGAAAACGTAACTTCTGTCCATCTTCGGTGGCAGAGGCAATAAATACACTTCCACCGACAGTACCTTTTCCAGCCAGACTAATAACAAGGACAAATGTGTCCAAGAGTCGCTTCCTAAAGGTTTTGTCTTCACCAGAAGAAGAAGAACAGGAACAAGAAGAAGAACAACGTGGATCTCTCTTAGAGCCGGCGTTCGTAATGCGACGCGGCTAAAAACAAGGACAAATGTGTCCAAGAGCCGTGTCATAAAGGTTTTGTCTTCACCAGAAGAAGAACAAGAAGAAGAAGAACAAGAATAAAAACAAGAAGAAGAAGAACAATGCGGAGCTCTCTTCGAGCTAGCGTTCACAACGCGACACGGCTAAAAATGTAGTGGTTCGATGTACAACACAATATTGTATTGAATAAAATGTGACAAATAAAATATACAACACAATACTTCAGACTTCCGGTTCTGGGTTTGGGTTTGGAGCGTTGGCAGGTCTCCTTCAGGGCTCTCTGCTGTCGATCTCAAAGTTAAGTTTCCGGTCGTTATCTGTCCCGTTTTAACTGTTTATTTTCGCACCGACATGTGACTGTGTGTTCCGAGTTCGGTTTTGTTTCAAAAATCGTGCCATTTTATGAGTTTTCGTCGACCTTGTCTTACCGAGTGCTGGAGGTCTTCCCATCATTCCCCTCAGTGTACGATCGTGTTTATTTGTATTTTCTCCCCATAACCTTCAATTTCTATCTTCCCCACTTTCCCAACGTCCCCCATCCCTCGCAACGAAACACTATTTCTTGTCTTAAATAAAAAAAAAAACTTTCACCTTGCACACTCACAAGTCTCAATTCCTCTTCTTCTTCTCCTTCTTCCTCATCCTCTTCTTCTTCCTCCTGCCGGCACACCATCTTTATTCTACTGAGCTGACTCTCACCATTATCTTCACGATTTCTTCCGATCAACAACCTTCCATTCCCGAATCTTACCTGTTCTTCAAAAATACATCAAAAAATAATAATCTTCCTTGTATCTTTTCGATCTCGACACCTCCTGTAACCACGTGTCTCTCTGCTCTTCCTGATACTTTTCATCGACACAGCAGCTTCACTCTGCTTTGACCGTTCCAAATTCACCATACACCTCCACGATTTTACTTCAACCTTCCCTTTTCCGATGTTACACAATCCATATTTAAAATAAATAAAGAAACAAATTCACTTTTGACTATACACCTCCCATAGCCACATGATTATCCCATAAACACGTGATCTGTTTAGACCCCCTGCGTTTATCAATCCAATTTCACCATTCACCTCACGAATTTTTCAACAACACTTCCATGACCTAATCTGATGAAAACTCTCTCAAAAATAATAATAATAATAATAATAATAATAATAATAATAAAAACGATCTCTTATAATGCTTCATCTTCCTCTTTCACACGTGTGGTACTCTTTACTGTATCATAATGCACTACTCTTCCACTATTTAAACAGACTGCTCTCAATTCGACCTCTCTTTCATACCTTTCCAAAAAATCCAACTGTTACAGCGTTTCTTCTCTCCATTCTCTGAATTCGCCTTTATTGCATCCATCAAGAAATGTGTTTAATCGCATCTCTGACCTAAAACTTTAAAAAAAAAACCCAGCTTGCTATGAGTGTTCGCTTTCCATCAACCATTCTTTTTTTCCAATTTCAGAGCCAACTCACCCCTCTCACCCCTCACTCTCAAAACAACCATCACACTCTTCTCCCTCCAAACCTCCCTCTTGAAAACTCCCCCCTCACCTTTCTCCCACCATTCACCCCCCTCACTCATCCTTCTCAAAGTTACCCCCCTCTCATCCACAAAGCTGCCTCCTTCCAGTGCCCTCTCACCTCCATCTCTTCACTCCACCTCCTCAAATCCTCAACTGCCTTCTTCCCCTCCCTTGTCCCCCCTCTCCCCCAGCACCACAGAGCCTTTTCTCCTCCTCATCCGGCCCCCTCCCCGAGCAATTCTGCAATCCCCTACACTCTTTCAACAACCCTCTTTAACTCTCCCCCCTTGTCCCTTGTCCTACTATACCCTCCCCCTCCCCTCCCACCCCCTGCACCCAACCCCTCCTCCCCTCTTCATTAACAGTGTGGACCTCAAATATCCAGGGCCTTTGCTCAAACCTTTCAGATCTTTCCACACAGGTTGCCACTGACAAACCAGACATAATATGCCTAACAGAAACTTTCCTCCCTCAAGACGTGTCTGACTCCCAAGTATCTCTCCCTGGTTACTCCCTCCTCCGGTATGACAGACCTGAGCCTCGTCCTGGTGGAGGAGTTGCTTTCTTCATCAAAGACTCTATTCCTCACTCTCCATGCACTGCCCTCACTCCCCCATACCCCCAGGAATACCTCTGGCTACGGCTTCCCCACCACTCCAACCTCATGCTTATGTGTGTGCTGTTCCGTCCACCATACAGTGATGACTCCATTTACACCTCACTATCCAAAAACATGGACTAACTTCGATCTACTCATCCAAACTCTCTCTTCCTCATGTTTGGTGACTTCAATTGTCATCATGCAAGTTGGCGAGGTGTGAGTACCTCTCACCTGTCATGGCATTTCAGCAAAAGCTTTCTGCAACTCATTGGGATTGACTCAATCGGTCAACTTCCCAACCTGGATCTCAACCAATGGTACTCCATCTCTTCTGGGTCTGATTTTTTCAAATTTCCCTGAAAATATCTGCTGCTCTTCCTTCGCTCCAGTCGGTTCTTCTGACCACGTCCTTGTCAAAGTGGACATCTCTCTGGCTATTATCAGAGAACCACCTCACCGCCGTCGAGTCGGACATTTCACTCAAGCCGACTGGCAGGGTCTCCAAGCAGCCCTCAAACTTATAGACTTGTCTCCTATCACGACTTTCTCCAACATCAACTCATCCTGGGAATTCTTTCAAAGAAACTTGCTCTCCCTCATGCACAGATTTATCCCCTCTCGTCTTCAGTTGTCCTACCCTTCCTCCCGCCCTTGGTTCACTGAAGCTTGTGGTGAGGCAGTTGTCTTGAAACAACTTGCCTTTGCCTCAGGGAAGGCAAACCCAACTGAGGGTAATCTCAGTTCCTTCCATAAAGCTCGGAACAAGTGTGTATCTACCCTCAAGAGAGCCAGAAAACATCTTTCTCATCTCAAGTCTGAACTCTCAAACCTCTCTCCCTCCTCAAAATCCTGGTGGCGTATAATCAAATCTGTTGCTGGTGTATGTTCCCCCTCCATCCCCTTCCTTACCTCAAATGGCCGCACTGCTGATACCGCACGTGAAAAGGCTGAATGCCTAAACTCGGTGTTTGCAGCTAAATCTTGTGTCCAAAACCATCGCTTTCTCTAACCACCTTACCCAGTCACACCCAACTGTCCCTGGACTCTGTGTCCTTTTCTCCCGACAAGGTGGAGAGCTTTCCGTCAAACATCGACTCAGATTCTGCAACCGGTCCAGACGGCATCAGCCCACGTGTCCTAAAAACCTGCTCTTCTGCTCTTGCTCACCCTCTCTCTGTTCTCTTCACCCTCTCATTTGCTCAAGGTCATCTGCCATCTGCTTGAAAATCAGCAAACATTACTGCCCTGCATAAAAAAGAATGTGCAAAAACAGATCCCTGCAATTACTAACCAATCAGCCTTCTCCCAATCATCAGCAAGGTTATAGAATCCATCATCGCTTCAGACATGAAATCCTTCCTCTTCTCCAATGGCTTGATTTCCGATCATCAATTTGGTTTCAGACCAGGTCACTCTACCCTGGATATGTTGCTTCTGCTCTCCCAACAATGGATGGAGGTCCTCAATGCCAGACAGGAAATCCGAGCCGTATCCCTGAACATATCACATGCTTTTGACAAGGTCTGGCACCCTGCCCTGCTCACCAAACTCTCTTCCTATGGTATCCAAGGCCATCTCCACCCATGGCTCGCAGACTTCCTCTCCTGTTGCAGTCAACGTGTGGCCCAAAATGGAGTTCTTTCATCCCCTCTTCCTGTCCAGGCTGGAGTTCCTCAAGGTAGCGTTCTGGGCCCTGTTCTTTTTCTGGTTTTCATCAATGATGTCTCTGACTCTCTGGAAAATCCTCTATATCTCTTTGCTGATGACTCCACCCTCTGCCGTACCATCGGTCATCCCTCAGACTAGCAAGCAGCAGCTTCTTCGCTCACTGCAGATCTGAATAAAATCACAAACTGGTCCAACACGTGGAACATGTCTTTCAATCCGGACAAATCTCACACTCTCACTATGTCTCTTCGAAAGGACCGTTTAGAAACCCCCCCCCCCCATCCACTTTCTCAACAATCCTCTGGAAGAAGTCCTTTCTTTCAAGCTTCTGGGTCTCACAATCTGCCATGACCTTTCCTGGGAAAGCCACATTTCAAACCTCACCTCCAAAGCCAGTTGCCGACTGGGAATCCTCCATCGTGCCAACTCCTTCCTTGGCCCACTTACAAAGCTTTCGTCCGCAGCCTGATGGAGTACTGCTCTCCCTTCAGGGCTGGTGCTCCTGCCTCCCACCTGTCTCGGCTTCACGCTGTGGAAACCAAGGCATTTCGGATCATTGGCATCTCCCGCAATGAGGCTGAGTCTTTGGGCCTCTCACTTTCTCACCGCAGGCTGGTCAGTGGTCTTTCTGTCTTCTACCGTCTACTCTCCAGCTTCGCCTCCCCTGCTCTCTCTGCGATTTGTCCCCACCACATTTCTGCAGGGCGCTCAAGGTCCGCCAACAACCCCCTTCTAGTAAAACGACCAAAATAATGAATCACTGCTCACCTTCACTCTTTCATTCCTCTTTTTTCCTGCCTTTGGAATAAACTCTCTCATTCTATTCAATCCCATTTTTCCTTCCAGGGCAATAAAACAGCTGTTCACCACCACCTCCCCCATCCAAATCCTTGATCTTTTCTACCCCCGATAATCCACCCAAGCCCACGTCCTTCAAATTGCCTGCTTTCCTTCCTGAAAGTCCCTGCAATGTCCATCTTGTATTCCCCATATTCCCCGCCCCATCCCTCTCTCTTCCACACATCTCCTAATGTCTCTGTTCCCCACTGTTTTGTCCTTCCCACTCCTGCCCCTCTTGTCTCATGCCCCCCCTGCTGTGCGTTGTGTGTTAACTCTCACACAAGCCTCGACAAGGTATACAAAAAAAAAATAAACCAATGTCACCCGCAGGGTGACCCGTATCTTGCCAAAAGGTGACCACGTTTGACTTCTTTAAGGTCACACTGAGGTGCACAGAGCTGCTATCCACCAGGAGCGACTCCTTGAGGAATATCTGCCTACGAGAGATTCCAATAAGAATCGTTCTTCAGAGTAACCATGAAAAATATGCTTTTGCCTCATAACGTCCCCAAATGACGTCATAATGTCTCAAGCTTGACATTTCTAGAAAGCGCTCATCGAGGTGTTCAATTTGAGGTACTACACAATATGGTTCCTAAAACTTGAAAATTTGACCTTGGGGTCAAATATGTTTGACCTTAGGCGCTAACCATGAAGGTCAAGGCCAATCGCCACCAAAAATTAATCAGCTGAGCGCCAGACCATGAACTGTATTCCCATGAAGTTTGAAGATGATCCGATCAAAATTACTCAAAAAACAAGGGTTTCGTCGACTCCCCTGATTTGCGACAAAGTGACCTTGACCTTTGACCTTCAAAATTTTATACGCTGAAAGGGACCTCTATAGGCCTCTGATATTCGAAGTTACAAAAATTTCCAATGATAACTGTGCTCTGCAGAATTTTTTATACGTGATTACAGACAAACAAACAAACAAACAAACAAACAAAAAAACAAGCTGACTAACATATCTTGCAAAAACTTCATTTTGGCAAGATAAAAATGTAAAAATAAAAAATGTGGCAGCAGCTATGTGGCATTATATTAAAATGCTGAATATACATCTGAAGGCAAACAGAGATGGCTCAAAGTGTTCACAGATATGAGTAAGATGTTGACATCTTGACAAATCAGCAAACGAACAAGGGTAAGAACAGCTGAATGCTGTGTGTGTGTTCAACATGACTTTATGATGCAGATTGCAGAGATGAGGTCACTGACTACTGGAATGGTAAGTCGGCTGTAGGTTTTTTTTTATTGTATGCATAGTCGAGGCTCGTGGGAGAGATGGAATTCGTACACTAAACGGAACAGGACACAGCAGGACAAGATTAACAGTTGAGAGAGGGGGGAAACACCAACAGCAGAGTTGAAGGCCAAAATATAGGCCAACTTCGACAAAGATATAGGCTTATAAATAGAGGCAAGATAAAGGGTTATAAGTGCGTTTTGGGTATATAGGGGGAAGCTGAGAATCTCTTGGACACAGAAAAGGCAAATAAAGATGTGTCAAGGACATTCATAGAAAATGGAAGCTCGTTTGATATCATCAAGAAATGTAAGGTGGATTATCTGATCATATTTTTCTGCATCAACTGTTTACAGAAAGATAAACAACCATAGGTTGGAAATCACGGTGTAGTTTTGATGGACCTAATGGCCTCCGCCTGCATTGAAATTCCTTGGAAATGAACTCGTATTACATAACCAAACTCGGTGGTGCAAATTGAGCGTCCACTCTGAGTCTGACGTCGGTGGTTCGAATCTCTGGACAAATTATACCAAAGACTTCAAAAATGGTTTGTCCTGCTTCCTTGCTTGAAGCTCAGCATTTATAGAGGATAGAGCATGGAAAAGCAACCATCGTGCAGGCTTTGATGGGCCTAATGGCTTCCTCCCACAATGACGTGCCTTGTCATGGTTGAAGGCAAGAGAGCCAGGGGTAGAACAATAATAATTTGGGTGGCCAATATGAAGGCGTAGACAGGATTGAACGATGCGGATTATTCTGGGATAGTGATGATACAAACAGCTTGGAAGTCCTTGGCAATCAACCAACTGGATGGAGATAACACCTGACGCGACCTGAGTGGTTCTCGGGGGAAGTTCTAGGTTGGGAAGAATCGAAATATCATCGATTGAGGAGATGCAGAAACCATGCTTGTATTGCCAGGTTGGGGTATCTTCAGATTGTTATTTGCACCGTTTTATGCTGGCTCATTAAGATAATGTATTAATTATTTTCACAACTTTTCTTTCAATGAGGAATTGGGTATACTGTTAGTGAAACTTTACTTCACAAGAAACACCTGCTCCTTTGAGGAGTGCAAATGAGGAGGGGGAGGGCAATTTTAAGATGGAGGTGGCAATCCCAACTCATGAGAGCTTTCCCATGCACACCCTGAGTAAAAACCACCACGTTTCGATGCATTTCTTCCCACACACAAACAGGCACGCAAGTTTCAATGCAGTGAATATTTCTTTTGAACAAGAATGACCGAACTGTGGTCCCAATCTGCAGCAAAATCCGGAAACAGTCCGATCGGGAAACATTCAATGCACGATTAAAAGATCAACTCAATACCTCTCATCCATATCAGCCTCCGCCATGGTTATATTAGAATGAGCTGATTCATCACACGGTCAAGGATTGATTAACCTGAATATGGGGCCATTCAAAAATTACATCACGCTATTTTTTTCGGGAGGCATGCACCGTGCGTGGTGATGGGCTTGATTAAACCTTACTAATAATATTTTATTGGACATTGATGAGATTTTTCGGAATTCCTCATTATGAGTAACACTCGACCCAAAACCAATGGAAATCTTTCGCAACAAACCTGGGCAGTGTATTATCAGCAGAGGCATGCAGGCCTGATGTCTTATAAACCCACCAGACAACCAAGATGGCAGCCATATTATTTTGTCTGGGTGACCTGGTGGGTGGAGTCAAACGACAAATGTTGGTTGGGTCCAGCAGCTGTCCAACCAATGGGTGCACATTTCAAAAATCAACCCCCAACAAGAACCACAAGAAAAACAGCAACAACAACAACCATGTGGAGCTCTTGTAGATCTGTGACACGTCACAGGTGAAATAAATATTCTAACGGCAGTAATAATGTTTCAAAATACCGGAAAGTGTAATGTGAAAGCATTGGATAAAGTCTTAGTCAGCTCTATGTGATTAAAAAAAAACAAGGACAAATGTGTCCAAGAGCCACGTCATAAAGGTTTTGTCTTCACCAGAAGAAGAAGAACAACAACAACAACGCGGAGCTCTCTTCGAGCCAGCATTCGCAACGTGACGTGGCTAAAAAGAAGACTTGGTGGAGGGGGAGATGACACCGCATACTCTAATGAGAAAATATGAAGATGGACCATTTTCTCACAAAAAGACTCAAAAGTAGTTGCAGCAAGTCCTCCACACCAAATTTGATCCTTTGCTTCTGGGTAATTCCACCATAACGGGCGTAACATTCAGAAAGAACTTATTGGCAGTTCTCAAAAATATTTCATGAAGAACAAGGTTATCGTACCAAATGTATTAGTTTATTTTGTGCAGTGAACACAAAGGTGCCAGGAAATGGTAATTATATGAGATTAGGAAGTTTTGCCTGAGTGCTACGGTATGATGAATCTTCGTAACGGACGTAACCGTCAAAATATCCCCTTTTGCATGATGATCGTTTTGCTCACAAATTTCTGTGAAGTGTTCTACGACAGAAGACTAAATCTGGTATAGCAGGTTGGTATAGGTACGTCATTGTACTCCTAGTAATTATTTGAGGAATTAATGATACCGAATAGGCAGTACCATGGCAAATGTAATGTAACGGATGTAACAACTGAGCATAACGGATGTAACATCTCTGGACGATTATTAATAAATGTCCAGAGATGCTACCACAATGTATACAGACACTGCTTGATGAAGCTAATATTGCAAAAATTCAATATTTCAATTCATGATCTGTCATATGGTATATAAGGTTTAATGAAAAATGTACTTTCAAAAAATAGCCACCAGGTAACTTTTCCCATGGAATTACCCTTCTATCAACCATCAGGTGTAATAAAGTTAACAAGAGTTGCTCTCGCATGCTCTTGAGCTCACAAAGCGTGCCGTCCCTCGGATGAACGTAAAGCTGGTTGTCAATTCTGCTGGCATTAGTTGTGGACATCAAAGAATCCTCAGTATCTTTTCCAAAGAGTAGATGAGTTATCACCGGCACCAAAGTTAAATCCAAAAGTCCTGCCCTGCTACTGCGAGGAAGAGAAAGGCAAACTACCCAATGTAATCTTTGCCATTGCGCTGCTTTGGCAGCACTGAACCTGCCTTGTAGATTGCAATCGAGTTGCTCAGTATGGAGTGTGAGTGTGTGTGCTGAATAAGGGTATGCTCAGACAATAAACCTGACCAGGTGTTCGTTTGTGATCAACCACGTCACATCATTCATCAGTTTTGTAGCACGAGTACTGTGAGAGATCTGTACTTCAACATTCATTCAATAAATGGAAATTAACATCACAACAGTTCTGAAGAGTAACAGATAAAACTTCCACAAAATGTTTTTACCCTACATGTTTGCTGGTTGTGTTTATTGAATATTATAGCCGGATCATGTTAGAGACAAGAAATACGGCAAGGCGCTTTAACTTTGAGATCTTTCTTTAATAAGCCAAACAGCTTAGCTTAACTGGAAAGTTCAAAAAACACCTTACCCCATGCAGTCTTTAGAAAAAGGACATGGGAGGTTCATATTTCAAGTCTTTGCTTTGCATTTTTGAGCATGATCTATATTTCCGAGCACGAGCCAGATTTCCGAGCACAATCCGCAATTTTATCTGAATTTCGCTGCCCCCCACCCCCACCCTGCTCTGAGCGTGCAACAAATTTGATTGGTTGAGACAGCATAACATTTTGCCAAAGTACAGCTAAACTGGAGGTTTTTGGAAGTTACAAACAAGGCGATTTGTGTTTTAAATACATCATTCAATTGCAATAAAATAAAATATTTAAAGGCTGGAAGAAAAAAAGCAAAACAAAATAAAACATTCAATCGGAAGTTTACCACCGTTGATGCACCGGCTTTTACACCACCTTATTTAACACGTTACAATAGTTATTCATGCCTGTTGTTTGTATCCTTTATGGCATCCTTAAATGAAGTACGTTTCCTGTTTGAAATGATTTTCAATCAAGTTTCACTGCCAGACAGGCAGAGTTAAAAAAACAAAAAATAAAACTTTGGCCAAAGTCAGACCAAAGTACTGCTAAATTGAATGTTCGTGTTCCAATTCATGTTCTACAGTGTTCAAAATGTAAGATTCAATTGAAATTAAATAGTTCCTCGATCATAGACTGACGTCTGTCAGACAGACAGACAGAATGAACCAATTCCTTAACCTCGCTTTGCACGATGTGCACGGGTTAACAACCATCGAGAAAAGACATTACGACAATACCCCAAAGGACATTGAACCACACGCTAAGCTCAGTGACTCAGCAAAGACTAAGCCAGCAAAGACATGATTCCTCACATGACCAATGTCACCACAAGAAAATATCACATTCTCTCATTTCATCTCAAAGCTGATGTAATAAATGTCTCCGATGGCACATCGACAACTGTTGAAACACAAGTGAGAATAAACAAAAGTTATTTCCATCTCACCTTCCTCTTAGTTATTTTTTTTTAAACTCCTCAAGCACCTGAACTCTTACCTTCAAATATATTTCCTTAGGAGCCCCCTCCTCCTCTTCCTCCCCTTCTTCACTCTTGTCCTGCCAGGGAGATGTGTCCTTCAGAATGGGCGTGAGAATGTCACTGCAAGAAAAGAGAGCACAAGTGTGAAGGCTTAGAAACATAGCCAGTTGTCATTAATGGACTCGAAGGACATCATGGGTGTTCACTCAGTGCTCATCTCGTTTCATGAAGGTAAAGAGCACATGCTTACAGTCTCCTCGCGTAGTGATGTCTATAAGTTCGGTGAGACGCTTTTGCTTCCCTTTTCATTCCTCACTATCTGATGTGATGGACATCATCCACGTGTAGTGTACATGAGTTCCTCAGCTGTGTTATTTTCCCTTTCAAGGATAGGTTATTGGTTGTTCCTTGGAAGCATAAACTGTCTCTCCCCTAATCTCACATTCATAGGAAATCAAATTATAATATTCGACTACATTGTCATTTCTGTACTATCTCGAGTTGCATTGTTTCACAAACAGTATATAGAAGGATCAACACAAAGACTCAAGGACATTTTATGAATGTTACTTCTGTCTGTAGCACACATATGAGCTTTTGTCTTTCCCTCGTATTTGTTTTCCGCGTTCTCTGTATATCAATCATTTTGTTTATTTTCCTTTGGCTAACTCAAATAGTTTTCCCTGGTGACTCTCATTACTTATTATTTATTTCTTTATTGTCATTTAGCCTCGCTGACCATTGCATCACAATGCAGTTACCTCATTTTCCTGTTCATAACCCACACAACAGCGACTGTTGCACAGACTCGTGAATAATAAAACGACCTTGGAGAACATACACTAATGAAACAATGTTTTCATTCTCAGATACTGTTGACATTTTTAGCACAATTGTGGAAATGCGTGAAGGCAGACATGGCTGAGCTCCACTCTACGTGATGCAGAGTGCTTTTCCCTTTGCATACCGAAGTCTGGGATGCAGTGTGAAACCAAGTGGCAGAAACTGTGGTGAAAATCCAGCAAGTGCACTTCCACTGGAATACTGGAAGAAAGCCCACTCTATTTTCTCAAAATTATTTTGCAACTGAACATTGAAAATATATACATATATAATATAATATATATTCTCTTTAATTTATAATATAATATATTATATATATATATATATATATTATAGTATATATATATATATATATATATATATATATATATATATATATATATATATATATATATATATATATATACATACATATTATATATACAAGTATGGGCCCATACGTGCGTGGCCGTACGTGCGTGGCCGTACGTGCGTGGCCGTAGGTGCAAAAATAATAATAACTAGCCGAAACCCCGTCACAGACTGATTCCGTTCATTCAACCACCCTCACCAACTCACCCACACTCGAGGGACATGGACTGGATAGGGCGTGCTTGTCCCCACCTACTCATCCCCCGCCCCTGCCCCATTCTCCCGGGCCTCCCACACCCCGCCTTCAATTTGCTTACCCCTGCCCAAAAAATTAATTACCCCGGCCCCGCCCCCGCCTCTTCACTCCCCGCCCCCCGTCTCTTGATTCTCCGCCCCACTTGCCCCCGGGCCCCCGCCCCTGTCCACCCCCTCACACTCAACCCCGCCTAATTCACCCCAGCCTCCGCCCCATTTCCCCCCTCTCCCGATTTCAATTTGCTTACCCCTGCCCAAAAATTTGCTTACCTTGCCCCCCGCCTCTTCACTCCCTGCCCCCGTCTCAACAAAAAGTGTTTATTCTGCTTTAGAGTTGAAAGTTGACTATTGCCACTATGTGCGATGCACTCTTACAGGTACGAAGTTTCTTGATTCTGCTGGAACTTCTGTTGTGTTGCTTCGAAAACCTCCTTAAACATCTGGTCGGTACGGAGAGATTGGAGATTCTGTGCAGCAGTAAGCATACCAGAGACGGTAACTTGTGAACCCTGAAGTGCCTTATTGAGGTATTCAAGGGATTGGAGAACGGGCAATGATGCAAACAGACCGAGAACACACTTTCCTGATGAAAGACAGGTTCGAATACCGTTGGCTCGCGATGCCGTGTTCGTACCAAAGTCATCACTTGCTTGTTGAAGGGCATCCAGTACCACTTCATAGTTATCCAATATCGATTTCACGGCAGGAGAACAAGTTAACCAACACGTCGGGCAAATTGACCTCAGGCATGTAGGGCAAGGAGTGTCAGCATCGTCAGCGTGGATATTCAAGTACAGATGCTTGAATTTTCCAGAGTTGTTGTAGATGTTGCTGAGTACCTGGACATAATCAAGGGCATCTCTTATGAACGGTGCAGTTTGTAGGGCTTTGGATGTAATGAGTTGGGTGACATGAGCTCCACAGTGAACATAATTGACCAGCGGTTGGAGTTTTTTAAGCAGTGCTTGACAGCCCTTGTACTTTCCGGACATGTTGCTTGCCCCATCGTAAGTCTGCGCTCTAAGATGTTCAATAGGGAGTTGACACCGAATTAGGACATCCTGAAGCATCTTAAAACGTGATACTCCTGTTGTTGACGATACTTGGTAGAGGCCGATGAGATCTTCTTGAACATCAAAGGAATCCGTCATATATAGCACACACACCGACTCCTGCTCATTACCCTGAATATCTTGCATTCCATCAGTTACGAGTCCGAACTGAGTGGACATTTCATTCACGTTACTGGAGATATTTCTAAGGATTGTATGACTCATAAACTGTAGAATTTCGTTCTGAATTTCTCCACTTGTGAACGTCGTCTTCCTTGATAGCCATGTCTTGAGGTTTACATCATCCTCGGTCCGCAACTGTAACAGCATTTTGAAATTGCTTCCCACGAATTGCAAAACCTTGTCGGGCTAAATATTGCAGTGAGGTGATAATCTTCACAAGTGCTGACCGTGCAGATCTTTGCTCTTCTCGCAGTTTGCTGCTCAGCTGCACATGGACACCAGGTTGACTTCTGTGACATTTCAGATTTTCAGAGGCAAGCCTATGTGTGTTTGATTGTTCATGTTGTCTGAATTTTTCTGTAGCCTTTTTCCAGTTCCGAAAGCCCTTTGAGACAAATGAGTCTTCTGCACAGCGGTCAAGTTGGGTAAGTTTTTCACGAGAAGCGTCCGTACAGGTGTGACAGAGTACACCGCCGATGCTCTGATCAAAATGAAACCACGGAAAATCTTTGAACCACTGTTGTTGAAACTTCAACTTTCAGTTTGGTAGTATTTGGACTGGAATACAACTGACATCTTGAGGTTGAAAAGGCAGATCTGGGAAATTAGGCCGAGTACTCGCACATGCATCCTTTTCTGCTTTCTTCTCCTTTGAATCTTCCACCTCTTTCTGGGAACTTGATTGCTCCAGGAGAGTGGTCGGGGATGTGCTCCTTGATGCTGTCGTGAAAAACTTTCTGATATCCATATCCTCTATGAAACGAGAAGGGAATTACATTTCAGTTGAATAAATTTTGACATGTGAATTTTAGGGTTATTTTTGCGTAACAGGGCATTTTTATTTGGTCTATCCTTTATCCTTATCCTGTCTGTCTATCCTTCGTCTTTGTCCTCGTGCAAACGGAAAATTATTCGGATGATGGCGGAAGAGAAATTCCTTCCGGAACGTTATTTTTCCTAGTAAAAATTGCAAGCCCCGGCTAAGCTGCGAAGCCTAAGCCTTTTTGAATCGGATTTTCGAGGTAATCTCATAACTACCCTATAGATACTGTATAATCCGAGAACAGAATTCAAAAATAATTTTCCGTTCGTTTGTCCAAACCACTTCGGTGAATTTTGCATATTTTTCAACAGCGACCTTTTAAAATCTATAATTTAATCCTCACAAGTCCGACGACCGAATGATACCTCTCGTTTTGTAGGTCTATACCTCCCCCAAGTCCAAGTACCGATGAAAAAATTATTTACATTAACCGCCGCAAAAGCGAGTGAATCAGCGCATTTTATTTTATGTTTCCCAAGTATTCAAAGCTAATTTAGTCACCAAAATACCCACTTTCCTTCGATTTTCAGCCAGTTTTCAACGTTGGGATTTAGGCCACTGTTATCGACTGCGAAATATGAAAACAATTAAAAAATATCTTTCCGTTCATTCGTGCGAGCCGGTAGAGTGAAACCGCGTCATCCTGCACAAGCTCCATCATCTCAATCAGCATACCAGGCCGCAAAATCTTTTATTGGCTAATAACTCGACGGTGCAAAGTCACAAAAATTAAACACACACATCATCGTGCAGGTAATAATATCAGGCATCCGGCGATATAACTTAGAAAGGTGAAATAAACTATTTTGGTCGCTAAAGGGGCCCCGAGCCGTTGTGGCCTAATACAATCCGAGGCATGGCACTCCGGGCCATGAAGCCGCGATTTCTTTAAACACTCATAAAATGACGATACAAAGTCCCAACATACCTCAAAATGTCCAGGTCGCGTTCCCTGTTAGTGGGTGAACAATCCAACGCTTGGCGAATTCTGCTTCGCAATGATAGGAAGAGCCGACATCGAGGAGAAAAAAGCAACGTCGCGATGGACGCTTGGCCGGTGGGAGACTATGGCTTGGGAAGCACGGACTCTCAATGTTGAATTGTTAACCTATTATCTTTAATAGAACTATAATACACCAATAAAACTAACGGTTCTTTTTCTTTTGTTGTTTTTGGCAAAAAGTAAAGATCCAGAGAGGCTCTGTATTGGGACCCCCCTCTATTTATGTGAAATGGTTTGGTCCAACTCCCAAAGCCAAAGCAGACGCGAACGGCTTGCGAGTACGGAGACCATAACTTGGGAACCACTTGTCCGATTAATTTCAAACCTTGAAAAGGCACATCCTCGGGTCCCCAGCAATATACCTGGCAAGTTTCAAGTAGATTGGACCAGTGGTTGTCGAGAAACAGCGGTCGCAGACAAACATGCCCACAGACAAACATTCACACAGAGATTGCTGGAATTATAGAGAGACTTGTACGTGCTCGTAAAAAAATTAATAAATTGATAAATAAATATTCAAACCGCGAGCAACAAACAACAACCACACAGGCCGTTTCTTCGCTCTCGCGTGCCCGTACATGCGTGGCACGGAAGTTGGCATATTATTCGCAGTTACGATTATTCGCAATTTAGTTTTAATGCCCAAATATTCAATTAGCGCCAATGTATTTTGCCTTTTTGCAATGTCATCGCAAGGAAAAACAAAAAGAGAAGAGAAGAGAGAGAGAGAAAAAAATTACTTCCTGGTTCGGAGCACACCAGCACTCTGATGTTACCGAAATTTATGCACCATCTAATATGAAAACGATCATAACTTGCGGCATTGTGTTTAGCTATAAATGCGCACAAGAATTCGAGAAATTATTGGAATACACGAAGTCTTCACTCTCCAGAAGCCCGTACGTTGTAACCCGTAATGGGGAACGCGGCTGAACTTCACTTCCCCATCGGCCATGCCCACACAACAACGTGTCTTGTCATTGGTTTGGTAAATAAATGGCCATAACTTGGGAACCACTTGTCCAATTAATATCACGTCTTGGAACAGACTCAGGTCCCCAGCAATATACCTGGCAAGTTTCAATTAGATCGGACCAGTGGTTGTCGAGAAACAATGGTCACAGACACACACACAGACACACACACACAGATTGCTGGAATTACAGAGATTTAAAAATTTCTTCTTGTATTTGAGGAGCATCTCGGCCTGGTTGTACTCGAGCAGCTCGTTTTGTGTTACGCAACTTACGTTCAATGAAAAAAGTGGGGGGGGGGAATTGATATGTTGTCCCCCCCCCCTTGATAAAAAGTGGGGGGGGAAATGTCCCCCGTCTCCCACCAATGGACGCCCATAGTTACATGGCGGTGAAGTGTTTATAATAACGTGGCGGCTACGTGGTGGTTTTTAAAATAATCTATATACAGTAAGTCCTCGCTTTTCGCAAGGGTTGCGTTCCTGGAAAACCTTATGATAAGCGAAACTGTGTTAAACAAAACATATTTTCCTATAGAATCCAATGTGTTAAAGGGGGGATGTGTTTTTGGCTCGGAATTTTTTGGACATAAACACAAATAAACAAAACACACTCCTCGAGTAGTGGCGACTTACCCCGAGGCTGGAGGAACGGAGTTGATTGCGGTGGACAAGTCACACTTGCGGAGTGGCAGAATCGTCCCCCTCTTCACTTGACACTGTGCTGTCACTTTCTTCACCAGCGGGAATGGTCTCTTGGCAGCTGGTTGAAAGAGCATCCTGGATGGTGGATGGAGTTGGTGCTGCATCTTTTGGCTTGAAAAATGCGTGGAGAGTGGGCTGGATGGCTTTCTTTTTCTTTGCTGCATAAAGTTCCTTGTAGCAACAAAGGGCATCATTAACAACACTGCTAAAATCAGTGCTCCTTTCAAGATTTGGATCTTGCTCGATAACAAATTCTATGGCATTTTCAAACGAGCTAAGGATTTGGCTGAGGTTTTTCATGGTGAGATGCTCGGATGAAGGTGTCACAGCATCTTCTTCTTCCTCAAGAGCCCACTGCTGTTCCAACTCCATAAGATCTTCATTGCTTAAGGGTTCTGCATGAGACTCCAGTAAGTCATCCACGTCCTCTTCGTCAATCTCTTCAAAACCAGCCTCCTGCACCAGGTCTACAATTTGACTTGTAATCAACGGAACATCAGCAAACCCCGTGAAATTGTGGACACACTCAGGCCACACTTTCTTCCACACAGCGTTCATTGTGGAGGCACTCACCTCCACCTACGAATCCTTTATGTTTTCCAAAGCCATTTTTATGTTGTATGTTCGCCAAAACTCCTTGATTGATAGCTTGTCCTTATCAGTTTTTTTGATAAGCTGCAGCATGGTATGCTTAACATAATAGGCTTTAAAAGCAGCAATAACTCCCTGATCCATAGGCTGTAAAAGAGGTAGTATTTGGTGGTAAAAATACTACCTGCACGTTTTCACACCAGTCTTCCATTTGCTGAGGATGGGCAGGAGCATTGTCTACAAGCAGCAAAGATTTGTTGTCAATGTTGTTCTCGTTGGAGATACTTCTCAACATGATTGGAGAAGTAATTGATCACGTAATCGTGGGTCAATGCCCTCACAAACGACGCGCTTTTTCTTACATCACAGCAAGAGATAAAGGCATGCGACGTTTAGTTTGATCTTCTATCCACACACATAATAAACGCTCCATGTTGTGCATGGCACCATCTCTCATTCTCGTTAGTGTCGTTGCACTCGAGCTGGTCGCAATCTGTGATATTTTCTTTATCTTTGCTGAACTTTGAACGATCGAATGTACAGTCGATGCAGTGATTGCTGCACGCGGCCGATTTCCGTTGTCCCTTCACCTCGTTCATGTCTTTTAATTATATCTAATTTCACCTTCAATGTGACAGCCTTTCGTTGTATCTTGAAATGAGGTGTGCTCGGCAAAAGACTTGCGGGTCGCTTGGGATTCATACTGGAAGGTATGCAGGCGAGCGTGAAGAGAATACGTACAGTACAGCAGACAGTACATGCGCAGTAAAGTGAAAGTGTGTTTATGCGCATCCTGTGTGATTGTTGTTTTTTTCAGGCAGTTTGAAACTTTTTTTTGCGTTTTTCCTTGCAATGACATTACCATTGGAATAAAATGTTTGCGATAATTGAAAAATTGGTCATTAAAACTAAATTACGAAGAATCGAAACTACGATATGCGAACTTCCGGTTAGCGAGGACGAACTGTACTGTATATAAAAACGAAAAGCATGGTGAGGCGGTGAGGCAGTGAAGCCATGAGTCCGTCTGGGAAGCCTTGAAGACTATATGCCTATTAATCATGTCCTGTTTGAACGTTAATTCCCCAAGACCCTTAAGACCCCTGAAGACCCAAAGACCCAAAAGACCCTGAAGACCCCGAATACCCCTAAGACCTAAAACACCCAAAAGACCCTGAAGACCCCGAAAACCCAAAAATGCCCCCAAAACACCGAAGATCCAAAAAACCCTGAAGACCCCTTATACCTTCACACCATTTAGACCCCTTACACTGTTCAGGCAGATTAAACAGCTTCGACCCTTGACTATTTAGACTACTTGGACCATCTTATATCTACACTAATAAATGTCTGTGTGTGTGTGTGTGTGTGTGTGTGTGTGTGTGTGTGTAAGCGTGTGTGTAAACGTGTGTGTAAGCGTGTGTGTCAGCGTGTGTGTCAGCGTGTGTGTCAGCATGTGTGTCTCCTCCATAACTCCAAAACTATAAAACCTAGCATCCTGAAACTTTGCATGTATACTAAGAAAACTCCAAGTGCAAGAGTGAAAATTGGATGTTTGGGTTAATTAAAACACCCCTTTTGAAGATAACGAACGGCCTTATTTAATTACATCCTTCATCAGGCGATCCTCGGCCACCTCTTCCTCTGGGGTTTTAAGGCGTTTCCTGGGTAACTTCACTGGAGTCTGAATCCGACATGTTTTTTGGCCTGCTCAAACATACCATCACCTGGAACAGGCTGCAATGATTTCTTAACGATAAAGTTTTTTTTTTTCACTTTCCCCACTCATATTATCGAATGCCTGTTGATCATCGCTACAAATTGCTGGATAAGTTGCAATGCTTATAAACTCCTGGAGATGTCAGCATTTGTTGCTTTTTTTCTATTCCATTGTGGTAAATATAGTTTTTGGGGCTATTTCTTAATGGTGATGAATCAATTAATAAATTATAGTATCCGGATCCGTATCCGTATCTTCACTAAAATCTAAACAATTCGTCCTTATCACACACCCAATCTGTCCACCAAATTTCATCTGAATCCGTCCACAACTTTTTGAGATATCCTGCACACAAACAGACAAAAGGAAATTGCTCGTTGAGTAAGGAATTGCCGGAATAACTTTGTCATATCTCCATGATCTCTGAAAAAAACAAAAACCTGGACATCAATTTGGTTCTTATAAGTCGATAGTGCTCCTGTTTAATGAGTTATAGCACTTAGTTTGGTCATGATCATAACTTGGAAGTCAATCGGACTTGAAATGGCGTTTTAATCGCAATTTGAAATTTTTGACCCAACTCCCCCTGACATTCGACCCCTCACCACTAAGAAGGGTGTTGGTGTGACACCCCAATGAGACATATGGTTGGATGCAGAATTGGAAGATGCACATTTTGGATTTGATTTGAAGTCGATACGATCATTTTAGCGGGCGTTATTGCGAATATAAGAATTTCGGTTTTTTGGTGACCTTGACCTTGACCTTTGACCTCGAAAAACGACAAGTGTCTAAGTTGGACCATGGCTGACATCTGTACCCAGTTTGGTCATGATCGCTGAAACGGTGTGGCTGCTACAAGGTAAACAAACACACAAACAAAGACAGACAGACAGACAGACAGAATGACGCACACAACCGACCAACATAATTGCTGAAATCCGAAGTATTCCAGCAATTAATAAACAGACAGACAGTGGTGAAAACAGAACCTTCATCAATCACAGATGGCAGAGGTAATGAAATGCTTTTGGAAATTTGTTTTATTTTACCTGTGAAACCTGAATAATTAAATAAAAGCTGCAATGCACAGGTCACTCTGAAATAACATGACTCTGGGATACGAGTATGATGACCAGGTGGTCATTAAAGCAATGGTCTTTTTCTTACGTCATATTTTTCTTATGTCACACATTTTAACTTCACAAAGACGTTATATTTTTAATCTCAATATTACTACTATTCAACAATCGGAAAATCATTGTTTCGCCAGAAAATAGATTTGGCCACACTGCATTTGGTAAATAATCAATTTATTATTATAAATTATATTATTTTTTAATGATTTTTTTTTTCTTCATGATTTGGAGAAATAGCAGACAGAAAGATATCAAGGAAATTGAAGGGGAAAGTTATGGTGACTTGTGTGATGCTTGCCTATCTTTACGTTCTCTAAATGGTGATACTGACAAAGAGACAACAACAGAGGTTGCAGGTCTGTGAGAACAACTGGGTCCGGAGGATTGTGGGAGTGAAGATGGTGGATAGAAGGAGGATTGATGAACTGAGGGAGGTGACTGGTGTGCAGATGAACTTGATGGGGAGATTACCAAAAGGCTTGCTGAGGGGTGAGCTGGACACCTTAGTGCAGATGAAGGAAGAGAGAATGGCAAAGAGAGCAGATCGGTGGATGGAGCAAGGTAGGAGGAAATTAGAATGGCACTCAGTGGAGCGTAAACCTCTGCCAGGCTGAACAATTTCCATTTTGTATCCCAATGAAAGGCAGAATCTGAATCCAGACCTTAACCAAAATCTAATCGGCTTGTTCTTGATACCAAACCAACACATCCACCAAGTTTTGTCATAGTTTGTCCATAATTTTTTGAAACATTGTGCAACATATTGATTTTGAACTCGTCTCTCAATGGTGAAGAATCACTTGAGAAATTAAATCCGGATTCGAATCTTCACCAAAATCGAATCAATTCGTTGTTGTCACACACCCAACCTGCCCAACAAGTTTTGGCTGAATCCATCCACAACTTTGTTTTGAGATATCCTGTTCACAGACAAACAAACAGACAGACAGACAGAGACAGGGGTGAAAACATAACCTCCGTCCACCTTCAACGGCGGAGGTAAAGAGATAGACTGCGGTTGAGAAGGGAAGACTGTGTGAGGAGGGATATCAATAAGGTGAGGGTTGAAGAGTGGAGGGAGTTGGCCGAGGACGGGAAGTGGAGGTGCATCATGTTCGAGGCAGGGTAGAAGCTTGGTACCAATGGACCTCACCCCTTATAAAGGGGAGAGAAGGAGAATAAGAGAAGAAGATTTTTATAAGTTAGCCAGAAACATAATGAAGCCACCCAGACATATGCTTCCATCAGTTCAGTGCAGTGAAACAAGGTTTTATTGAACGTGTCATGTGCTTTGGGGTCACGACCACACACAAGAAGCACTCAGATGAACACACACAAGAAGGCAGTTACCACACCCTGAGCCTGTTACGGGCCAGATGCTGTGCAGTTAAAGTCAACAGGCCCGTTAACCAAATAATAAGGAAACAGGACACTTTAGTAACAATTTACACACTTTAGTAAAGAACTGATCATCTTATAACACAACCCAAAATTAATAGTCGAGATGCCAAACAGCCATTTCAGGGCAAAGCGTGCTTTAGCGTCATTATGAAGTTTTTTTTGGTTGATTCATCATCTCTGAGCTATCCTGAATCAGAATCAGCCGGGTGCCAGACTCGCATCCTTGAGGAATTTTTTTTAGAGGCGAAAAACAAAATGGCCACCGCCAACTTTCGATAAATTCTGTTTTGGGCTATATCTTCACTTCTAATACACTTACACACACAATTTTGGTGTCTACTACTGTTTCATGCGACAGACAAGGTAAACGTTGATGATTCTCTCAAGATTGGACGACGACAGATGGCGGAATTTGAATCGAGATGGCCAACTAGCTTCAACATGACATTAACCAAGAAAGTGACCCTGATGACTTCGACCAAAATGAGCATCAAGCTGGATAGAAGGCCAGTATATGATACCGAATTGATCTACACCTGAGTCATATGTCTCCAACAATACAGGGATATTGATATCAAGGATGTCCTCTCTTACGAACTGTCCTCTGTCCCAGCCTCCTTGTTTGATGAGAGCGGTGCGATGCGGGCTCAGTCGAAAGCAATCCTGAAGACGAAACTTCAAGTTGAGCAATCAAGTCGAATCCAAGGTGTTCCAGATGCTGTCAGGGATGATGAATGAACCAAAAAAAAAAAAAAACTTTATAATCATGCCACAACATGCTTTTTCACATTTCCGCTGGACTATAAGTTATTAGAGATATAACAGTTCACAAAAATGTGTCATCACAATTTCTTGATTCCTTCACCCCTGGCAGTCACAGTATGAGAAGTTATACCGACCACGTCCTCATCGACTTGATGGAGCAGTTAGCAGTGGAGGTTGTTGTAACTTCAATTTTTAATGAAGCTGTTTATGATCGATGTGATGGTGCCGTGAGCAGGAGAAGCGATCATAATCAATGCATGACTTTCGAAATGATGTATTAATGCGACATGAGGCCTTTTGCGCATGTGCTATGTGTGTGTTTACAGTGACTCGGTTCGGCTCGATGGATGATTTTAATCTGCTGTTGCTGGCACAAAATCTGTAAATCAAATAGTCTTTTAAACGTAATTTTCAGTATTTAGAGGAAAGAGTGGCAATTTCAGTATGGTTATGACAAATATCTGTGGATGAGTTTGAGAGGTGTTGATTTCCTTTCATTTCCTGTTGATATAATAGCGGCTACAGTGAATATATTAAAAATAAAAAAAATAAAAAAACAAAAATGGAGGCTTCAACTTTTAGCAATAGATGCAAAATCTAGTGTAATTCCTTCAGCCACCAAAGGTGGACAGAGGTTATGTTTTCACCCTTGTCTGTCCGTCTGTGAGCAGGATATCTCAAAAAGTTGTGGACAGATTCGGACGAAACTTGGTGGACAGGTTGGGTGTGCAACAAGGACAAATTGATTCAATTTGGGTGAAGATCCGGATCCGGATCCAGATGGCATAATTTTTTAAGAGCAAGTGATTTGTCACCATTGAGAGATGGGGCCAAAAACGATATTTAGCATGATATCTCAAAACGTTGGGGACCGGTGATGACAAAACTTGGTGCATGAGTTGGTGAGGTGACAAGAACAAGATGATTCGATTTTGGATAAGATCCGGATGCAGATTCAGCCTATCAGTGGGATACAAAATGTAAACTGCTCAACCTGGCAGAGGTATGCGCTCGACTGAGTGCCATTCTTGTATTTCTTCAAGAAATATCGAAGGTGTTCCAGATGCTGTCATCATCGATGAATGTGCCATGTTATGGACTGTACGTTGGCCCACAAATGGTACAGTTGAGGATTATGTGATCAACTTCATGGGAACCATCAAATACCACCTGGAGTGTTGTGACGTACACCTGATTTTCGACAGGTACATCAAAATCAGCACAAAACAAATGGAACATCTGGAACACCTTGGATATTGTTTGTTTGGTTCCGGGCCACAATAAATTTTCTTGTGGTCCGGAACCAAACAAACAATATCCTTATAACAGCCCTCATAGCTCTCGTAGCTCCCACCTTACCCCACCCCTCCCAACATTATTAAGAGTATTATAATCTCAACCGTAAGCTGCACATTCAAAAGACCCAGATGCTGTATGTCCTCCCCATCAGTGTTCACGATCTATCGGGGGGCTTCCACTCAGGCCTTGCACTGGTCCACATGGTTGAGAGTTTGCCGTTGGAGTAGCTTCCTGTTCGGTGAGCTGATAAAGTTCTTCAAGTCTTTCCTTGTGCAGAGGCACAGTTCTTTCTCTCAAGTACTTATTTCAGAAGCTATGTGAGCTAAAAGTAACAATCCTTATCTCCAAAACACAATATACTTCATGATATCGTGAACGCCGACATTTCCCATGGTTTCTGCGCACGTGCACCAAGCATTCTGGGTGGGAATACGTAATTTTGAAAGTTTGTAACGAAGGCAATTGTGAAGTACATATATGTTTATGCAAGTTCTGTGCAGTGCAGTGATGCAAAGAAACAATACTTTGTTTCCCGTTTATGTGCAAGACATACTGTACCAGTTTGGATTTATGATGTCAACTTTGCTGTCATGAATGACTTGTCCTGCCTTGCTGTGGTGAGTCACTAGTATGATGAATGAATTGACAGGAACACAATGATTGCAGGAACAGGATGCCCAAACCAATGATGCTCAAGACAGCTGAGTCTAAATCTGAGCTTCTGCTGAGGAACGTCAAGCTCCCGAGAAGGTCCTCATTTTGAAAAGTCCTCCAAAGGGAAATCACCCTGACTGAAAGAGCGAAATGATCACAGCAACTTCACCAACGCTTTTCTCATTGACCTGCTCTTGACATTCTCTTTCCAAAGGGAAAATCTCCCCAAGTAGAACACAACACAAATGACCTAAGCAACGTCTCCTTAATCTGCCATATCTGTCTCTCTCTACATCAGATTCACAAACTTTTATAATCATGTTCTCGTCTATCAAGAGGCAAATTATCCAGCTGCCCATGTCTCCAATAACACAACCTGCTTGGTCATAATTCCACTTGCCAGGACGCCACTGACCCATGGTGAGTTGGTAATTACATGCCATCTTCTTGTATGATTATAAGCCAAGTTCACATTTCCATACAACTTACTTCAACAACATTGCAAATAGGAAACGATTCGATGACAAAACAATAATGGTGCGTGTACTAAATTTACGTGCATAACATCATTAACCGTTCAAGTCAATGAAAATAAAACAACACAACAAAATATTAAAAATCCTCACTTTCTGAACTCTATAAGATCCCATGAGAAATGAGACTTCGGGAGTAGGGCCATTGACAATTAATAGGACAGAATGATGATTTGCTGGCATGGAGAGATTTCCATTCGAAAGTCACGATGATGGAGAAATTCATGATTTGTGAATAATATGCCATGCACAGTGTGTATTAAACAAGGGGGTTCAAAGAACACCTTACCCTACACAGTCTAGAGAAAGAAAAGGACGTGGGCAGGGTCTGCGAGCGGCAAGTTTGATTCGTCGGAATGATGTAAAATGCCATAATATTTTGTTCAAGTACTGCTAAACGGAAAGTTCTTAAAAGTCCCAAGAAGACAATATGTGTTCTACGGTGTTGAAGTACAGTATACAATTCAATTGAGATAAGTTGTAGGGGGAAAAAAACATTTTTTGGAAGTTTACCACCGTTTATGCAGTGCCTTTTACACCACCTTATTTAACACAGTAAATTAGTTATTCGTGCCTGTTGTTTGTGTCCTTTATGACGTCCTTAAAAACAGTAACTTTCCTGTTTGGAATGATTTTCAATTTTGTTTGACTGCCAGACAGGTAGACAGAGTAAAAAAAAAAACTACCTTGCTCCTCTATGAGCATGCATGATTGGGAAGCGATTCCGTACAATTTGCCAAATTCAGAGTGAAAGTACTGTTAAACTACAGGTTAGTGTTCCGATTCATGTTCGACATTGTTCAAAATATAAAATTAAATTGAAATTAACTAGTTCCTCGATCATAGACTGATATCTGAAGATAGACAGACAGACAAAGCGAACGAATTGCTTAATCCTGCCTTTCACTTCATGGGCGCGGGGTAAAAACACAAACAGTTTAAAAATAGGTGCATTACATTTCCAAGACATATCTTAGATAACTTTTGGTATTGTAGATAATTTATATCCCACTCCTATCTTCCCATTCTTCCTTCACCTTCCACCGCTTTCCTTTTGCGACGATTCTCTTCCAACTCCAACTTTAATCTTCTTGGCTAACTCTTCTCTTTCTGTCCTCCATTCTCCCCTCCACCGCAAACATCTTTAAAACGGAGAGGAGCTTGGAAATGTGAACTGCACGGTGCTCTCACCGTATGGAAAAAATCTGGAATTCCAAATCTCTGCCACAAAAATATTCTTGAAAGAGTCAAATTTTGTGGAGCTTATCCAATACAAACACATTTTCCAAATACTACTGAGAATTTTTTTTCTTTTTAAACCTTGCTTTTACTACTTCCCTCTTACGTTGCTTTTACAGCACGTGACTCTGCTGAGATAAATGCTTCAAATCATTCACCACTCACCCCGTTATAATAATCCACATCCAGTTCCCAGCATTCGATGTGCATGTTTGCCGATTAGTTTGGGTTTCACAGCCCATCAGTGCTATCACTGACATCCAGCCTTATACTGTTAGTATGTCAATAAACATGTCAATGGCCATAAAACATGTCTTGTGGTTCGGTATAATGGAATTTAATGGTCTACTTGTCCGACTCCAAAAAAACAGAAGCTGCACTTTAATATTCTCATTTTAGATTGGCAGAGGAAACTGCTGTAACTGCAATTGCTTAAGAAGAAAAAAATAAAAGAAAGGCAACAAGAGCACATGGAAACCAGAAGGAGGTTAATGAATAAATAGACAAGAAGATCAAAGTAAAAAATGCTCACAACAATGTTTAGTGTTGGAAAATCAGAAGCTGCCATTCTTGAAGATTAGTCGAAGCTCATGATATTATTTATTTTTTGCTGCACTCAAACTTGGGACAAATGGAGGCAGCCTCTAACTCAGACTTGAGATGTAAAGAACTCTATCCTAAGCTCCAACTTCACATTCCAACTCGATAAAATAAAATGTCAAGCTAATTCCAAACATTTCTGTCATGCATGCTATTCCCACTTTTTATGATATATTCTTTTCATTAAAGAATGTATGAGTTAAAATAAACAGGCACACCACTGTCTGCATTGATTGATTGATTTTGATACAACTAGAAGAGCACTCGGTGGAGCACATACCTCCACCACATTATGCCTGATCCACGAGAACATATCGGGCCCATACATTTTTGAAATATCATGCGAAACAGTAATATATCGTTTATGACCCCGTCTCTCAATGGTGAAGAATCACTTTAAAAAATAAAAAATTCTTGTTTCCAGATCCGGATTCGGATCTTCACCAAAATCGAATCAATTCTTTCTTGTCACACACCTAACGTGTTGAAGTTTCGTCTAAATCCGTCCACACCTTTTTGAGATATCATGCTACATATCGTTTTTGACCATATCTCTCAATGGTGAAGAATCACTTTTAAAATTCTAGTCGTTGGATCCGGATTCGGATCTTAACCAAAATCTAATCAGTTCGTCCTTGTCACAAACTGAACCTGTCCACAAAATTTCATCCGGATCCATCAACAACTTTTTTAAAGATATCCTGTACACAAACAGACAAACACACAGAAAGGGGTGAAAACATAACCTCCTTCACCTTTGGTGGCATAGGTGACAACACGCCTAACATGACGTGAATCGGAGACATTCGGAAATCAACTCGACTTGTGACGACTCCACGACATCACTGGTCGAAACAAACATTAAGGTGTGAACTACAAAGGCCCAATTATTCCACATTGTGGAGTTAAGAAAGAAAAGAAAAAAAACATTCCATTGAAATATGCTATTTCATACAATAAAATTATTAGGGTTATTAGTTTTTCAGTCATGAATATATCATTGAATTAATGGCTTGCTTTGTCCTTTCATGCAAATATTGCAAACACTACATGTCTATAAATTGAGTAATTTTGAACTAAAAAAAAATCGAAACATGCAGGTTAAAACTAGGCTTCTGATGTAAAAAGGAGCACAGACCTCTGTTTTATGAAAATACAAAATAAAAATAAATTCCTTTGCTGAAAGCGATGCTGCAGCCATTGCTACAACAATCACAGTCTGCAGTGCTATCAGCACCAGTTTTTGGATTATGTTTGGCATATGTTAGAGTATCGAGAACACTTAATTCAGTCATATCATTTACCTTGAGTTGTATTTATAGGTACATGAATTTTCGCTTGGAAAACGTCATGCCTCAATGAGAGATTGTGCCGTCTCAATCCAGGAAGACACTCAACGCAGACAGATGCTAAATTAAAGCTCATTGCTCCCTCCAGAAGCATGAGAAGCCTGAATAAAGAAATCCATACCCGTTAGTTAAAATAATTAAAAATACAAAACTAGAATATCTTGCTTGGATAAGTGTCCACCCCCCTTATAATAGGAATGGTAAATTAGCTCAGGTGTAACCAATAACCTTCAACATGACACACTAGGTTAATTGGCCCCCACTTGTGTTAAATTCGAGTGATTCTGATTGTTTAAGAATAAAATCAGTTGTTCCTGAAGGTTTGCTGTGCTTGGTAGTGCATTTCACAGCAAAGACTCAACCATGAGCCCCAAGGAGCTTTCAAAGGACCTCTGGGATAAAGTTATGGAAAGGCACAGACCACCGGATAAACCGGACACCTGTTTCACATCATCCTTCCTTCCAAAGGATGTCCCTGACTCCTTAGTGTCTCTCCTTGGCTATTGTCTCCTCTGGTTTGACCGACCTGAACCCCATCCTGGCGGCGGTGCTGCACTGCATATCAAAGAACAACATTTCACACTCTCTGTGTACTGACTGCTCCTACAGCCCCCAAACCCGAGGAGTATCTCTGTTTGCAACTTCCCCTCCGCTCCAACCTTTTGTTTGTCTGTGTGTTGGACCATCCTCCAAACACTGATGACTAACTCAACTCTTTCTTTCTTTCTTTCTTTCTTTCTTTCTTTCTTTCTCTCTCTTTCTCTCTCTCTCTCTCTCTCTCTCTCTCTCTCTCTCTCTCTCTCTCTCTCTCTCTCTCTCTCTCTCTCTCTCATATGTGTTTACTTAAATTGACCCCATGCTAATTGGCCGGGTGCTGGTACTTATCTCATCAGCCATGCCACTTCTGTAAAGGACTTCTGTGATTCGATGGGACTAACTCAAACTGTAAACTTTCCAACCAAGATTGCTCCAAATGGCAAATCCTCCCTTCTGGATTTTCCTTGCCAATGTCTTGTGCTCTTCCTCTGCTCCAATTGCTTCATGTGGTCATGCACTTGGAAGGTCAGCATCTCTCTAGCCATTCTCAAAGAACAGCCTCAGCACCGGCGACTGGCACTTCACTCAGGCAAACAGGCAGATTGCAAGCAGCCATCACACTTCAGGACTGGTATCCCACATCTAACACCATGGACATCTAACACCATAGAGCCTGGGAATTCTTCCACAGAAACCTGCTCTCTCAGAAGCACAAATTAATTCTATCTCATCTTCAGTTATCATACCCATCTTCTCATCCATGGTACGTGAAATCCTGTGGTCAAGCATTTGCCTGAAAACAACTTACATTCTCTTCCTGTAGGGCAAACCCGACCAAAGACAACCTCAGATCATTCCACAAAGCCCGCAACAAGTGGGTGTCCACTCTCAAGAAAGCCAGAAAACAACATCTGTCGAACTGCAACATTGAATTTTCAAACCTGTCTCCCTCCTCTAAAACCTGGTGGTGCCTCGTTAAGTCTGTCTCCACATTATGTTCCCCCTCCATCCTTCCCAATCTTCAAATGGCATCACAGCCGACTCAGCTCATGAGAAGGCCGAAAGCCTCAATTCTGTATTTGCTTCCAAATCTTGTGTCCCCAACCCCTCCCTCTCTGGACTCACCATTCCCAGTCACACCCAACTACACCTGGAATCTGTGTCTTTACCTCCATCAGTGAATGTGGACAGAGGATATATTTTCACCCATGTCCGATTATCTTTTTATCTGCCAGTAAGCAAGATAATCTCAAAACGTTATGGACGAATTCAGTCGACACTTGGTGTACAAATTAATTCGATTTTGGTGAAGATCCAGATCCAGATCTGGATACGAGAATTTTTTTTAATTTTGTAATTGATTCTTCACCATTGAGAGATAAGGGCAAAATCAATATGTACCTACATATATAACATATATCACGATATTTATAAACGTTGTGGATGGATTATGGCGAACCTTGGTGGATGTGTTGGGAAGGTGACAAGAACAAGCCGATTAAATGTTTGGTGTGTGACAAAGACGAATGGTCCAGATGCAGATCTGGCCTATCTGAGAGATACAAAACGTAAACTGTTCAGCCTGGCAGAGGAATGCACTTCGCCAGTGTTGTTCTAGTTTACATCTGAGAAGGTGGAGAAGTTTCTGGCAACCCTTGACTCTGATTCTGTAACTGAATTGGATGGCATCAGCTCACGTGTCCTATAAACCTGTTTTGCTGCTCTTGCAATACCTCTCTGCTCTTTTCACCCATTCATTTGCCTTGGGACATATTTCATCTTCTTGGAAGTCAGCCAACATCACTGCATTACATAAAAAGGTGCAAAAACGGATCTCCTTATCTGCAGCCCCATGAACTTATTTCCAATCGTCAGCAAGGTCATGGAATCCATCATCACAGTTGATATGAAATCATTACTTTCCTCCAATGGCCTCATGTCACATTATTAATTTGGATTTAGAGGAGGTCATTCTACCTTGGACATACTGTTTCTACTCTCCAAACAATGGATGGAGGCCCTCACTATCAGACATGAAATCAGGGCTGTCTCTCTACACATATCTCGAGCTTTTGATACAGTCTGGCATCCTGCCTTGCTCTCCAAACTCGCTGCCTATGACATCCAAGGACAACTCCACTCATGAGTTACTGACTTCTGCTACTCTCGTAGCCAAAGTGTGGTTCTTAAAGGTATCCTTTCATACCCTCTCCCTGTTAAGGCGAGAGTCCACCAAGGCAGTGTTTTGGGCCTAATCTATTATTAATCTTCATCAACGTTTTCTCTGGCTGAGGGAAATCCCCTTTACCCATTTGCTGATTGCTTCACCCTTTGCCATGACATCCGCCATCCTTCAGATAGATCAACAGAAGCCTCTTCCCTCTCTTAAGACCTTGACAAACTCACGAATTGGTTCAACACATGGAATATATCTTTTAATCCTGAGAAATCCCACACACTCACTCTCTCTCTCTCTCTCCAAAAGGACTGCACGGCAAATCTACTTTCTTATCAACCCTCTCGAACAAGTTCCGTCACTAGAACTCTCAGCTCTCACTCTCAGCCATGAACTTTCTTGGGAAAACCACATTTCAAAGTTGGCCTCGAAAGCCAATCGCCGACTGGGCATTTTCCGTCATGCAAGGTCCTTTCTTGGCACACCTGAACTCCTATCCAACTACAAGGCTTTCCTCCACAGTTTGATGGAATACTGCTCTCCCCTCTGGGGTGGTGCCCCTGCCTCACACCTAGCCCAGCTTGACGCCATGGAAACCCCACATCCTGTGATGAACCTGAGTCTATGGGCCTATCACTTTGCCATGGCAGACACGTCGGTGGTCTGTCTTTTTCGACCTCCTTTTTGGACTTGCACCCTCTGCCCTCTCCGTGTTTTGTCCTTCCACCCCTCCCAAGTATCTGCAGGGCACACACAGTCTACCATCAACCCCATTCTCGTGAAACTCCCAAAATGCAGCATCACTACTCACTTCCACTCTCATTTGTTCGTCTTAGTTTTTTCCTGCCCGTGGAACCAATTTCCACATTCTCTTCAATCTCATTCTTTCCTCGAGGTCTTCATGACAGTTGGTTCACCACCATCTTAGATCATTCACCATCCAAAACCATGACCTGTTCTACACCTGATAAACCACCCTACCCCAAAAATTTTGCTTCGACATCCATCTTATTCACCCCTTGTATTCTCCCCTACCCCTCATCCTTACCCGCACATCGTTGTCCGTCACTATTTATTTTGTCCCTCAGCACTGATACTGGCATTTTCCCCTTCTCTTTCTGCTGTTCCTTTTGTTCTGTTGCGTCCTGATCCATTCTCTGTTCTAGCTCTTCCACGTGCATCGACTCTGCTTCGAAAAAAAAAGAAAGACAAATCCTGTCCCATCACAGCCATCGTTGCACGATTTGTGACCAACAACCGTAGTCTGCCACATGAGTTCATTGGATATTGCCTTACAATAGCACAACACAGTTTCTTTTGTGGTTGGAAATAAAGATGATAATAATCTGTTCTCCAATGTATAGCACCACTGTGACGTCGCCATAACGTTGTGTGACACTGTGACCCTTAGAGAGCATCTCCCAGCGTGGGTAACGTTTCAGAATTCCACAAGCAGAGAATATAGCATTCCGTCTTTTAAACTTTGTAGTGCAAAATGTCCTCGTATGCTTTGCCAGTCTTGTCACCATTTGAAATTCAAGGTCAGGCAGGGTCACTGATTTTTTTTTCAGGGTCAAATTTCTCATTTGATTTTCTTTTGTGACCCATTATTGAAACCAGACAAAATGAAATCCCTTCCAGTATTATTATTACAGTGCCTTTCAAACATCCACCAAAAACGTTTTTCTCAACTTTAACCCCACACTGCACTGGACACTGATTGCTCCACCCTGGTTCCAGGTGTTTTCACAGAGATGGAAATACCTGCATCACTCAGGTATTTAAGTCCCATTAAACCCACAGACCCTTAAGATCCCTTCAGACCCATTAGACCCCAACTACTTTTTTTAACATACCCTTTTCGACATTTAGACCCCTTATGGCCCTTTAAACCCCTGGAGACCCAAACAATGCCTGGTGTTGGCTTAATGGTTAGCATGTTGGACTTGGGATCCTAGGTTCTAGGATCCTGAGTTCAAATCCCACTCAGCTGTTGAATTAATACCAGGTGGGGTTGACTCTGCCTGTCATCCTTCTGAGGACGGCAAAAAAAGTGCCAGCATGCTGGTATCCTGTGTCGGAGTGGCGACCAGTCCAGGATTGTGCCCAATAGTCAAGGAGACTGCTGAGGTAGCACCAACGCTCTGCACAGAGTATGGTCCCAATGGACATATGGACCCTAATAGACCCCTTACATCTACAGACCCTTTTGACCTTAAGACTCTTTAGATCTTTTAAGACCCTTTTGACCTTTAGACTCTTTAGATCTTTTAAGACCCTTTTGACATTTTAGACCCTGATACCCTTGAGACCTCTAAGATCCTTTAACCCCTAACTGCTATTGGGACATCCCCCTTAGAGTTAGACCCCACTTTTAAACCTTTCGACTTTTAGGCCCTTTAAAACCTTTGACTTTTACGACCATTTTAGACCTTTTAAGACACTTTAGATGCCTTTAGGAATTTACATCCTTTCAACCCCTTTTGACGACTTTTGGAAAGTACCCTTTAGACCTTGAGACACCACAGACCTTTAAACCCTTTCTGCCCCCTTAAACCCTTACAAACCCCTCACACCTGTGTACGCTTCTGGCCTTTGACTGTTTGGACTCTTTAGACCCTTACATATTTTCAACCCTGTAAACACTTTGACCCTTCAGACCCCTGAGATCATTTATACCCCAACTACTACAGACAATTTATACCCCAACTACAATTGGAATATTGGTACCCTTTAGACCGCTTATATCCCATAAACCTTTCAGACCCTTTATGACCATTTAAACCCATAAAGACCTTTTTAGTCCTTTTAAGTCCTTTTATGACAATTTCAGTCCTTTTAAAACCATATCAACACATTAGAGTCCTTTAGTTAGACCATTTACACCCCTTTATGGTCTAAAAGGGTTTAAGGGTCCTTTGGACAAAAACGAACGGAATGTTTTTCATCAACTCAGGACATTACTCATCCGACATAGTTTCCAATGTGTGAATACAATCGTGTTGTCAGGTCTTTCAGCCCCCCCACTGGCCCCTAATTTCCCATCAAATCAAACTGAAAATCAACTTTACCAATTTATGCACTCCAACTACCACCGCCCTTCCAATGAGGAGATGAGCATCTGTCCCACGTGGGGCTATTCATTAGACGTTCAGGGAATTATAGGAAGTTTTTAACCATCATTTTTATGTCCCTTTTAAAAAAAGAGATTTTGCCGATCAAACGATAAATTTTTTCCCGTTGGTCTGTCAGTGTGATCTGAGATCGACATTTCTAAACATTGACCGATAAACATCGAATCCTTCCAAGCCTAATTGATGGATGACAATGCATGCCTACACCAGGTGCATGTTGTCAATGCTACTTAATTTTCAGGACCCCGACATCACATGCATGGATTGGCCTACACGATCTCTGGACTTAAATCCAGCCGAACATGCTTGTGACATGTAATGCAACCATTATTATCATCTAAACTAAGCGATCCGAGAAATTCACCGTGCAAATCGACACGTCTCTCACGTAATCGGTCGGCATTCAATTGCTGTACCAAAGGAAGCATGGTTGTGGTTGCGAGTTCCACCCACAGCATCTTGATCAACTGGAAATGTCTCTGGTCGAAGGACAGGGCACCATCCCCCCAGTGAGAGCTCAATCGTCTCATTTGTTTGATGACACGTACGTAGGAGGTTGTATTGGGGCGAATTGTGGGAACACACCTTATTAAAGCCATGCCTACCGATGTAAACTTGTCTGCGATCAGTTTTAGACTGGACTTGTTGCCAGTTTGCATGGTCATTTCAGATCGCCAAATCGTTTTCACAAAACAGCTTCATTTTGGTTTCCACTGACATCATGTCTGTGCATGGAATACATGAAAAGATCAAGGTACAGTACTGGTCCCTCTTCAACCAGAATATAAATGTGTTTGAACGGACTACGGACAATCCTCAAAACCTTTATTCCGTAATTTTTTCGCGAGATGGAGTGTTCCAGATATAGGTTTAAATAATAGGTTTCCGACTTTCAAATGTTCATTCATTTAAGCGCTGAATGATACCTGGTTGTGCAGATCATGTGTGCGAATTGACCACACTTCAACAATTTGAGGGCTGGCAGGATGGCCGAGAGGGACACAAATCTCGGCCGAGCTATAAACTGTCATCTCAGTGTTTCACAGGCAGGGTTATTCATCAATGTGTGTGCCGTCACTCAGATGGACGTTAAACTGGGCGTCCCATCTGCTGCCATTAGTTGGTGGACTTTAAAAGATCCCACGGTGTCCTTCGCGAAGGGTGGATAAGCTATTGCCGGCAACATGGTCAAATTCCAAATTCCTGTCCTGACTTCCTGTGTCGGAGTGGTGACCCATCCAGCTTTGTAATCCCAGACATAGAAACTGCTTCGGCAGCACCGACGCTCTGTATAGAGCGTGGTTCATGGTCTGATCTGATCACCAAGTTGCCTCTCGATTTAGTTCCTACATAGTTTAGCCACTTTATATATTGACGTACAACTGGCTCTTAAATTGTTCTTTCAAATCCTGTGTGGCATGCAAGGGCTGATGATCTTAGCCTTGTTAAAGCACATGCCACTAATTTTGACATTCAAGGTCATTCGAGATAAGTGAAGGGGGTGGGGAGTGTACCAAAATCCCTACACCCTCACCCACCCCAGATAATAAAGTTGCTTGTGAGAGCCCACATAGCAAGGTATATTGTTGTAGAAAAATTTTTTAAAGATGAATAACCTAGTGGATTAGACACTAGGTGCCGCCCTCTCTCAAGCTCGACATTTCCACTTGAACCACTGTTAAAGAATCATAACCGCAGACCTTGCAACTAGTTACCAGCAAGCTGGTTAATTGGATCTCACACAAGTGACAGAAACCTCCCAAGCTTGTGGAAGCATGCTCCATATGTGCCCTTTCTATTCCCTTGGCTCGCCCATTCCTACCTCGTTACAAACACCCTCCCTCTTCTAACATCTCCGCATTCTCCGTTGTCACCCCTGCAACCCCAACATCACAATTTTAATTTTCCCAATTTAAATTCCCCCACCTCTCCAGCTTTCAGTGTCGAGTTTAAAATCATTAATGCAGTTATCTCACGGCTTATTTAATTATGGCGACAGACTGCCATCTACCGAGGCATTTTAGTTTGCTTGTTCAATGAAATACAAGGCAAGTGAACGGCAACGATAAATATAATGGATATAGAGGGAACCTAAGGCACAGGAATCAGTGCTTTGACCCGTCATAGCATCACTCTTTCACTCTCTTTAAGACTTGTGGAAGAGAACTATGACACAGAACGAATCAGGACACAACACAACAAAGGGAACAGTTGGAGAAAGGGGAAACACCAAAAGCAGGGCGAAGGGAGAAAGTAGACGGAGACGGGCAAACAAGGCCTGCAAGTAACGACGAGGGGTAAGGGAGAGCGCAAAGGGTGAACAATATGGACACATCGGGCAAAATTTGGTGAGGAGTGGAAGGTAGTTTAATGGGTACAGAAAAGATCATGATTTTAGATGGGGGATGACTTGAGATGGTAGTGGGTAGCTATCATGAAGACCTGAAGGGAAGAATAAGATTGAAGAGAATATAGTAGTTGGTTCCACAGGAGGAGAAAAAAAGGAATAAATTTGAGTGGAGGTGAGAACTGGTTCTGGATTTAGGCATTTTCACCAGAAGAGGGTTCATGGTGGACCATGTGTGCCGTGCAGGAACCTGGTGGGGACAAAGCACAGAAAGAGCAGAGTGTGTAAGACCAGAAAGGAGGTGGTAGAAGACAGAGAGACCACCGACCTCTCTGCGATGGGAAAGTGATAGGTCCATCGATTCCGCTTCATCGTGGGAGATTCCAATGATCTTGAAGGCCTTTGTTTCCGTGGTGCCAACCTCAGCAAATTGTGAAGCAGGGGTGCCAGCCAAAAAGGGTAAATCGGTGCTCCATTAAGCTACGGATGAAGGCCTTGTAGGAGGATAGGAGTTCAGGTGTGCCAAGAAAAGACTGTACGATGGTAGATGCCCAGTTGGCAGCTGACTTTTGAGGCAAACTTTGAAATGTGGTTTGCCCAAGAAAGATCATGGCTGATGGTGAGATCCAGGAGTTGGAGTGACTGAACCTCATCAAAAGGATTGTAAAGAAAGTAGATAGGAGAGGGGGAGGGTGGGAGGGTTTGCCAGATGGTTCTTTCAGAGAGAGAGAGAGAGAGTGAGAGTGTGAGATTTGTCTGATCTGAAAGATTTGTCTGGACTTTGATGTTTATGTCATTATTTAGAAACACCACCAGTAATACATTGAATGTTGCTTCCAAAAAGGGTTCATGTAACCAAGGAGCAACCTTAGATGCCCTCAATAAGAACCTTAGTTGTCCTCGATGGTGAACTTTCATGCATGCTTTTATATCCTCCCTACAAAATAAGTGAATAAAACTGCCAAAAAAAGGAGTTTCCTGCATTCTGACTTATTGAGTCTCCATGGTTAAATAAATATGCGTGGGTATTCTCTTTAGAAATCCACCTTGAAACATGCCCTATTTAAGACTGCTTAAAGAAACAAACATTTGGGATGGCATTGAAGCGATTTGGTCGCTGGCTGGTCATTGTTTCATCTTGATAAGGTTTGATCCCATAAAAGTTGAAGCTAAATCATAATTAACTACCGATCTGGGGCAATGACAACAACGGGCAACGCATCTCAAAGTGATGTAAGGCCGGTCATCTTTTAAATGATGTGAGGCCAATCGTCTTGTCTCCATTTAAATTGTTTATGTTTAAGATTCAACAGTATCTTTCAGAAAGGGTACATGAATGCTGGTACCACGTACAGATTTCTTTCTTGGAGTTAACTGTGTAATTAGCATTATCTGCAGTATGCGGGGGTGCTGGGACGTGAATGTGGCTATGTACGAGGTGTGATGGACCACATGGTTTCAACCAGTCTTAATTATCTTGCGATACACTTTTGTATTACAGTCACATTCAGTAGTTGTTAGTGAATGCAATACAAGACTGAAATTCAATTCTGAATGCAGCCTGCTAGTTGTATCATTGCTGAGGTGTGACTGTGTCATTGATACAGTGTCCCTGAGAATTCGAGCAGGAATTTACAATTTGACCCTCCTCTTCCTGCAAAAACACCATGAGATCTTTAACGTCCACCAACTCGTGTTCACAGATGGGACACCCAGTTTTATCGTCCAGCCGAAGGATGAATCACCCTGCCTGTGAAACACCAGGATGACAGTTTATAGTTGGGTCGGGATTAAAACCCAGGATAGACAGCTCAGAGACGAGTGTTGAAACCTACCTCCAGGCTATCCTGCTAGTTGATGGGACAGTCAGTATGTAATGAAACTGAAGACCAAGAAGGAACCCAAAGAGGTAAAGAGCAAAGACGGAGTCATCGGGAGGAACCTGGATAGGATTCGGATTTCAGCCGCGACTTCACTGCAATCAAACCCATCCAGGCGCAACCAAGTGAGCCTTACAGAAAAATGTCTGCAAGAATTCACTTCTACTTGGAGAGACAGACAATGAAAGAGAGGAAAAGAGATGAAAGCGAAGAACAAGCAAGAATTACAATGAATGAAGAGAACTGTGAAAAAATTCGAAAGTAGTGCGAAAGGAACAAAGAACAAAGAGGTCAGGAAGAACCCGGACCGATAGATTTCAGCAGTTACTCCCCAGGCTCAAATGCAGCAACATTTACAAGCTACCAGAGGTCCATCTTCTTGTCCCACGGACTAAACGTATAGATTTACCAATATTACGTAATGTGTGTATGGCCTCATATAGCAAGAGAAATAATTGTTCCATGCAGGCTTTCGTTCGGGCCTGGTCAATGTTGCCCAAAAACCTCTATTCTTACTCTTCCATTTTCAATGGGCCAGCATTTGTGCTGGGCCAGTTAATCATACGTTCTGAAGAATTTAACATGATCTCACATTTAATATTCTCATCCATATTTCCTGGGCAAACGAGATGAATAATTTAATTATTGCATTAATTTGTTACAAATTGGGCTGACGGGTTGTGCACTTAACTTCAGAATTTTCGAGTCTGGGTTCATTTCCTGGGTCTACTACAAGCTTGTCCTGGTGCTCTCCAGGCAGGGCAATGCATCAATCAATGCACCATCCTTCGTTGTGGGACTTTAAGCCAGCTGTTCTGTCTTGTGAGATTTTTTTGTCATTGTGGATGTTATATATTTCATGGTACAATTCGAAATGTGTGCTGTTGTGTGCTGTTACCTTGGCCAATTTTTTTTAATCCAGCCCTAATCTACAGGAGCACTACTTCAAGATGCCCTTAGACATTTTACAAGCATGCAACCTGGTGCTGCATAGCAATGATGGAATGCTATCATATTGTTGACCAAAAAAAACTGCATTAGCAGTGTAAAGACAGCCATATGAAGGAACAAACTGAGGCCGAGTATAAATTGAGAACAGCTTGCACCTTGATTTTGCATCATTTTGAAAATTTGCATCTTGATATTACCGTTATTACATCATTTTGAAGCACGATTACAATTGTGGTCAACCGGTGAAACAACATGGCTGGCAGGATAACCTTGAGGTTATCTTACCTCTGAACTGTCTCGCCTGGGTTTGAATATCGACCTAGTTTTCGATAGGTGTCATACTGGTGTTTCGCATGCAGGGTGTGCACCATCCCTCAGATGGACTTAAACAGGGCGTTCCATCTGCTGGCATTCACTGGTCAACATTAAAGATCCCATCGTGTCCTTCGCGAAGAGTCGGCGAGATATCGCCAGCACCCTGGCCAAATTCAAAATTTCTGCACTCTCTGTTGAGTATCCTGCATAGGAATGATGACCCGTCTAGCATGGCAACCCACATCATAGTCAAGCGCCAACAGTGAAACCGTGGCAAAAGGAAAGAGACCGTGCAGAAGGTCACAAAAGGAATGACATGAAATGTTTTTGATGGTCATGATTAAAATCACAGATGGTGTTGTTTCGCAAAAGGTGATGAAAGTCCAGGCAGTGTCGCACCATTTCTCACCACCAGAATGATGGTGGCCAAATGGTGATAGCACTGAACTAGCGTCCCAGAGATTGGGAATTCAAAGACAGCAGTTTAATGTTTTTGGATTCCAAGCATCTGGTAACCAAGCTAGTCAAAGGATAATTACCATGGAATGTCTGTTATTGGAAAGTCTTTTCTCACCCAGCTGACTCATGAATGACCTTCAAGGAGGCTCTGGGTTTACACAGGACAACGGTTCATGCAATTGGGTAGGCTGCCCTCAGGAATGGGCAGAAAACCTACATCTCACATATGATAAGGACATTAGAAGCCCATGGACAAATCAACACAGGATGTTAGGATTTGAACCAGAGATCCCAGACTCATGAGCTTTGTGTGCTCAGATGGGAATTCCAAACAGGACAACCTAAAGAAAGAAGATGCAAGAAAAAGAAGTCTCCACATTTCATCCTCAGACAACAATGATACTCTCAACAGCTATAAAAACACAAATTATTTTAAAATAGGAATTATTATCCAGTGATACAAGATCAATTTTAACCTTGACTGATGTAGACCCCCTTTCATTAAGTTGCTATGTACCCCTCACACACAGACATAGAGAATTTTTTCATCATTTCACTTCAGCCAGTCTGAAAATGGTCAGCTCAGCCTGAGAAATATTTTGTTTCCGCTTCCACTATGTCCCTCGTGAATTATGTAAGAGATTAGGGATGGGTGCCATTGTTACATCACAAATGGTGATCGAGTTACGGCCAAAGTAGTCGGACAGCCATGTGGGTTAGCTAAACACAAAACTTGCCTGCAAGGTTAGAAGTCAGGGTGCAGCTGCATTTGAACCTCGATGCCTTTGTCTGAAACCCAAGTGGTTTTGAATGGAAGGAGAAGGGTTGATATGAGGTTAAATCTTCTTATTTCTCATGTCAAAAATAGGGAATGAAATTTTTATCATAACCAGCTTACAAATGAAGTTGACATTATTTTTAAGATATTATCCAGAAAAGATAAAGAAAGAAGAATATTACCAGCTGTATAAATGATGGTATCAGATTAAAGTTCCATTTTTACACCTTTATCATTCCTGGCATCGTTCCATTAGATTTCCCCATCACTACAGTGCAAATATACTCTTTCCCACCCTTTAAGCTCTCCAGACAAATATATATATATATATATATATATATATATATATATATATATATATATATATATATATATATATATATATATATATACAGTATGTATATATAGTAGCATAATGACGAAGGAAAACTAATCTATGCAAGGTTGGGGTTATCAACTTAAATTAATGAGAAATAGTAGCAAGTATGTTGGGAACCCGATTAAGCAGCGAATTGTTGTTGGTCTTGTATGTCAGCCTCTCCCGGTGCCTCAGAGCACCAACAATCATGGTTGTGAGCGTTTCCATAGCTGAGAATTAACCCTAGAAAGGTCCTTGCTGAATATGCAGGGTTTTCCAAAGTGGCCCTCAGCCAGGGTCAGAATGGGACCAGAGTGCTGCATGACTAATTTCCAAAGGTACTGTGAGCAGCAAGTGTCCATGCGTGAACAAAATAACAGAAAAAAAATAAAACGAGAATGATTGTTCAGTTAAAAGATTAAAAGTGTTGAAAAGAGAAAGTTAGGTTAAAAATAAATAAAAATTGTATCCAAAGCATCCAATCCTGACTATAATTCATGTATTGGTGTTTGTGTGTGTGTGTGTGTTTGTTTGTTGCACTACTCCTCCTAAAGTTCTGCGCCAATGAGATCCAGACTTGCTACAGAGGATCAGCATGACCCCAATTAATGTATCGGGGTGTTTTTATCTTTGCCAGTGGCCTCGAGGAGGGGGGGGGGGGGGGGAGGTGAAGGGAGGAGACGCAAATTTTCTATGTAAATGTGTATCATGTAGCGCTACCTCTGGGTGGGAGAGGGTATTACAAGTCTCCACCATTTACAGTCCTGTATTCATTCCTGCCCCCACGTTTTCCAGTTCAAAAAAGCAATGAGGTGTTTTGAAGTATAAGCAGTCGGCATGTTTTTGCTTCATGCAAGTAACCCGGGTTTTGTTTTTCTATTTTGCGTATAAAGAGCTGTCAGTTGCCTCTACACCGCCCAAATAAAGGTATTTCGTCAGAAGAATGCGTTGCATGCTTGGAACAAGATCGCACGTCGGGCAGGTACTCTGCGAGTAATTATGAAAATGAATAAAATTAGGTTTAATTTTTTTTTCCCATCGAGACAAATGCTTTGTTAACTAACATCAGTCATGAAAGGGGAAAATGATTTGCAACTTGATATTATTGTTATTATTATTTTTGTATATCGCAGCTTGGCTGCCAGGTAGCTATCATTTTGTCAGTGCGTGGCTGTGCCACTGATGCTGTGCCCCTATACCAATACACTGGTACTCATTTAACCAACATCAGAAGGATGACAGGTTGAGTCAACCCCACCTGACATTAATTCAGCAGCCCACAGGCCTCAAACTGAGGACCCTAAGATCACAAGCCAGCCACGATAACCAGTAAGCCAACACCAGGTTTACTACTATTATCATCAATATATATGAATGTTAGTAGAAGAGAAATGATGGATGAATAAAAACGTAAATGAACTTGAACAGTATGTAGTTCTCATAACTTATGTCGGTTGACATCATGCCTTCCAGGTTATGGCTTATTTTGCCAAACTCATCCAAACAAGACAGAAAGCTAAACAATATAAAATAAACACATTTCAAAGAAATCCAAAAGTGAAACAGGACTGTTTCAGCAGTTTCTTACATTAGGTATGGAATCTTATGTAGACCAAATGGCATGGTTTGATCAAAATGTTTTTGCTTAGGTGAAGGGCAGGTGCTCAAGGTTACACATTTTGAGGCATAAATAGAAACATACCGAGAAACCACAGACGGTATAAATCATCATAATCAAGAAAGCTTGTATGGTGTCCAATTCTGAACGAATGTGAGAAAACACCAAAAAGATCACCTAATTTCAAGGCATCCTCTGGAACACACTTGGATGACCTTGGCCTTTCCATGGAGCTGCCAAACTGCAGGAAGCAATTTCCATGTAGTTTAACTGTGGAACCCTGAAACCTGAGGTTATGCGTTCCACATGTTTCACTCGAGAACGCATGGAGTGAGGAACACAGGAACGTCCAACCTAGCCTCCTTCCAATACACCAGAGGCATTTACTCCAGTAAACTAATGTTGAAAGCAAAGAAGATGAAACACAGCACAAGTCACTATGATTTGCCAAATTTGGTTTGGAATATCACAAAAATTATTCATATTTATGAGTTATGCTCTCGCTTGATCTCATTCCTATTTTAACAAATGCTTCTTCTTGGAGGCAAGGGAATTAGGTTCTTTGACATCCAGTTATTTGTGTAGGGTTATATTTCATTATATTTTTGAAAAATACAAACAAACATTGTTTCTGTTCGCTGACATAACACTTGGAAAATTCTGTGGTGCATTCTGAACTTTAAAAAAATCACATGTCAGCGTTTTACAACTAGAGGCTTGAACTGAAGCAACGCTTCAAAAAAAAGCTAGAAAGTTCAAAGAATACATTGCTCCATGCTGTCTGGAGAAACAACGATATGGGTGGGGTGTACGAGCGGCAAATTTGATTGGTCATGATGACATGAAATGCTTAATATTTTGTCCAGGCATTGCTAAACGGAATGGTTTTGAAAGTGTGAAAAAGGCGATTTGTGTTCTACAGTGTTGAAGTATACAGCATGTTCCAAAAAGATGTGGACACCTTTGATCGTTAATTTATTTAGAACCACAAATGATACAATACCCTTTGGTAGATATGATACAGAAACTCAAAAAGCTTTTTGCACACCATCAACACACTTCAATGTGAGCTCCGTTTGTTACGCGCAGGATATCAAGGAAGTACACGAGTTCTTGCCATGTTCAGCTCAGCATGCTTGTTTCCACATAATCTCGAAGCCAAACAGCCATTTCAGGGCAAAGCGTGCTTTAGCGTCATTATGAAGTTTTTTTGGTTGATTCATCATCTCTGAGTTATCCTGAATCAGAATCAGCCGGGTGCCGGACTCGCACCCTTGAGGAATTTCTTTTAGAGGCGAAAAACAAAATGGCCACCGCCAACTTTCGATAAATTCTGTTTTGGGCTATATCTTCACTTCTAATACACTTACACACACAATTTTGGTGTCTACTACTATGTTTCATGCGACAGACAAGGTAAACGTTGATGATTCTCTCAAGATTGGACGACGACAGATGGCGGAATTTGAATCGAGATGGCCAACAAGCTTCAACAAGACCCTAACCAAGAAAGTGACCCTGATGACTTCGACCAAAAAGAGCATCAAGCTGGATGGAAGGCCGGTCTATGATACCGAATTGCTCTACACCCGAGTCATATGTCTCCAACAATACAGGGATATTGATATCAAGGATGTCCTCTCTTACGAGGTGTCCCCTGTCCCATCCTCCTTTTTTGATGAGAGCAGTGCGATGCGGGCTCAGTCGAAAGCAATCCTGAAGACGAAACTCCAAGTTGAGCAATCAAGTCGAATCCAAGGTGTTCCAGATGCTGTCATCATAGATGGATGCACCATGTTATGGACTGTACATTGGCCCACAAATGGTACAGTTGAGGATTCTGTGATCAACTTCATGGGAACCATCAAATACCACCTGGAGTGTTGTGACGTATACCTGATTTTCGACAGGTACATCAAAATCAGCACGAAACAAATGACGAGATCCAGTCGCGCAGGTCATGATTCAAGTCGAAAACATCAACTCAACTTACACACAACACTTCCAGCGCAAAAAGTGGTCCTAAATGTGGCCTACAACAAAGTACAACTGATCAATTTGATCTGTCAGTATCTGATGACCCACATTGTGGATCACCGGAAAAGATCCAGCACCAGTACAAGTATGGAACAATTCCACTCTCCAGAGACAGGATCTGAAAACACACCATGAAGAAGCAGATGTCATCATCATCCATCACTTAGTTAGAATTGTTTCAGGTGTCAGTGGTGACTCACACGTCAAAGTGGTCTGCGACGATACAGATGTCTTTGTCCTGTTGATTCATTTCTGCCTCGAGGAAAAGATGACTGTGGAGGTCAGCATGGAGAGTCCGTGTGCTGGGAGGGCGAACATAGACATTCACCAAATAGCACTGAAACACAAAAGCATCGCCAAATATCTGCCTCCTGTACATGCTCTGACCGGATGTGATACTGCGTCGTATTTGTTTGGCATTGGAAAGGCCACAGCGCTGAAGGTACTAATGGGCGGACATCATCCCACCTTACTTGGTCAGCTGGAAGCATACGAGGAAAAGATGATGTCTGAGGCAACTACCATTATTGCTGCCTGTTATGGTTCCAAAGTCGAAGGTGATATGTCCACACACCGATATCAGTTGTGGAAGTCTAAGATGGCCAACTCCAAGATTACCTCTGCTCCGAAATTGAAGTCGTTGCCCCCATCGCATGATGCCTTTGTTCAACATGTTCATCGTGCTCATCATCAAGTCATTATGTGGAAATCGGCCACTCAATCAGACCCTCTGAACTTGGATCCCATCAAGTATGGATGGCAAGAAGGTGAGGACGGTGCGATGTTGTGTCCAACCACACTTCTACCTGATGTGTCTGCTGCACCAATCACCATTCTGCAGCTGAGCAAGTGTGGATGCTCCACCAGCCGGCCATGTTCCACCGGGAGGTGTGGTTGTGTGGCAGCACAGATGTCATGTTCAATGTTTTGCAGTTCTAATGCTGGATCAGACTGTTGTAACGAACAGACAAGGGCAGTAGCTGCTAATCACGACGACGATGATGAAGATTGAACGTAATGGAGAACATTTCATCATTAACAAAGTTAATATTTGTTTGCCTAAAAATAAAAGGTAATTTCCAAATCATATACATGTACATACTTACTTTAAGACATAACCCAAAGTCATAGTCAACTATCCACATGTAGCCGGATATATTTGTGTAAAAATCGTATTCCAATATAATCATCAATTCAATGATCATTGCAAGTAAGTTACTTCAGCTGTCATTGACTATTATTGTACGTAGTATTAATATTTGAGGGTTCAGCAAAATTCAATTTCTCACTCGAAGTGATCATTTTAACTGCAAAATAGCCATTTTTCAAATTAAAATGGTGGCCATCTTGAAAATATGAGACAGGTCTTATATATACACCTTCAATTTTATCATTATCGGATTCCTTGACCATGAAAACATAGTAGTTGACACCAAAATTGTGTAAGTGCATTGGAAGTGAAGATATAGCCCAAAACAGAATTTATCGAAAGTCAGTGGTGGCCATTTTGTTTTTCGCCTCTTTAAAAAAAAATCCTCAAGGGTGCGAGTGTGGCACCCGGCTGATTCTGATTCAGGATAGCTCAGAGATGATGAATCGACCAAAAAAAAAAAAACTTCATAATTACGCCACAACATGCTTTTTCACATTTCCGCTGGACGAACAGGCGCACATGCAGCTGTGATCTGAGAACGAAGATCCTGCAGGTTTGCCACTTTGCTATTGTAGACAGTATCTTTGACAAAACTCAACATTTTTTTTTTTTTTAACAACGGGGGTTATGTCTGGTGATCGTGGGGGCCAGGCGGTTGGTCCGTCTCAGCCAATCCAGCGATCTGGAAATGTTTCATTCAGGATGGCTCGAACGACGAAGGTCCAACCAGGGGGAGTGCCGTCCTGTTGAAAAATTATATCGGGTTGCAGGTCTTCAATCTGTGGGAAGGTGAATACTTCCAACATGTTCATGTAAATTGGCGAGGTCACCGTATTCATCCATTCCATCCACTGGGACCATACTCTGTACAGAACGTCAGTGCTGCCGAAGCGGTCTCCTAGGCTATTGGACACAATCCTGGATGGGTCAGAACTCCGACGCAGAAAAGCTCTTTCACTGTATCCTCAACAATGAAAAAGACAAACATGCTGCGTCAAGCATGGCAAGAACTCATGTACCACATTGACGTCCTGCGCACGACAAACGGAGCTCACTTTGAAGTGTATTGATGGTGTACACAAAACTTTATGAGTTTCGGTCTCATATCATTTGTGGTTCTAAATATATTAACAACCAAAGTTGCCCGGGTCTTTTTGGAACACCTGTATAAATAAATATAAATAAAATAAAGATTTTGAAGTTTGTATAAAAATAAATTTCTGGAAGTTTACCACTGTTGGTGCAGCATCTACTACAACACCTCATTTAACAGGTTCCACGAGTTATTCGTGCCTGTTGTTTGTGTCCTTTATGACATCCTTAAAAACAGTAAGCTTCCTGTTTGGAATGATTCTCAATTCTGATTGACTGCCACTCAGGCAGATGGGGTAAAAAAAAAATTCTCACTCCGATCTGCACATGAGTGATCGGTACAGATTCAGAGCCAAAGAACTGCTAAACTACAGGTTCGTTTTCCGATTCATGTCTTGATTCGTGTTCAAAATATAACATTCAATTGAAATTACATTGTTCCTTGATCATAAACTGATGTTTGTAGACAGGACAGATAGGCAGAAGTGAACCAATTGCTTAACTCTGCTTTTCACTTCGCGTGAGCATAGTTATGAAAAGTTAATATCAGCAAAACACTCGGAAACAAGAAAGACCATTTTTCACTGCAGCTCCTACTTGTTAAAGCTGTGAAGAAACCTTTGGCATTTACAAGCAGCAAGTCTTGTGTCATGACTGCACGTAACACATCCCACTTCACAGGCCTAAAGACAGTCGAACCTAATGTATTGCCAATGGTCATGATAGTTTCTCCTGGAAAGGAAATGAAGGATTGGGCTCAATGCTTTCTTACCATAAAGAAACGAGGTTGGGTTTTGTTGTAGAAGTCCAAGCTGTGTACATTCTTCCTCTTTGGTTTGTCAATGTTTTCCTATGGATTTGTCTTCCTTTCTCTATCCATTCCTCCTCTTTTTCGTAGTTCTTTAACTTGCCTTCGCACTGACACCTCATGATGGGCCTCGTATCGATGAGTCATTTATGGGGTTTTATTCATATTAATCGTTTCACCTACCCTGTTTCTTTGTACCTATCCCATGTCTACATATGTTCAACCATTCCACTATCATTTTGCCTCTTTGTTCCTCATTGATAAGCTCTTTCACAGGCTTCAACTTCTGTATATTAAAAACGTATCCGCACATAAAAACTTTGGACCGTGGTACCACAACACTCACGTAACCATTCTTGTGAAAAGTTTCCTGTTTTCCACTGCCTCAACTTTACATCCTTTTGTGAAAATCATGAATGTAATTGCTTGATCACTCAAAAAAAAAAAAGTTTTTTCAAAGACTAGACTATATGAACTCTTACAACGATTTCTCTCGAAGTGTGCGTCAGCTCCGAAAGCATGTGGGACACCTTTTATGATGCACAGGAAGGGGGCTTTGTAGCTCTCTGTAAGTGATGCTATCTCAGTTTGTTACAATTTCCTTCCCCCATCCTTTTTGCCACTCACCAAGTCCTGCCACTGAACTCAACACACCCAAAACAAAAACTCGAGTTGGATGGGATCGGTTCATGCCAAAGACTTGCACAGATAACGGTGTCCATATTCTACAGCATCTACATGATGTTGCGTTACACCAGTTAATTCACTTTTTGGGCGGCCAGTCCTTTTGGGAAGGACACGAACCAGAGAGGCATCGCTTTATAAGCCTTTGAGAGCATGACTTATTATCCAGAGCTATGAATAGGAGAGGAGCATTCAGTTGTATTGCCTGAAGAAATAGGTCACCAATAACAGTGTGTGCTTGTCGGTACAGTCATTAGGAATTGCAGGTGGGATGACGTCTTTCACTTCGTACAAGGGACGTTGAGGATTGGTGCGACACGACAGGATCACATTGGCACGAGTAAACAGGAAGGCTTAATACTACAATGCTTTGACGTTTCTTAGGGAATGACTACACAATATGGACCACAACCATTCTGAATGAACAATTACACTTAAACAAAAGGGGGGGGGGAAGTGGGTAGGGGTCATTTTTGCAATGTATACGGCCCATGACCATCTCCCCCCGTTGTGATTGTGTAATACATACACCACAGAACATTGGAATTGCAACACCCGGGTTATAGGTGATTACATGTTGAATTTTCTAGATCGTTAGCAAAAGCTCTTCGGGAGTGTGTGAATTATTTGACCCGTGCACATTGTGTGTGCCCGCTCGGATCCACAAAGACATGCTTTTTCATCAGTTGTATGGGAACGCTCTACAATGATAAATCTTTCAGACGATCGGGGTACTTTCTGTGAAATACTGCTGTTAAGAGAGGAAATTTGGATCGCTAAACAACCTCTGTTTCTCTGGACAACTAGCAAGACCAGTCAAGCAATTTGACGGAAGTGGGAAAGAAGCTCGGCAAATATGTCTTCATTGACATGCACGTTGATTAAATATGGCATCCATCCATCCATCCATCCATCCATCCATCCATCCATCGGGACCATACTCTGTGTAGAGCGTTGGTGCTGCCGAAGCAGTCTCCTGGGCTATTGGGCACAATCCTGGATGGATCACCACTCTAACACAGGATACCAGCAATTTGGCACTCATTTTGTCGACCTCAGAAGGATGACAGGAAGAGTCAACCCCCACTTGGTGTTCATTCAACAGCTGAAAGGGATTTGAACTCAGGATCCTTGGATCACCAAGCCAACCACCCTAACCATGTAGCCAACACCAGGCATACACATAGAGTCCTGCTCTCTTCAGTCTCAATTTCTTCCCAAATTTTCTGAGGGCCTTGCCTCCTGAACTATACTGCGCAGAAAATTTGCTTGCATCTCCAATTACATTCAACTGCCTGGACGACCTGCATGACCTTTCAATATTCTTACCTCTTTCTTTCGCTCTCTCGCAACTGATTCAGCAGAATCCTGAAATCTGCACTAAAGTCGATCTTAGAATATTCAGAGCGCGTCTCTCAAAAGGAGACAATTTGGTGTTTTGTTTTTTTTTAACCATACATGGCGACTGTTATGAGGGTGGGATAAGAAGCCATTTCCTCCACCAACCATAAATCTTTCTCTCGATTGTCTCCACTTTACTCGGAGCTGCAGAATATATCATAAGAGGTCATAAAAGTTTTTGGTGTCGACCAACTATGTTAACAACACAAATTGAACTCGTCTGATAACTCCTCCACAATGGATTAAAAAACCTTTCTCTGTTGTGCATTGAACTTCTAAACCCAAAGCATATCTGACAGAGGTGCTTCAGGCAATGCACCCAAAACCTTTTCAAATCCCTAATACTTTACTGTGGTGGAAGCATTTGACTCTGCCATGATAAATTTCCCATTGCACCACCACACACATATTTTTTTTCCTTGCTTCAGACTTCATTCTATACAACGTCATCTTCTCTTGAAGTTTACATCGATCATTCTGCGCGGTGTTCTCCAATTCTTCGAACAGGATAAAGTCGTCCATGTCAGTCCGAATTGGTTGTTTTCCTGTTCTTACCCTCGCACACCTTTAGCCACTGCTATCACTGCATGAATGAGAATCTCAACTGCCAGAACAAACAAAACCTAGTAAATGCATGTACAGACCGTTCCAGTGCCTATTTCAAGTCTTTGCCAGCAAGTGGTATGTTTAGATGATGAACACCACATGATGAATTTACCAAAATACTGCTCGTAGCAAACCAGAATAATGCCAGTATGGTCTCAATCAGCTTATGTGGGAATGAACTACCTGAGCCATTAGCCTAGCATAGCTGCAGCGTTCCATATGATGTAGCTAAGTTTTCTATGAAGGCAAAATACCTGGGGGCCGTGTACGGATGTGTTCCTTGAATGCATTAACCATTATACAGTTTGGTAAATGATTAGCTATTGTAACAAAGAAGATATTACCTTTTAAGTAGAAATATTGTCGTAGGTGGCTTCATTATGACGTCATGATTGCATATGTTGAACACTTTATCCAATCAGTATGAAAGTTTTTGAGGGTTACCTCGGGCTAAATTGTATGGGGTATAAATTTTTATGATGTCATTGGTCACGTGCTTTGGCAGCTATATTGTTTTTAACATTAAAAACCTTGAAAAAAAATCTTCTCAGAAACAGCTGAACAGATCGAGGCAAAACTTTAGAGGTGTGAACGCCGATCCACGAGGAACAAAAAGTTGTCCAACAATGACGTCATAGGTCACATGCTTTGGCAGCCATGATTTGTTTTGAAGAATAAACATTTAGAAATCTTCTCCAAAAAGGCTTGACAGATCGAGGGGAAACTTGGTCTGGAACACACTGGTATCCCAAAGCCTTGGGGATACCAGTGTGTTCACGAATAATTGATAGGTCACATGATCTGGCAGCCAGATTGGATTGAACGAAAAACTTTTAAAAATATTTCTCTTGAATCGCTTCATCAATTGACGTGAAACGTTGCAGTTATGATCTCGCAGTCACGGGGAATATATATGTTTCAAATTTCAACCTCATCGGACGCATGGTCTGGCAGCCAGAATTATTTAATATTTTGAATTTGGGTTCAGGGATATAAATCAAACTTAGTACAAGTATGTATAATGATGTAATAATGTGGGTGAAGGCATATCTGTTTATGTTGTGACGTCGAAGAGTGCCTTTCCAGTTTTAATTATCTTCTATTGACTCTCCACCAATCTTGGACATATACTACACACGACACAGCCAATAATGAGTTTTTTATGCACTACCAGTAAATACCACCCGTTGCTTCGCTGACGGGAATACTGAAGGGGAGGGGGGAGAAAAAGAGGGGGAAGAGAGGAGAGATGGGTGGGGGAGAGAGGGGGGAGAGTGAAGAGATGAAGAGGAAAAAAAAGAGGGAGGGGAGCGAGGCGGGGTGTGTGAGTGAAGAGAGGTGGGGGAAGGAAAAACAGTGTGAGGTGAGAGGAAGGGAAGGCAGAGGTGCAGTGCAGCGTTAATTTCGATTCATAATGTCTCCACAAAATGATTCTGCAAGGAATAACAGTGAAGATGGAAACAAAATAATGTCTGAAATCCATTTTCTAAAGGTCATACAATAAATAGGGCACGGAGACAAACACCGCCTGGACAAATCCGGAGACAAAACCTGCCGAACGCATCTGGAGCCAAGTCGTCCAGACACAAAGACTGCTCGGACATATCCAGAGAAAAACTCCCGTCCAGAGATAAACTCCCGTCCAGAGATAAATACTGCCCAGACACGTTCAGAGCAAAGTTGTCCAGAGACAAATACCGCCTGGATACGTCCAGAGACAAACGCCACCCAGACACATCCAGAGACAAACTCCCATCCAGACATAAAAATACTGCCCGGACATGTTCGGAGCCAAGCTGTCCAGAGAAAAACACTGCCCAGACTCGTCCAGAGACAAACACTGGCCGGACACATTTGGAGCCAAGCTGTCCAGAGACAAACACTGCCCAGACACGTTCAGAGACAAAGTCCCATCCAGACACATCCGGAGAAAAACTCTGATCCAGACATATACACCACCCATATGCGTCCGGTGACAAACATCGCCTGGACGCATCCAGAGAGAAACACCACCTGGACTAATCCAGAGACAAACACCGCATGGGCGCGTCTGGAGATAAGCAGTCCAGAGGCAATCACCGCTTGGACACATCCAGAGACAAACTTCCGTCTGGGCACAAATACTGCCCAGACATGTTTGGAGTCAAGCTTCCCAAAGATAAACACCGCCCAGACGTATCCAAAGACAAACACGACCCAAACTTGTCCAGAGACATACAGCGGCCAGACACATTTGGAGCCAAGCTGTCTCGAGACATACACTGCTCAGACCCATCTGGAGACAAACTCCCATCCAGACATATCCAGAGAAAAACTTCGATCCATACATAAACACCACCCATATGCATCTGGAGACAAACTCCACCTGGACACATCCAGAGACAATCACCTCGTGGATGAATCCAGGGACAAACACCGCCTGGATGTGTTCGCAGACAAACACAACTTGGATGTGTCCAGAGCCAACCTGTCTGGAGACAAACACCGCCCGGATGCGTCTGGAGACAAACACCATCCGGACACGTCCAGAGACAAACTCCCATCCATACAAAATACCACCCAGATACACTCGGAGCCAAACACCACCTGGACACATCTGAAGCCAAGCTGTTTAGAGACAAACACTGCTCAGACACGTCGAGAGACAAAACCCGCCGGACACACATGGATCAAACTCCTGTCCGGACATAAATACCATCCAGACGCATCTGAAGCCAACCTGTCCAGAGAAAAACACTGCTCAGACACATCCAGAGATAAACTCCCATCCAGACGTAAACACTGCCTGGACGCATCCAGAGACAAACATCGCCTGGACTCGTCCAGAGATAAGCGGTCCGGAGGCAAACACCGCTTGGACACGTACGGAGACATCTCCCATCCGGAAACAAACACCGTCCAGACGTATCCACCGTCCGTATATGTCCAGTGACGGAGAGAGAAGAAGAGAAGAAGAGAAGAAGAGAAGAAGAGAAGAAGAGAAAGACACAGACACAGGCATAGACACAGACACATACACAGAGTGAGAGAAAGAGAAAGAGAAAGAGAAAGAGAAAGAGAAAGAGAAAGAGAAAGAGAGAGAGAGAGAGAGAGAGAGAGAGAGAGAGAGAGAGAGAGAGCGAGAGAGAGAGAGAGAGAGAGAGAGAGAGGTGTGGGAGGTGGATGCTGCACTGTATAGGGAGGGATAGAGCAAGGATGGGCCAAAGAGAGGAAGGGTTGGGGGTAGGGGAGTAAGCAGAGAGGATATGTTTTGCTTTATGATAATTTTTAAAAAACACACACACACACACACACACACACACACACACACGTGCGGCAGCTTGGAGTCACAGTGATTACAAACTACAGTATGTACTATAGACAACCCAAAAACCTTGAGTAACTTTCACCAGAAAACAACGTTGCATTTATATAGACGTTTCAGGGATATGTTCACAAACATTAATCTTTATAAACAGCTATGTGTAAAGGGTGGAAAACATTTTTGCTCGGTAATTTAGAAAAAATGTTAATATGGCAAACGGCTCGGAAATCAGATGTTATTTCACAAAATGCTAAGAATGATGGAACACGAACTACTCACTCAGGATGATGAAGCACAAACCACTCGCTCTGAATGACGTGGCATGGCAAAAGCGTCCACAGCGAGTGAACGATTCGCTCAGAATGATGTGGCGTGGTACTGCTATCGACTTAAGCACTTAGTGGCTTAAGCACTCAAGCAAGCACTCCAATTAAATGGTTGATAAGGAACGGCTGGCCAGGCTGTGGCTGAATACCATGAAGGATCCCTTTAATTTTAAAGCCTGTCTTCACGACACCTGCTGCAGTTAAATAAATAAAATGAATTTGTCATCACATCGCCTGCAGCAGATGATGTAAAAAAAACATCACAAAAGAGATGCTGTTTAACGTAGAACAACCCTGGAGACATCACAAAGTATAATCGCCCCTGAAATAAGCATTGCAGATAATCCGCCACATTGCCTGCTCGTCTGTCTGTGCACGTGTCACGTGGTACATCGGTTCGTGGTCCATGCAAACATTGTAACTTCAATTTAAAATGACCGTTTTACACCAGATTTGCTTTGATTCACTGTAGAGCACCTCGTGAAACCTCCAAAAATATAGACACAGATCTGGCAGACGCTATGGATAAGCATTCCCTCTCGGAGACAGGGGGTGATAAGGTCAAGCAGTGAATGCATTAAATCATATATCTCCATGAAGCTGGTTAATTTTGGCACATTCCGAAAACTTTTCTTCACTCAATATAATTCCCCAAACAGGAGAAAAAGATAAGTTTAATGCTTTTGAAATTTCACATGTTCTTGTGTATGTATGGTGGAGAGAACATAACCTTGCTTGCTTAAAGTAAATAGGTATATCGGTTTAGTTGTAAGACTCGTTATTTCTTTAAATTATCAGATTTCACAACAGATTTCGACACTTATTTAGTTTGGACGATATTCGATCCTCAAAACCGAAATAATATTTTGATGATTTACTTTAATTAGTCCGTGAGAGTAGACCTTGTAAAATTGCATCATATAATGCATGAAATCGCTCCAAGCTCCTAATTTGAAAACGAGAGCACTTACAAAAGTGATGTATACAGCGATTCATAGCTATGATGAACAGGCATTCAATAATGAGTGAGGAAATTGAAAAAAATACCTATCGTTCACACATCATTGCGGCCTGTTCCAAATCAAGGCATGGTTGAGCAGGCCAAAAAACATGGCGGCTTCAGACCCCATTGAGAGCAGTGACCGAGGATGGAGCCCGAGGCCATTAATTTTCTTCAAAACAGGTGTTTTATTTAACCAAAACACCCAATTTTCATTCTTGCACTTCCTTGGAGTTTTCTGTGTGCATGCAAAGCTTCAGGCTGTGAGAGTTATGGACACACACACACACACGCACACACACACACGCACACGCACACACGCACACGCACACACGCACACGCACACACGCACACGCACACACATTTATTAGTGTAGATTTTCACTCCTTCCTTAATCTCTTGTACCATGATACAAAATGAGTTGCATCATCCTTGTCTTTTTGACAAAAGAACTGCAGAGTATTGCCATGGAACTAATACATTCAAGGACACAAGATACTACCATGGCAGAAATTGTGCATAAGAGCATATCGTAAAAATCCTGAGGATTCTTTTATAATGTGCCAGCAACTGCAGTCAAGCATTGTCCTTTTTTTCCATCATCAAGCTGTGGAGTTCTCAACAATGTATTCGCTGTAACCGTGGACAGTTTGTTATTAGCAGAGAACCAAACTCAACAAAGTGATCATTTGATTAAAGCAGGAGCTTTCAAATCATTGAAGAATTTGTGCATCTAATACAAAAACATTTATTACCCCACACATTTGAAGCAAAAAGCAGGACAAACACGTTGACAACCGGCGACAAGTACACTTGTAGTGCTGGGTGTACCAGATTCTGCCAATATGAGTGTTCTCATAGAAAAGATTACGCTACTGCAGTGGTTTTCAAACTTTTTTTCGTGGCGACCCAATTTCAGAACCTCTCTACACCGCGCGACCCAAAAGATTCAAAACCCAATTCATAATATATAAGATAAGATTTCATATGGCACAAGAACATTTACTGTTTACGTTATTCACCATCGTCATGTTTTCATAGACGAGTAAACGGAGAATAGCCGACAGTATCCAAATAGTACAGTTGAATGTTTCAGAAGTTTAGTCTGAATGACATTTAGATATATCAGTGAGAAGGATGAGCCTGTTTTTCAGAAACCAACTTCTCTATTCGTGGAGAAGTAGATGACAATGCCAGGATCAAATCATGCTCCATTTCTAGGCGATTTCTGTACTTTGTTTTAATCACCACCAGGGTGGAGAACGACTGCTCACAAAAGTATGATGAAGGATATGGCATGAGAACCTTAATGGCGTGTCGTGACAGGGTCGGGCACGACAGCAGAATTTTGCACCAGAATGTCGACAACTAATTCGTCCGCGCAAGAGCCTGCGCTCCTGAATCCTGCTGGAGCTGTACAAGCTCTTCCTGTGCTGTATCATCTTCATCAGCAATCGAGTCCAGTGGAGCCGTGAAAGGATCCCGAACCACAGAAAAGGACTGCACATCCAGCTCAGGGAAATAGTGCTCGAACTGTTTAATGAGCGACTGAAGGTGACGTGCTATCTCCCCAGAAAGACTGTCGAGCTCAGTATCATCGTACTGGTAGGTCGTTAGATGCTCCACCAGACGGGGGAAAAGGCTGAAGTGCTTAACAGCTGCTTTGTCTGCCAGTAATTTTAGAGTCGCCAGAAATCTGCTTATTTTGTCGTGAAAAATCATGAGGTTGGCGTCTTTGCCTTGGAGGAAGTGGTTGAGGACATTGAGACATTCAAAGATGTCAACGAGATAGCACAGTTCTGACAGCCAAGAGTCCGACTCAAGCAACGCTACCCGTGCCGTTTTCCCTTGTGTACGTAGGAACTCCTTCAGTTAATGTTTGAGCTCGTAAACTCGCAGAAGAAGGTTTCCTCGAGATAATCATCTGACTTGAGTGTAGAATAGTAAATTATTATGGTCGGCATCCATCTCCTGGCAGAATAGCCTGAATAACCTAGTGTTGAGGGCACTCGATTTGATGTGATTCACCATTTTTACGACTTCTGAGCACGCTCTGCAAGGTTTCTGACAAAGTACGAGAGGTGAGCGCTTCTCGGTGAATCATGCAGTGTACCATGGAGGTCTGAGGAGCCACCTCAAGCAATTTAGCCTTAAATCCAGAACGCACTCCTAACATTGCTGGCGCGCCGTCTATTGTAGAACCGAGCAACTTTCCGAAGTCCAGATCATGGTCACGATAAAACTGCTCTACTTTCCCAAAAATGTCCTTGCCTTTGGTGGTGGCCTCGAATAGTTTGATGAGCAGAGGCTCATCGACAAAGTTATCAGCCTTGATGAAGCGGACCCAGACGATGAGTTGCGCGTACGATGCAATATCAGTGTATGGCGTCCAACTGTATGGCGTGCCACGGCGATTCCTTGATCTTCTGTATGACCTGAGCCGTTACGTCCAGACTCATATCTTCAATTCTGCGTTGGATGGTGTTGTCAGAGAGGGGTATAACTGCCAGTTGCTTCGCCACTTCCTCCCCAACCATCAGAGATACCATGTCCTTTGCACATGGCAGCACGAGTTCTTCCACAATGGAATGAGGCTTTTTAGTCTTGGTAACATAGAGCGACACTCGATACGAGGTCTCTAATGCCCGGGAATTGGTCTGATGGCATGTACCCTCTCTGTCAAGATGCGTATTCTTGAGTGCAAGAAGTTTCCTCTCAAAGAAAGCTCTCTCCTTATCCTGATAAGGCACATGTTTTGTAGTCAAATACCTCTGCAACTTATTTTGTTTCATAGACTCCGTAGAAAGCACTTCAAAACAAATCACACACTGAGGCCTATGTGCCCCACTTTTATCCACCACGTAGTAAAATCCAAGGTCTAGAAATTTATCCTGGTAAGAACATTCTCGAGATTTTCTGGAGGCCGGTGCTGCCATCACAAATAAGATCTCGAGTCGTACGTGGAGACGTGAACAGACGTTAATGATAGAGTCAGAGTCTGAGTGAGGCCGTGGATCAAACCACTAATTTCCCGCCAAAATGAACTTCCCTTCAGCGAGCCCGCGCATCGGCTGGATCCCATTCCAAGCATCATGTTGTGCCGGTTCCCATACTTTGAACGAACCGTTTATATTACATCCCGTAAAAGCGAACACCGATCGAAAATAGACAATTTTTTTTCACTGCAAGCGGACGCCCGCGACCCCACAAAATTTGCTCGGCGACCCCACTTGCGGTCGCGCCCCCGGGTTTGAAAAACCAAGCGCTACTGTATTCTACACAGAATATGCTGCCGTGCCAGATAAAGCAACAAGTGATCCACTGGCAGTAACATAAATCGATGTAATAATCATGATCATCATTATCAGTCTCCGTGAGAAGTTTTTCCACTTCATCTGCATTCATACGTGCCATTTTTAAGGTAATGAGAAGTAGCAAAAAAGGAAGAACACGTCATACTCAGCACACAATCTACAATTAGCAATGACGCAATAACAGTTGATTCAGTGCTAAAAAAAATAGCCATACGACATAACTCGTACCTGGCATATTGAATTGGAAATCTTGTCCCACTGTCAGCTACGAGTTTCCTTGTAACGTGTGGTTTCTGCACCAATGGATAATTAATGAATTTAGATTTGCTCATGGAAGGGTAGAATTTGAAAATAAAGGATATGCACATGCATACTTGGTTTGGCAAATGAGAGTGGTGTACACTATAAGAGGTGGCATTCAACATGTTAAACAATTGGTACACTTTGTATGTCTGGTCAGGCTGTCTGTCTGACTTCAAACGTTAATTTATGATCAAGGAACTATTTCAGTTTAATTGATTGTTATATTCTGAACACGAATTGGAAAACAAATCTGTCGCTTAGCAGTACTTCGGCTTGAATTCATCCTGAGAGTGCATGCGCAGAGAGGAGTGAGATGGGGTTTTTTTATTTAATTCTGTCTGCCTGTCTGGCAGTGAAACAAATTGAATATCATTACAAACAGGAAACTTACTGTTTTTAAGGATGTCATAAAGGACACAAACAACTAGTTACTAATGTAACAAATTAACGTAACAAGCAAAAACAAAGAACTAATGTAACGTGTTAAATAAGGTGGTGTGAAAGACACTGCGTCGAGCAGTAAACTCTCGAAAAAAAAAAGGTTTTTTACAACCTTTAAAATCCTTATTTTATTTCAATTCAATTATATACTTGAACACTATCGAACACAAATTGCATTCTTGGCACTTTCAAAAACCTTCAGTTTAGCAGGACTTAGACAAAACATTACTGCATTTTACGTCATCTCGATGAATCAAATTAGCCGCTCAAAGACCCCATGCATGTTCTTTTTCTCAGGAGTGTATGGGTAAGGTTTTCTATGAACTCTCTACTATAGTGCACTCATGTAATTGTATATTATCCAATCGTGTACATAATACACTATTTTTCAAAGAAATATTCCCATGGAATCATAGACTCAAGAGATAGAATGAAACGGAAGACCAAGAAGGAACCCGAAGAAGTAAAGAGCAAAGATGGAGTCATCAGGAGGAACCTGGATATGATTCGGGTTTCAGCTGTTATTCCACGACCCTCAAACATATCCAGGTGCAGCCAAGTGAGCCTAACAGAAAAATTTCTGCAAGAATTCACTTCTTCTTAGAGAGATAGATAACGAAAGAGAGGAATAAAGAGTAAAAGAGATGAAAGAGAAGAAAAAGCAAGAATTAGAAAGAATAAAGAGAATTTTGAAAAAAAATTTAGAAAGTCGTGTGAAAGGAACAAAGAAGTCGGGAAGAACCCAGACAGATAGATTGCAGCAGTTATACTCTCCAGGCTCAAACACAGCAACATGTAGAAGGTACCAGAGGTCCATTGTTGGATAGTTTGGGATAGTTTGAAAGGAGGGGATAGGCCAATAGGGGTTACAAATTACCATTATTATGTACGTTGAAGGCCCCTTCAGTTGCACCTATAAATGTCTCAAATAAATGGTCTTCAGAAATGTTGTACGGGCCGTTATATAACATCTTCCTCAAATGTTTCCATTTCATGGATGCGATTGTGAGTGAACGTGCCATCAGCCAAAGCAGGCTACAAAGAACACTTCACTCCCATAATGAATCGCTTTCATAGAAAGAACAAAAGTAAGATGCATATGCAGCTTCAAGGCTGGCAGGTCAAAATTGCCTTTGGATCGGTCATGCAACTCATTATGTAAAGGTATGTCATTTGAACAGTGCATTGATAGAACGATCTGTTCAGTGTGGAAATCTACAGCGGTGGAGCAATGAGCGAGTAACAGCATTTTGAAACCTAGACGGCTATGGACACTCATACGCATGACATGCTAAAATGAAGATGCTACTCTGCGGTTCTCAAAAATGGCCAAGATCAAAGAAAAAGGACACCTGCAGATATTATACAGATTACTACTGATCACCAAAGATTAGAGGAATGCGTATTCTTTTCTCCTCATAGACAAACGACGAGGCACATATTTTACCCGACCTTATAAAAAGGTTACCGAATACAATCTGCTCGATGTCATTGGGACAAATGGGGATCAAAGGAACAGTCCACGCAACATAACAATGCCCTGTCATGCATTGCAATCTGTGAGCAGCACTTTGCAACCAAGCATAGCATTCCAGTTTTTGACCACCCACCTTAATCACCAGCTCTTGCTCCGTGCAAATATTTTTCTTTCCAATCCACAAAACAGAAGTGCATTATAAAAGAAAAACGTTTTCAAAAAAAAATCAATATCTGCTTCATCATGTGTTATAATGGAAACTAGAAGCAATGTATAACCATAATATTCTGGAAATATTTCTCACCGCCTGGAAGAACAGGCGTAGCTGCTTAAAGTCACACATAAGGCACGTGCTTGGGCTGCCGCTGCTGAACTTGCCATGAGCCATTGCAAATTCTACATTTGAACATGTGGCTTTCACTTTACTACACCTGTCTGGGCTAGAGCCTTGGAAGTATCAAAAGGCATAATGAGGAACACGGTGAGAATGACACACACCTTAAAACACGGAGACTCTACTGGATACCCACCTGATGAAAATCAAGAGGCAGAACAAAGTGCGTACAGTAATCCAATCACCCTTTTCTCCCGTTGTGACAATCTCCAATTTTCCTTCAGCTGACTCTCCAACCAGGCTATTCCATCCTCAATTTCCTTCTCGTTGCTATTGTTTTGTCTCTTTCTTTTCTTTTCTTTTCTTTTCTTTTTGGACTGACGCTGTGCTTGCTGTTTGTCTGTGAACCCCTCAGGAGTTATTTATTTAAAAATAGATCTCTATCTCCATTTCACACTTTTCACAGATTGACACTTGTCTCTTTCTCTCTTGCTTCTTTCTCATTTTAAGCCGCATATGCACTGCATCTGTTCTCGCTGCCCCCCTCTCGGTATAACAATCTCAGTAGTACCCCATGCTGCCAGCACCACCCCTCCTGCGATCAGTTCCACACTCACCAGCCCCCATGACATCAGCCCCACACCGTCACCAAAACATGTAAGGTTGTTCCACTCAGTGCTGAAGCTGAAAGCAGCCAGCTGGACTACATTCCTGCTCTTGCTCTTTCCCATCTGCTTCCCTCAGCACCCATCCACTCCTCCCTACTCCTCAAAAGGCAAAACACGACTTATACTACCTACACTTACTACCCCCACCAAACTCTCTTGCTCTTTCATCCCACTGGACATCCTTCATTATTTGCCCATTTTGGCTTGGGAACCTGGCCTATCTGTCTGTATTTTCTTTTTGTTTCCTTTCCAAGGCTTCCTATTTTCTTGCCTTCTGCAACTCACTGATTGGGTGCTGAAAGCCAGGCACTTCCTGTCTCACCCTGCTCACAATGTTGACTGCACAAAGAATAGGTTCTTCCTCTTCATGGCAGCAATGTTATCATGCTTGCGAGTTGCTTTGTCTAAACTTAGACTTTCATTGGTTACAATTCCCTCTATGTTCTATTTAAGTTTGGTCAAATGTTCTATTTATTTGTGGCATATTTTGCCAAGTGACAGTCTGCCATATGAAGTGCAGGAGTTCTATTTATATTAGAACTGTGGGGCATTCAATTGTTTTGAATCCACGATAGTTTCCATTTTGGATGTGAGTGCTTGTTTGTCTATACATGGTTTGAGGTTCATGGCTGAACCTAAACACTGACAAGGGTTGGGGGGAAGATACCTAATCTTGTACCATACTCGATTTACAGAGCATGCCGAAGCAGTTTCTTGGCAAGGGTTATACTGGGTGGTTTGCCATTGCCTGCCCAGCGCTCTATCTTTTTAAATGCTGAGCGTCAAGCAAAGAAGCAGCTTGACTTGACAAGTTATAGGCAGAAACAAAGAAGGGGGGTGGTAGGGTTGGGCTACCTTGGCAGCTGATCCTGGTCATTGCTTATTGGGGTTACAAACCTTTATGCAAGCACTCATTAAGAGATAACTAATGAATTAATTAACCCCTCATTAACCCTTCAGTAATTAACTGATTTTTTTGGAACAATATATAATGCTGGTGTTCACTTTGTCTGTCCATGCAGCATGTATCTCTGTTCCACACCACCCTACTCTTAGCATGTAAACTCTCATCCTGTGTCATTGAGCTTTTTCACGAGACTCAATACCTGTAGATACCATATCAAGCTGATTTTCCTGAAGAACAATTATGTCAGAAAGCATCTCAACTAGAATATTGCTTTACAAGGATTATGTATTTTGCTCATGATAATATTGACTTGTTTACATGGAGTCTCAGGATTTTGATGCATGCCAGCCTGTGTATTGTTAATGAATATCTGTATACATCGCTGGGGGGGGGGGGATTCTTGGGGGTAACTTTGCATTGTATAACCATTCCTTTCACACCGTGAGGCACATAGAGCTGCCGAGGCAGTTTCATCGGCTGAGTGCAGTCCTGGACCGGTCGCCACTCCGACGCAGGATACTCGAAAAGCTTATTACCCCAGTAAGCTGGTACTCGTTTTCCCAACCTCAGAAAGATGACAGGCTGAGTCAACCCACCTGGTGTTATTTCAACGGAACGTCAGGGGCTCAAACTCAAGACCGAAGAGTTTAAATCAGCCACTTTAACCGTGAAGCCAACACCAGGCTCAACCTTGCATAGTATAGCAGTCGTTATTTTCATTATTGCATGTATTAGTACAGTATACGCATGGGGTAATTTAATTGTGATATAGAATATGCATAATTTTATGTGTAAAAAGCTGTTCTTAAGCTGCCCCACATGTGTGTCTAAAACGTCTTTCCCTTCATAACCTTTTTAATGTTCTTACCTCCGTAATATCCTTTATCTCCTTTAAAGTGATCTGACAGGCCATCAGGCATCAAGTTCAGGCGGGTAAGCCGCCATGACAGCAAAGCACATTAAAGCGCTGGGTGAAAGGTCAGGGAAGGGTTTGCCCCACCCACAGACTAAGTGCGGGCCAATGACAACCGAGCGGGGAGGGGCGAGTGACATCACAGCTGCATGGTGGGGACAACAGCTATAAATAGGGGTGACGAGAACAATGAGGTGAAAGAAGTGTGCAGAGATTGCCCTGGAACCTGCATTCGAGCTGCAAAGGGGTTTCTCCCCGAACGAAGCCTTTGCCGCCACAGCTCCAAACATGCCCCCCACAGCAGGCCACATCCACTTCCCTCCTCGAGCCAGGCTCAGTCCGCGGCCATGAACTGTTTAAGGCTGTGACACCACCTTGGAACTCGTATCTTGCCGGGTGCATCAGCGGTATTTCCAGGCCCGTAGCCAGGGCTCAGTATTAAGGGGGGCATATGAACTAGATGGGGGGGGCACAATTATTATATTTAATATTTTTGATAAGCCGGTATACTATTGTATTCATGCAGCATTGACACATCTATACTGAGGTTGCCGTCGCATACGAACCTAATTGATCTCAGCTAGATTTAACATGTTCCGATGTTTTTGGCCTAAAATTATTCGAATGCAGGAGAGCCGCAACAAACTGGGACATTCACAATGCAGATCTTCAATGATTAGACAATTGGCACCAATTCAGGTGCACTTATACAAGGTGTTGTGAAGAATTGGCATTAGAAAATTAATATACCAGAGATACAATGACTAAACGGGGGAGGTTGGCACCAGAATCAGTGCATTTGAAAAAAGATACAGTTGGCTATGACCTGCGATCATCACGTTAAACTATCAACAGCAAATACGACCAGCCTGAAGATAGCACTAAGTCCACATTTAAAGCAGTCAATTACAGAGAGGTAAGGTTATGCACAAAGCACTAGATATGGGATATGCAAAGCACCAAACACAACATTTAACTTAAACATCAGAAGTACAAAGCAGCCGACCACGGCGGGTGCTGACCACAACCACACTGCAACCACAACCACACACGCATCGCCAGCAGTCATAAACACAATCTGAACTCCTCGTATCGTTTTTATACTGCTGCACTCACTGTCAGAAGAGCTGCAGGCGACGTGTCTCGGTGTAGAATTTTCTGAGGACCTTCTCCTTCCATTCATTCAGGCATTTACATGTGAGGTCTCTCTCGAAGGCCAGCTGTACCAGTTGTGCCTTGCGTGCATGGCGCATGGACCGTCGATGGTTAGTGAAGACATTCCTCAATGTTGAGAATGAGTTTTCACACATGGCAGTGGACGCACCAAATGTTAGTCCAAGTCTCATAGCAGTCACTACACTTGGCATGGCTTCCAGCGTTTTGTGGTAAGTTGAGAGGAGTTTTTGTGTTGTCCATCTCTCGTTTGGCTGCTTTTCTGTCTGTGAGCGAATAAACTGCTTTGCAACCACACACTCTGTTTCACTGATGGTTGACTTTGTTTATGTCATGATGTGCTGGAGCAAGTGGGGATCCAAAAACGTGCCATTTTTGGGATTCAAGGCAGCGAGTGAACAGGCGAGTTGTGTGTTGCGCTCACTGAAGCGCTGAGCGATCTCTCCAAGCACAGTGTCAATTGTGCTGTAAAAAACCCTCTGCAGTTCCGTCTTGTCATTGTCGTTGTTTTGTCCTGTAGTCTCCAAAACTACAAACTGTTCCAAGTTCTTCTGCATTGTGCGTCTCCGTTTTGGTGGTGCAGGTGTAGAAGTGCGAGCATCGTTGGCCTTGTTCCACAGATCAGTGAACTCATCCTCAGAGCGGAGTTTCTTCACGCACTCTGTAGCACTCGCC
>NC_140963.1:115488833-115536333 GCF_056783735.1 Eptatretus burgeri | reverse complement strand
GAAGTGTGTGGGGGATTAGGGGTTAAAGTACTCTATGCAGGGGTAAATTTGTCTTCCTTTCATTCTCACCCAAATTTTTGGCAAACACGATGATTAATTAGCCCATAACTGAAGCGACGTGTAGGTTCTGCAGATACGTTATGAAACCATTTGGTCTCCATGTGTTTTTGAGGACCTGACTGCTAGTTTCATTATACACTCCCATTAAAGGGCAGATTGAGTTTGTGTGATTATCACCCAGGATGAGTCCATGTCGGCATAAAGCGATTCATTCAGTCAAAATTAGTGTGATGGACACATGCATGGATCAGTGTAATGTGTCGACTGGTTCAGGGGTTGCATTCAAGCGAGGTATTGTGGCAGATAGGCCCGTGATCCGCTTTGGAATAATATTTCGGCCGTTGTGACTACTTTGAAGCGGTTCGGAACTGGGCCACTGGTCGACTCCACAGCTGCAACTATATGTATATATATATATATGTATATATATATGTATATATATACATATATATATATATATATACATATACATATATATATATACATATATATATACATATATATATACATATATATATATATACATATATATACATATACATATATATATATATATATATATATATATACATATATATACATATACATATATATATACATATATATACATATACATATATATACATATATATATATATATATATATATATATATATATATATATATATATATATACACCAGGATCCTGACATTTGCCAGGCATACATTCTGGGAATACCCCGCAAATGTTGAAACCGCGAATGTGGGGAATTGTTTTTATGGTAAATGGGGGATAGGTTCTGGGGTTTCCCGACACGTGAAAATTCTTCAAATGTTGGGGAAAATCTCACGAAAATGCAGGAAAATGCTGTGGAAATAGACGAAAATCCGTGAATGTCGGGGTAAAATCCGCAAGTGTCGGGTTAAATCCACAAGTGTTGGGGAAAAATCCATGAGTGTTTTGTCAGTGGTACAATGGGGAAAAGGGGGTTAATGTTATCAGTTCACGGCGGTTCCTGGTTCATGAGAAGGCTGCAAATGGCGACACCACCAAAGTTGGGGAATTGGCGCAATGGAGACAAGGGGGATAACGTTATCAGTTCACGGTGGTTCCTGGTTCGAAGGGGAAAGTTTTGAATGCTCAAAATGTTTTCGACCACAAATGCATGATTACAGTTCAATTAAAGATACTTACAAATAAAAAAAAAACAGCAAAACCATGTACCGTTTACAATTGATTGAAGAATGCATTTTAAAATCGCTTAACCATCCCATACCGTCCCGCGGTGCCATACCTGACATACCATACTGTACGTACAGTATTTTACTGTAAGTACATCCAGCTGCTTTGTGCATGGCTCGTGGAAGACAAGTTTTAGCACTGTGTTATGCTTGCGGCTCGTGAAAAACAAAAAAAATGCCGCGAAAACCATGGATATGCGAGGCAATTTCCTGCGAAAGTCGGTGTGTGTGTGTGTGTGTGTGTGTGTGTGTGTGTGTGTGTGTGTGTGTGTGTGTGTGTGTGTGTGTGTGTGTGTGTGTGTGTGTGTGTGTGTGTGTGTGTGTGTGTGTGTGTGTGTGTGTGTGTAGGTCGTGTGTGTAGGTATGTATATACATATATATATATATATATATATATATATGTATATATATATATATATATATATATATATATATATATATATATATATATATATATATGTTGTTCGTCTTTCGGCTGCTCCCGTTCGGGGTCGCCACAGCGGATCATCCGTTATGATCCACATAATGATTTGGCACAGGTTTTACGCCGGATGCCCTTCCTGACGCAACCCTGGTCGCCTCTTACGACACAGGGATAAGGATTGGGTTTCACCATGATTCCGGGCTGCCCTACACCCTCTCATAGCGCGGCCCAGCGCAGGGCTCCCGTCCTCAAGTGATCCTCCAACCCAAGCCTCCGAGTAGCCGGATTACAGGCGCACGTCACTATGCCCGGTATATATATATATATATATATATATATATATATATATATATATATATATATATATATATATATATATATAATATTAATAATCACATGATTCTTCATCATCATCATCATCATCATCATCTGCATTTGCAGTCCCTGATGCCAGGTTTGCTCCATTGCTGGAGTTGCAGTAATTCTGCTGATAAGGTACCTCCAGGAGCAGATATTTAGAATTTGTCAAGGTACAGGCACACAATAGGCCACTCCTTTCAAAAGCTACCATGGAATTTTCAAAGTCCACGAGCCAATGCTGGTAGATGGGATGGATATCTCCTGTGAAAGATGGCACACGAACTGGGACACAAATGCACAACGGCCAAAGGTGACAATCAATAGTTGGGTTAAGAATCAAATCCAAGAGGACAACTCAAAGACGAGAGTAACCTATCTTTTACCGAAACCGACAGCCTTGAAACTTTAGAATTTGGTTATAAATCGGAATGTTGTCGGCTGTACGATGTATTCCTGATGTGAATTTTTCAGAATTAAAAGAAATAACGAATAAAGAAATATTGCGTACAGAGTTCTGATTCTAGTTAAGAATGTTGTGTCGAGCAAATGTGTGCCATTTTTCTCATGTGAACCAGATGGTCAGATGGTCACTCGATGAAATCCGCTTATATGGTTGGAAAAACGCAGATATTTACATGCAGTTGTGTTTTTCAAAGTATTTTCCCCATCAATAGAAGATGCACAGTTAGTGATTGATAACCATTGGATTTTGTAAAGACAAAATCAGAGCACGAGGGATTATCAAATTGATGTCAAAACGCATCTTACAGACTTCACCGCTAACTATGAGGCCAACGTGAAAGGTTCCCTGTCATAAAATAAAAAGCCAGGTCATTCCATTACAAGAAAGAAAGTTATTTCTCTGCAAATTATCTGTGCAACAATCGGTCTACAAGCGAAATTGTTCGACATTTTAACTGAAAAAAAACCTGAACAACCAACGTTCATCTATTTTTCTACTTCTCGGGAGATTTGCACAAACTCCTAATTGAATGAGCAACAAAATGAAGATGTCATTTTTTTTGTTTGCATCAATATCCATTGTTCATTCTACATCATATTCACTGTGATTCAATTTTCCTTTCCCTCGATGAAGGGCTAACAATCAAAATGCCAACCGCATCTCATTCCCCATAGCGATAAACAAACTTTTACCAACGCTTAGTTGATAAAATCCATTGTTTATCTTTTCTGCAAACACAGGACCAATACTTATTCTTTCAAATGGAGCACGTGGCTATGGTTTGCCATTATTTGCGAGGACAAGCTGTGCCACTGATACAGTAGGTTGGAGCAGGAATTTGAAATCTGTTCATGGTGATAACTCGCCTCCTTTTCATTAAGGACACCGTATGATCTTTAACGCCCACCAACTATTTCCAGCAGATGGGACACCCAACTTAATGTTCATCCGAAGGATGGCACACATATTGATTAATTATTCACCCTGCCTGTGAAACATCAGGATGACAGTTTATTGCTGGGACGGGATTCAAACTCAGGCAAAACAGCTTAGAGGCGACTATGCATACCTCTCGGGTCCAGTAGGCTTTCCTTCCAGCTGAGAACCAACACGAGCCTTTACAGACACTTTTTATTGCATTCCTCGCCTTTAGTATAATGACTAGTTTTTTAGTATTCCATGTATATATATATATATATATATATATATATATATATATATATATATATATATATATATATATATATATATATATATAATATATATATATATATATATATATATATATATATATATATATATATATATATATATATATATATATATATAGTTGTAATTTTTGTCTGTCTGTCCATCGATAGAATCGGTAGCAACCCCATTATGTTGCATACCGTTGGAATCCTCTTGGCAAATGGAAACATTAAAAAAACCTACAGGATAGAGGGTGCGGGGAAGACCCCAATTTTCTCGATATAATGTGTATCTATCGCCACCCGGTTATCATCAGTATGACAAATCATCTTTTTCTCTATCATCGCCAAGCTCACAATTCTGGCACCCAACAACCAGACTCGAAATGTTATCTATCCAGAGGCACTGCAGTAGTCATTATTGCCTTATTGCATCTGCCTTATTTATGTGTCGTACTGCCTTATTGCATCGTATTATTGTGATAGATCAGGACCAAGCGAGGTGAATTAATAACCATGGGTAGAGCATGCACACAAATGACCATGAGCCAGATACAGCTGGTTGCCAGTGGAGGTGTATTAAACAGTGCACCAGAAGAGGAAGTCCCATAAGTCATGAGTACAATGAACTGATCAAAAGCACAGAATTATATGAGTGAATTGTATAGGAGTTATTGTCACACTGAATTATTGGTAACAGCAAAGACCATGAATAATTCAGTGGTTGACAATTGTTGCCTGCTTTTTGTATTAAATATTATGTTTGAAATACAAGAAAACAATCACGACGTACCAAAGCTTTTTGTGCTGTACTTATCAAGGTAAATTATCTCAAGAGAAACAAGGAAGTAAAAGAATGTGCATGGATAAGCAAGTCTGTAAAATCGACATTGATTGGTTCATCAGTCATGATGTAAATGGTAATCTGAACATCCATTGGTTAGCTCTCTGAACTCACTATCTCAGGCACCGATTGGCTGGAGTGGGGTGTGATTTGAATCAGAGGGTAATGGCTCCCCATTTACACCAACTCCTTGGAGGGAGAGGGGTTCCCCCAAGACCAAGGACTCCTATTTGCATAATCACCATTATCAGAAGTTGGGGCAACACATTTGATGTTTCCATGTTGAAAGTGACTGAGATAATAGACAAATTCCTTTTGACGACACAATATGGGGTCCTTGGAAAGATGCAGGTTGCTTCCAGCATATGTAGATGTGACGTGTGTCCTAACTCTCAAGTTCTTTCTTCAGATCGTCAGGGGGACATGCTGCTTGATACAATCAGCCAACCTTTGGGTTGTACGGCCCATGTACCAAGTTTCACATCGGCACTTAAACTCACAGATAACATTGCTGATTTGTGAGGTGGGCAGAACATCCTTGTTGACGAGGTGAAGATTGAAGACTACTCGAGATTGTACAGCCAGGTGCGTGTTTGATACCGTATGTTTGATTTGGTCTTCAAACCTTCTTGATGATCAACCTTTCCACGGCATCATGACAGACTGTACATTTGTCAGGACCAACCTTGAGATCCTTTGTCGTGCTTAGAAACTTGTGCACATATCTCTAAGTTATTTATTCCGGGTAACCATTCTCACTGAGTATATTCATGATTTTCTCCATTTCAGCAGGAACATTATTACATGGTGAGCAAATCCATCTGAGCCCTGTTCACAAGGATGTTGATCAAGGCAATTTTGTATCTCGCGGAGCTGGAGGAATCCCAACGAGTATACCGCGCAGTGAAAGTAGGCTTCCGGTAGATGGATGTAGTGAAACCATGTGCAGATCTTTCGACCAAAACGTCCAAAAATGGTAAAGTGTTTGAAGATTCGAGCTCGCAGGTAAACTTCAGTGCTGGATAGAGAGTATATTAAGCCGTATCAAGCACATGCCACCTGATACTCAAACAAAGCAAAAATATCATCAACATACCTACATACCGATAGTAAAAGATGGGAGAATCCATACCTTGCCGAGCAGCAAGTTTCTGCATTTCGTGAAAGCCCACATAGATATTTCCAAAAACTGGGCCTAATGGAGAAGCCATGGCCACACCGTCAGTATGGACATACATAGTGTCATTGAAACTGAATTAAACTGCTCTTGTTACCATGTTCATTAACTACACAAACTTGTGCAGAGATATGCAGTTGTTCCAGATCACTGTGATAGAGCAGATGTGTGCATACATCAGTAGTCTCCATCAGTGGGACATTCGTGAACAAGCTTTTACCTGTCGGTGTGGCAGAATGAATTGCATCTGCGTATGTGAAATTAACTTTTATCACGAAATGTGAGAGTCAATCCAATACTGGCTGGAGTACCTCTCTCAACCACTTGGCAAGTTCGTGTTGTGCCGAACCAACCATGGACAGTGTCGGTCTTAGTGAGGCACGTTCTTTCCATTCACTGTTTCTCTTGCTGAGATCTACCTTGGAAAGTGCAGCACGAAGAGCTTTGGGATGTCGTTATTGTTTTATTGTATTTTAAAGTTCTGTTTGTACTACCAAACACTTGTTACCCTCGCCAAAGGAGAGAGTATTGCATTTGGGTCCGTTCGTTTGGCTTTGTCGGTTTGTTTGTCCGCAAGGAACTTTCATGTTTTTCTCCGCAACTGCTTATCGGATTGAGACAAAATTGTCACTACTGGTGCGAATACTCATGTATAATGTTATAATGATAATTATGATGTCATAGGTCATGCGGTGTGGCAGCCATATTGGAAAAACGGGGAAAAAAAAAAAACTTTGGACCTCTGTTTCTCTGAAACCGCACAAAGGACAAAAAAATTAAACTTGGCACGGAGCAAGTACTCCTCATGGGGAAGCAGCTTGATTTTCTTATGACGTGATTGGTGCTTTTGTTATGACGTCATAATTGCATTATGTAGAACGCCACATCTGATAAGTATGAAAATTTTTGAGGGGCATCCAGGGATAAAATGGTCCACAGGAAAAAAAAATTTCATTATGTCATTGGTCTTGTGATTTGGCAGCCATATTGTTTAAAAATAATAAAAACTTCAAAAATCTTCTTCTCTGAAGTGGCTGAACAAATCGAGGTGAAATTTTACACGTATGACTGCCTGTCCATGAGGAACAAAAGGTTCACACAGATGTCACATCATTGGTCACATGGTTGGCAGCCATATTGGATTTACCCGAAAACCTATAAAAATACACAACTCAAAAGAAGTTCTGGCGAGGGTCTACAATCTCTGATGGCTCTTTTTCTTGTTCAAAATTGTACTAATCGTAACATTATTATTATTATTATTATTATTATTATTATTATTATTATTATTTAGTTTTGCCTGCTAAATTAATGATATGTGATGAATTAATTGGAATTATACATAATCCTGGCTCTCTTTTTCTAAATTTTAAATTCCTTCCGCACAAGGTGAGGGTACTACCTCTGCTAGTTGTGTAATTATGATCGGAAGAGGAATTTATTAATTAGCCCAGAGCATTGGCCAAATTCGAAATTCCTATTTAAGTCTACAGTGACACCGCTTCAGTTTCTCAGTGATGATGCAACCAGCAGAACAAATTTGTCATTACGTTCCTGTCAAATGTGCATTCACTGGAATATCGTTTGACCTGCGTTTGACTGCATCTCCTTAGTAAAACATTGCGTTGATCTTTATGCTTAGCTCAGCAATGAGGCACCGAGTCTAATTATGTCCTTGAAACGATGGGATAAATTCCTGCAGTTACAAGGCAAGCAAAGTCAACTTGGGAAGCATAGTTTGTTAAGCATTCTGAGCATTTACTTTGCTACCATCGAAGCTATGAGTTCTGTCCATTTTGTGGTTATTTGTTCATTTCGTCACAATGGTCTTGCCTTCAATGTGTGAAAAGGTAAATGTAAAATCTGTATCATGAACATCCTGTGAACCATGCTGCTTTGTGCAGTGCCAGTTCTGCTGAAGCAGTTTCCTAGCTCGGGGTTACAATCCTGGACGGGTCGCCATTCCAATGCAGGATACTCCACTGAGGGTGGAGGAAGTAAAAATTTGTTCAGGGTGCCCGTGATAGCTTGCTGATTTCTTCATAAAGGACATCGTGGGACCTTTAACGTCCACTAACTAATTCCGGCAGATGGAACACCCAGTTTAAGGTCCATCCGAGGGACGGCACACACATTGATGAATAACCCTTCCTTTGAAACACCGGGATGACAGTTTATAGCTGGGTCGGGATTCAAACCGAGGATACACAGCTCAGGAGTGAGTCATGAACATTACACACGAAAAAAAAAGTTTCTTTAAAATCAGTGACATAACATATACTCCACTGCACTTGCAATTTTGAATTTGCCAAGCAACATAATATTTATTAAGATGAAACAAAAAAACACCTGTAATTATTTTGCTTACCATTTAGAAATCGTAGTTGCCCAGGTCAAAAAACCAGTAAAGACCATTAGCTTACTGGTCAACTGGTACCAGTTGAAAACCAGTAGCCAACTGGTACCAGTAAAGCCAGTTGGTTTCTTACTGGTTTTAATATGGAAATTGGAATAGAGTGATATATTACCAGTTGAAATACAATTGTATTTAACTAACTGGCATCAACTGGGACCAGTACATTGTAACTGGTATCAACTGGGAGACCAGTACATTGCAACTGGTATCAACTGGGACCAGTACATTGCAACTGGTATCAACTGGAACCAGTAAGACTTTAACTGGTACAAATATGAGCTACTGGTTTTTTCAACTGGGAAATTGGAATTCTGACTGAATTTAACTGGTACCAGTTGAAACCAATAGAGACCAGTTAAAGACCAATTAGAACCAATAGAGACCAGTTGAAAATGTGTACTGGTTTTAACTGGTTTTTCGACCTGGGTACCTCTGACACCGAAGGTGGACGGAGGTTATGTTTTCACCCGTTTGTTTGTCTGTCTGTTTGCTCTCTGTCTCTGAGCAGGATATCTCAAAAAGTTGTGGATTTTTTTTTCGGTTGAAACTTGGTGGGCAGGTTGGGTGTGGGACAAGGACGAATTGATTCGATTTTGGTGAAGATCCAGATCCGGATCCGGATTCGAGAATTATTTAATTTTCGCAGTGAATCTTCACAATTGAGAGATGGGGCCAAAAAACGATATATAGCGTGATATCTCAAAAAGTTGTGCACGGATTATGATAAAACTAGGTGGGTGGGTTGGGTAGGTGATAATAACAAGCCAATTCGATTTTGGTTCAAGTCCAAATCGAGATCAGTCATATCAGTGGGATACAAAACGTAAACTGTTCAGCCTGGCGGAGGTACGTGCCCTACCAAATGCCATTCTGGTAAGTTTTGCATGAACTTATGTTACCTGCCTGCTTAGGAGTAATTAAATTATTTTGGCTCTGGATAAAGCTACTACTAGTATTACTACTACGACGCTACATTGATCAATAAATTGAGGTTGGTTATGACCTACACCCAAACCTGCTAGGCAGGGAATCTTATTCATGGCTGGTTATGACCTGCTAGTTGTGGCCTGTTGTACATGGTTGAAGCCTGAGCTATACCCACTTTGACAGCTCAATGCTCTTGTTTTACATAAAACAAGTAAAGAATGTGAAAAAAATTAAACTCAGAATGTTTAAATGCGGATGCAACTTGTCCACTTCAGGCTCTGTGTATATCGGACATATATATATATATATATATATATATATATATATATATATATATATATATATATATATATATATATATATATATATATATATATATATATATATATATATATATATATATATATATATTTGCAAACTCCATGTCAGGGGCCAGATATTTATTTTGTACACAAAAATGGAACAATTTTTATTTCTAAACTCCCACATCACCCTTCCCCCTGTGTACCTCATAAATCAGCACATTTCTTATTTGACCAATATTCCCATCTCCTCCCAGCCTCCTTTCCCAGCTCTTCCCATACCTTCCAGCATTGCAGGCACAGAAATAAGGGTAATCCAAACAAACGATTAAGGGCAACTGGAATTGACAGACGATTGCAGAATCTCAGTTCTAAATCAGGAATTAAGAATTTGAACTCGGGCAACGGCACAAAGTTTGTGCAGCATGCTAGCTAGCTGAGACTGCCATCGAGTGATTGTCAACGAGCCTTGCTAACGAGCCAAGAAGCCAAGCAATGCCAAGTGAATGGCCATGTCGACAGCCTGAGAAGACAACAACTTAAGTACTCTCAAGCTTTGCTATTCAATTTATCCTAACCCTTTCCGCTCCACTCATTCAACTACCCTGGCACTCTTTTTCACACAATTCCCTTGTTTGTGACCCCTCCTCTTCCTGTTTGAATTGGCCACATTTGGTGTACTGGAATGGACATTGTGCGGTTGTGTATAGAGGGCTCCAGACACATTGAGAAGAGAAAGAGTGAAGCTCTTTTTTAAATTGGAAAGAAGTGTATTTAAATAAATAAAAAACAGCTGGAAGAGGACAATCTTCATCGGGATCTGTTTGTTTCCAAGTAAATTCCATGGCAGCCGAACTGTGAACCATTTACACTGCACGAAGGAAGCCAGCAAAACTTCAAACTTAGCACCCATTTGTAAACACACAAGTGAAACAATGGCTCATATGGTCATGAAACACATGACAAACTCCCAAGACAAAACTGCACCAACAGTACAAAACAATTTACTGCTAAACACAATGATCTTAAAGTTCGAGAACCAAGGTTAAGCTTTAAACAAGTCGTTTTCCGTGATATTACCCTGAATGCTTTCATTTTTGTGGAGGACGGTGGACGTGTCGCGTTACTTTCTTCGGGTGGTTTGAAAGGAATAAAATAGAATCAGTTTTGAAGTATGTCCAAATACGGGCAGAAGAGAGTGATTACATCATCACTTGTATGCAGGATACAGACCCAGCAGGAGATTCTATCGGAGAGTTCAGAAGGTCAAGCAGGGTTCAATAGGACAGGTCCCACGGCATTACCCGATGAAAGGAAACACCACAAAGAGTCAGTCTCTGAGAGTATGGCAAGCCGAAAGCTGGAGAGGACTGGATGAGCAACTTTCTAGCTCTCAGTTATATTCAGTGACCCAACCATCCTTGCAGAGTAGAAGGCCAGGAATAGTTACGTTGCATATTTTACCCTCATTTTCCATCATCGTGATTTATCAAGCAACTCCATTGAGAGAAGCATTCTGTTATGAGCTGAGGTTTGTTTGACATCACTTGGTGCTTGACAAATGTTTCATCGGTAAAACACAATCTCTTTGAAGAACATTACAAGAACAACGTGATGACAGTATAAATATCGAGAATTTTAAAAAATAATTTGGGACAATCAGATCAATACGTGAATTTCAAAATGAGGAATGAATGCTTAAACAAGACCTTTTACGCATGTGCTGTGCGTGTGCTCACGGTGACTCGGTTCTGCTCACTGGGCACTTTTAACCTGCCAAAACTAGTGCAAAATCTGGAATTCAAATGGTCTTTTAAACATAATTTTCAGCATTTAGAGGAAAGAGTGGCAATTTTGTTATGGTTAACCGAGCTGTTCTGTTCCTAAATGCATGGAATCGGACTCACAGCGCCAGTTTGTGCAGGTTGTTGTATTGACGCACTGATAGAGGGCATTCTCGCCGTAAGGGCTGGGTGATCCTCATCTTGTACCAAGTGCTGCTTTGCCATCTCCGTAAAAATCCCGATTGGATCTGAGCTTTACAGTGTGGCATCTTCAAATGCAAATACTGACGTGGTGGCAGCATTTCATGTCACGCCTTTTTATCATGGTATCCGGATTAAGCCCGGAAAGTGAGCGTCGGAAAAAGGACCGGCGTTTAGGTCCTCTCGGTTTACAACAGCGGTTGAAACGACAGCGTTCGAAGATGGCGGCCTCCAGTCGTGCACCTAAGCTGTCCCTCAGTTTCAAAAACCGAAACTGTGACATCGTTTGATAGCAGGTGACAGAACTTATTGTACGTTTTATCATCGGATTCGAACTTTGCTTGATGACTTTTGCATGGTGTCATTTGGGGCTAATAATGCTGCTGCTTCCCCACTCTGCGGTTTTTCAGACGATGGGGCTGAGACTCGGAATGGTCGGACAGCACAATAGAAGGTAGCTTATCTCAAACTAATGCTTGGACAAATTGTCAATTTTTGTCCTGTGATCACGAGATCCACAATTGTGAAGAACTTCTTCACAATCTCTCTCTCATCTGTCTCTGTCTCTGTCTCTTTCCACTCCGTCTCTGTCCATTCCCCTCCCTTCTCTCTCCCTTTATCACTCTCCCTCCCCCCCTCTCTCTATCCCAATCCCTCTTTATCTCTCCCCACCCCCCCTCTTAGTATTCCCATCAGTAAAGTGACAGGTGATGTTTGTCTCGAAAATATGTGCTTAATTGTGGTAGTCCAATCGGTGGTAGTCCAATCGGATCCCAAGCAACGCTGAGTACATTTGTGGGAGGAAGGAGCGGAGATGTAAAGGTTTAGCGAGGTAGGGAATGGTAGGGGTTGGAGTCCAGAGTGAGGAGTGGGGTGGGAGGAGGGAGGGGAAGGGGTGGAAGACACAGCAACACCAGGTACCTTTGCTAGTGACAAATAAAGCCAGTCAGTCATAATACATGCAGTCACATGTTTTAAAAAGCTCTGCGTAATCACTGTGACTTCCAATTTGGGAAGCTGGTATTCAATCTAGGAACTTGACCCCCCCCCTTCCTTAGATCCAATTAAAGCTCATCTACCTGAGTGGAACTGCAAAGAAATTCAGACGTGTGCAGTCGGAGCGATAGTATTACAAAGAGAGAGCACTGGAATCCAGTTTCACATTTCACAATCGAGTGGCAACATGCATTATCAGTACATCAGAGTGGACCAGCGACATGAATGGAGTAGATAGCAGTGGCAGAACAATAGATAGAAGCAAATTAAATAAAACTTGTCAGTCAGTGTCTTGAAAAGCATTGTGAAAGGGTCAAGTGAGAGTTCTTAAGTTTACATCATGATCAACCAGTTTTTGACCTGTTGTTTTGTGTTAAAAAAAAATTGCTGAGGGCCAAACTGAATCGGAAAACATTATAAAGCTCACTTCTGCAACATCAGGATGCTAACAAAGAATTAGTCAGAGTCCAAGTGTAAATTAGACAACTCCTTTGTGTACAAAAGACGTCAGGAACATAGAATAAGTCCTGCATGCAAAGGTCATTGTGCATACCAGGCAAGCAATTAAGCAAGTAGATTGGTCAAGATTACTCACATAATGCTTGCTATCAATGCTATCTACAAACTCATTCTTCAGTATACTTTGAAGGAATTTGAACTCTGTGTACTTTTTCTTCGAATCCCAGTAGTTTTCATTCCTCTTTTTCTCAAGAGAGTGTTTTAACGAAATTTTGGGGGAGTTTATAATCTCAAGACGTAAAGATTAGCATCGAAGCTCAGTAAATAGGAAAATAGTTTGTTGCAATTCAAGCAGAGAAAAAGGCCTCAGATCCTCAACCCTTCATAGTGGGTACGCAGTAATTTTCTCAAGATAATTACACTTGAAAAACCCACACTGTTTATGGAAGCATTCCATAAACTCAGCAGATAAGCATGCACACAATAACATTAGTTTTGTTGTATAAGCTAAAGAGAAAATTATCAACAAGATACATCCTTGACCAAACCCTTCTGTAGTTGTTGTCGGTGTCGTTCTTGTTATTGTCCCTGATCAGGCAATGTACGTTGGTTTTGTGACCTATTCGGCTGTGCGCATCACAGCGTACTGGGTCTCACTCCACCGCAAATTTGGTCTGGATACTAACTTCATGCTGTCCACCACAAAGTGGTGGTTTACAGTTGATTTTAATAAGGTGGTACAATATCCTACAGGCGAGGTACAGTGGAGTAGTGGTGAGAACAAAAAGTTGGGGGGGGGGGGTTCAAAGTAACTTAACGAGGCGTTCTTGTCTTCAGATATGGTCAATTGTGCAACTTGCTGAGTTATAAAATTCACACAGTCTAATCAATTGGAGTTTATTAATCTCCTAAGATATAATCTTTTAGAATTTTGCATTTTCTTTTTACTTTGTTGTTACCTCTTCCTCCTTGGCAGTCATTTGGGATTTTGCTTTCAAATGAAAAAGAAACCATAAAGTTGATTTATTGATTAAAATTTTTATATTCTCAGTTTTTGGAACGAGATAATGTCGATATTGGATTGTGAGTCATAAACCCATTTGGCTGAGCTTCGAGGACTACGTAACCTGTTTGGTCTACAGGTCATGCCAGTCTACGGTTTGTTGGTGCCATTTCAAATGCCTCAGGGCAATTAGTTATGTGAAATAAAGCCCCTTTCAGACTCTCAAAGTTAAATAAAACCAAGATTAAGATTAATAAATTAAACAAACAAGAAAAAGAGCAATCAGAGATTGCAGACCCTCCCAGGACTTGTCTTGTGTGGTGCTTGTGTAGTTTTGTGTGGTGTATTTTGTGTGGCATTTGCGTACTGATGTGTTAGATCATTAATAATAGACATAATTAGAACTGCCACTTTATAAATGCTGGCAATGATGACCAGGTACGAAGACGTCTCGCTTTGATGCAACCCCGTTTTGATCGGACAACTGACCCTAACCTATGATGTTTTTTATTAGTCAATTGAATTCAGAATGGGATAAAAATAAATTCAATTCAAATGAAATGGAAGACCAAATACTGTAGGTACAGCAATGCATTGGAGTCTTCAGAAGGAACCCAAACAAGCAAAAAGAAAAGATGGAGTAATCAGAAGGAAACTGGATAAGAATCTGGTTTCAGCTGCTACTCCTCTATCCTCAAACCCATCCAGGTGCAGCCAAGTGGGCCTTATCCAAAAAAACAAAAACAAGAACCCAGATCCCCAAAAATAAATAATTCTGCCTACCAGACCATGTGTCCAATCAGGTTTCAAATTTAAAACACACATTCCCCATGATGACTAGATCATAAATGTGAAGTTTCACATTGATCGATGAAGCGGTTCAAGAGAAATAATTTTTGTTAAGATTTTCGCTCAATCCAATATGGCTGCCAGACCACATGAATTATCAATTATTTGTGAATACTCAAGTATCCCCAAGGCTTGGAGAACATTTGTGTGAAGTTTCCCCTTGATCTGTCCAGCCATTCTGGAGAAGAAGGTTTTATAGGTTTTATGGCAAATCCAATATAGCTGCCAAATCATGTGACCGATGATATAATATGTGTAAACGTTTTGTTCCTCATGGATAGGCGGTCATACATAGAAAGTTTCGCCTCAATCTGTTCAGCCATTTCAGAGAAGATTTTTGAAGGTTTTTGCTTTTTAAACAATATGGCTGCCGATGTCATCAAGTTTTTTTCTGTGGAGCAATTTGTCCCGAGATGACCCTCAAAATTTTTAATACTGATCAGATGTAGCGTTCTACATATGCAATTATGACATCATTAAAAAAAATCACACTTATTCCCCATGAGGAGTACTTGCCATGTGCCACGGTTCAATTTTTTTTCTTGGTGCAGTTTCAGATACAGAGGTCCAAAGTTTTTGCATTTTTCCAACATGGCTGCCACACCACGTGACCTACGACGTCATAATTATCATTAAAACATTCCACATGAGTAGTCGCTCCAATGGCAAAAAAATGTGTCAATCCAACAAGCAGTTGCAGAGAAAAACTGCACTCACATTCGATGCGGACAAACAGACAAACCAACAAATAGACACAGACAGACAAATAAACGGACCCAAATGAAATACCCTCTCCTCTGGCGAGGGTAAAAATTCAAAGGAGTTGTATTTCGTGGTGTGCAGATAGACCAACAAAAGACTAATTTTTGAATTGCTTAAACCACCCAGCTCGGTGAAATACTGGACTTTCAAAGTGACGCAATCAGCACTAGAAAGCTTTGTATGCATGCGCCGAAACACCAAGAAAGAGCGACTATCAGACACGCTAAAATATATGTGTACGCAATCACAAGATAAGAATTGTTACCTAAAATGGCTCACAAAGCTTCGAAAATAAGTCAAAAATACTTGGAAGCACCTCAGGGAAAGGAGTGTGCCTCTGCACAATGAAAGAGTTGGTGAACTTTCTCAGCCTGCCAACAGGGCTGAGATCTTGCAGCTGCCCGTACTGCAGAATCCTGATGATGTAGACTGGTGCAAGGCTTGAATAATTGTGGATGGGCACGTGCTACCCAAATCTTGTGGGTGTGCCTCCTGCGAACATGGCAGGTTTGGTGATTCATTTAATGGACGTCAGTAATTGGAAAGATGATGCCATGCTTCATTGCCGACAAAGTAATGGCCACAAACTCTTCGACTGAGGACATCTTCATGAAATGAAAATACACAAAGCTTGCACCAGCTACACAGTGGACAAAACATTAGGAACACCTTCCTAATATTGAGCTGCACCCCCTTATGCCCTCAGAACAGCCTCGATTCGTCAGGACATGGACTCTACAAGTTGTCGAAAGCATTCCACAGGGATGTTGGCCCATGATGACTCCAATGCTTCCCACAGTTGTGTCAAGTTGGCTGGTAGTGGATTTCTACTCTGAATAACTAATTCCAACTCATCCCACAGATGCTCAATTGGATTGAGATCTGGTGACTGGGCAGGCCACTGCAGTAACCTGAATCCACTGTCATGTTCATTAAACAATTCCTGGACAATCCTAGCCTTGTGGCATGGGGCATTATCCTGCTGAAGAATTCCATTCGCAGATGGATACACTGCTACCATGAAGGGAAGCACCTGATTGGCGATGATGTTCAGATATCCTGTGGCAATCAAACGTTGCTCCACTTTTGCTCAAAGGGGCCCAATGTGTGCCATGAAAACACACCCACACCATCACACCACTACCACCACCAGCTTGCAATGTTGGCACAGGGCATGATGGATCATGCACTCATGTGGTTCTCTCCATTTGCTGGTCCTCCCATCAGCATGAAACAGCAGGAACCAGGATTCATCAGACCAGGCAATGTTTTTACAATCCTTCAGTGTCCAGTGTTTTCATTCCCAAGCCCACTACAACCACTAGGCTCTTGTCTTTTGCTGAAAGAAGTGGAACTCTGTACGGTCCTCGGCTGCCATACACCATTTGTGTCAAGGCATGACAAGTTGAGCATTCTTTTATAGGTCTTCCGGCACCAATGTTGTACTCGACTGTCAGTTGACTAACTGTAGCCCATCTGTTTCTCTGCACAATTCGTGTCCGCCTCCTTTGACCTCTTTCTTCAATGAGCCATTTTCGACCACTGGCCTGGCATTGGCTGGATGTTCTTTGGGTGGTGGACCATTCTTGATACACACGGAAAAATGGTGAGTGTGAAAAACACAGAAGAATTGCGGTTCTTGACACACTCAACCCAGTGCACCTGTTACCTTACTCGTTAAAAGACACTTAAATCTTTTGTCTTGCCCATTCACACCCTCTGAATGGCACACATCCGCAATCCATGTCTCAAGGCTTAAAAATCCTTCTTTAACCTGTCTCCTCCCCCTCATCTACACCGATTGAAGCGGATTTAACAGGTGCAATAAATAAGGGATCATAGCTTTCACATGGATTCACCTGATCAGTCTATTTCATGGAAAGAGCAGGTGTTCTTAATGTTTTGCAAACTGAGTGTATATTTGTAGGTGAAAGCACAACGTATGTAGTAACAGGCAGACTTCCCTGAGTGAGACACCGAATATGGTTTGGGTGCTTCTGAACAGCGATGGGAATGTCATCTATATGGAGCTTGTGAATGCACATCGTTGGTATAAAATCAAATTTTTAAAATTATGTTTACTCTTAATCATGTTGGGGGAGAAGAGGAGATTTGAGTGGGACTGTTATAAATATTTTTTGGTTGGTTCTGGGACCACAAGAGAAAGTCCACTGGACATTTGTATCTATTGAAAAAAAGGAGAAGTGTGTGTGTGTGTGTGTGTGTGTGTGTGTTTTATCTATTGCTGCCAATTCTCTTGTATTCACAGAAAAAGATAGTAACTCGACACCTCACATCCACAATATTTCTGATATTTTCTATATTTTTTTAGTCCAATTTGCATCCTGGGATACAATGGATTGTTAACCATTTTGAATTTGCCGTTCTTTCATTAAAATGCTGAAAATTATGCTGAAAAGGCTATTTGACTTCAAGATGTCACCCCAACAATGGCAGATTAAAAGTGCATTCTAATATTTGGTCTATTTCTCGACCATTCTTTGTACATTATGCCTTTCATAGCACTCCTGGATGTTCAAAAGGAAGCCTTTGACTCTAATGCCAACCCTCTACTTTACATCTCCCCAAGGCAAGCTTTTACTATTCAGGCTGCTTCCTATCTCAAAGCCAAAATCAATGTCGCAAAGGAAAGTTGAAGGCAGCGGTTAAGGATGCACAATCAGATCATAGATGTTGCCTAGAACTTGACATTCACCAATTGTGTGACTCAAACCCCATCCAAAACTATTCTGTATATCATGTGATTATTCTTAAGTGTCGCTTTGTAGGTTTATTTTATTCTTTCTCCAAACCACCGAAAGAGACAAAACACACCTGCCTCCTCTTTTAATGAGAGCAGCACACATAAATACAAAGCAATTGTTCACATACTACGGTATATACTAGTGTTAATCCACTGGCAATTAAAGGCTGTATGCAAATTATATGCCAGGAGAAAAATATAAAGATAGCATTTCTGAAGATGTGATAGTCTCTTTTCAGAACCTGCTCTTCAGGGTACAACTTTGTGATGAGATCAACCCAGGTCTACCAAAAGATTATTTGATTACTTTTTTTTGTATACATTGTCGAGGCTCGTATGAAAGCTAACCCACAATGCACAACGAGGGGGGCAGGAGACGAGGGGTGGGAGAGGGAAGGACAAAACAGTAGGGAACAGAGACATGAGGATATCTTTGGAAGGGAGAGGGATGGGGCGGGGTACACAGGGTAAACAAGATGAACACCACACGGACTTTCAGGACCTTACACGACAGGGAACTTTCAGGAAGGAAGGCAGGGAATTTGAAGGAGGTGGGTTTGGGGTGGATTAACGGGGGTAGAAAAGATCATTGTTTTGGATGGGGGAAGATAAGAGGTGGTGGTGAAAAGCTGTTTTGAAGGACTTGGAGGGAAGAATTGGATTGGAGAGTGTGGGAGTTTATTCCAATGGTGGGGAAAAAGAGGAATGAAAGAGTGAAGGTATGCAGTGATTCGTGATTTTGGTATTGCTGGCGAACATTTAGCACCCAGTGGAAATATGGGGGGGCAGGGGGGCAGACATATCACAGACAGAGCAGGGGGAGCGAGACCAGAGAGGAGACGGTAGAAGACAGAAAGACCAACGACCTGCCTGCGGTGAGAGAGTGAGAGGCCCAAAAATTCAGCCTCACCATGGGAGATACCAATGATCCTAAATGCCTTGGTTTCCACAGTGTGAAGCCGAGAAAGATGTGAGGCAGGAGCACCAGCCCAGGCGGGAGAGCAGTACTCCATCAGGCTGCAGCTGAAAGCTTTGTCTGTGGTCAGGAGCTCAGAAGGCCCAAGGAAGGACTTTGCACGATGGAGGATGCCCAGTCGGCGACTGGCTTCGGAGGCCAGGTTGGAAATGTGGCTTTCCCAGGAAGTTTGGTTAAACCCACAAATGAAAGTTGCTTTGTAATCAGAAGATTTGCCAGGGCAGTGGTACTTCTAACAGAATATTATTTGATGATTAGTCAAGGTGCTTCTTCAAAGACAGAAAATGACATTTTTTTCTTTGCAATTTGAAAAAGTTGTTGACTTTTGGCTGATGATGACCTTTTGACCTCAAAATTATTATGATTCTGTCAGACCACAAACTCCACAATTTGGTGAAGTTTCGGGAAGATCATTTTAAAATTGTGACCAAAAGGCGATGAAAGGTGAGCGGACAGACAAACAATCGGAAGCAATCAACATACTTGTCAAAAACAAGGACAAATGTGTCCAAGATCCATGTCCTTAAGGTTTTGTCTTCACCAGAAGAAGAACAAGAACAAGAACAAGAAAAAAACAGCAACAACAACTTCAATATTTCATCACGTGCCTTGATTAAGCCAATAGCGAGACCCGTCATAGTGTATTTACGTATTTACGAAATATAGTGTATTTACGTATTTACGAAATATAGTGTATTTACGAAATAAATCATGTATTTACGAAATTACAATACATTAAATGGAATAATCTTTAAATAGTAACGCGAACTTTTCGAAACTTTAAAGCAAATGTCCGAATATATTTAAAAGTTCATGATAGACTCTCTCAAAAGGCACCCTCAATGCGAGGATGTGTACAGGTGTTTAGTATTTAAGGAGATCCGGATACTGTATATAAAAGAGCCGAGTCCGAAGGATTTTGTCAGAAGAAGAAGAAGTAGAGGTAGAGGTAGAGGTAGAGGTAGAGGTAGAGGTAGAGGTAGAAGTAGAAGAAGAAGAAGAAGAAGAAGAAGAAAAAAGATAAGGAAATAAGATAAGGAAATAAGATAAGGAAAGGAAAAAGAAGAAGAAGATAAGAAGAAGAACAACGCCGAGCTCTCTTAGAGCCACGTCTCGCTTAAAAATAATAATTGCCAAGTGACAGAGCTGTTCTGGTTTTGGGTGAAGACACATTAATCTCCATCCACCTGTGGTGGCAGAGGTAATGAAATGGCACAAAGGTCAGGCCCAATACGAGTCCATTTGCCGTTATTATGTGTTCCATTGTCAACCTTGTTGATGTGGAAAGTGGATGGTTTTATGATTGTTTTGGACTAACATGGGTCCATTAATAAAATTCAGGTTGGTTGCCGGGGTGGCTACCTTGGGGAACTCCTGTAATTTGCATAAAATCAAGATGGCCGTTACAGGTCAGACGATGGGGCTAAGTTTTTAATCGGTCAACATATAATCCTGTGTAATACCTCTTTTCCATATGATTTTGACATGAGGAATTCAATTTTGGGGTTATTTTTTACGTTCAGGAATAAATAGAGGTTCACATGAAATGTCCATGACTATTTTCTGCTGAAAATTATGCAACACCAATGCAAAAGTGAAGTCATGAATGGTTCACAACAGTATATTGATAATCAGAAAGCATACACATTGTCATGTCATCATATTGGACATCTTAGGAACAGAGGACATAGAGCCGAGTAGACAACTTACGTATTGTTTATTCCCATTCATTGTACTCGTCCCCTTCCGTATCCTCGTCTCTTTCCAGTTCTGCTTCGTCACTCCCTTCTTCCACTTCACTTTCACTGTTCTCCACAGTCTTGTGTGGGTTGAAGCACTTGTCACTGCAACCAGAAGTTCAGTATAGTGTGCAGGAGATCTTTGCATGGTGACAACTGCAACTTGCAGTACTGCAGGCCTTCCTCTCTGCTTTGCATCCACACAGCACAACATCCATGAGGTCCAAAGGGGCTAGTGGAGTCGCAGAAGTTGCTGGCACTGGGATTCCATCTCTGATGTCCCATCCATATTTTGCAATGTCAAGTTCAGGTGGGGCCTGCTGATCAGCTGATTTTGCAAGTACTGTCTGTAGATGTGCAAGCAAAATATGTCGGAAGAGATTGATCTCAGTTGGAGGTAATGCCATGAGCTTGAGGGGCTTGCCAGACTTCCTTGTGTACATATAGTACCTCATCTCACTCATCGTGGTACCTTCTGGCTGACCATACAGGGCACAGAAGAATGTCCGCCCTGCTTCCATGAGCTGTTCATGGCTTGCGTTCAGCTCGCCAAGTGCGGAGTACAAGCCAGGGAAGTTGCCAGCTCTCAGTGTCTTCAGGGCTGACACTTTGCCCTTGCCGTATGGATATGACGTGGTATCTGAGCCAGTGATGTAGTGCATTACCAAAAGCTGCAGACACTTGGGGCCAAGCTGGTCACAGGTGGTGTTGATATCCCAAATTGCTCCATCCCACCTTTCCATCTGCACTGTGACCTGGATGTTACGCTGGTAAACCCAGTAAACCATCAATACAAAAACATCAGTGTCATCAGAGAGGATACGTATCACTCTTGCATTACATTCAGCAGCCATGAGCAGGTGTGAGATCATTGTAATGTCTGCTTCATCATGGTTGAACGCACCATGGCTACGGCTCTCCACAGTAACTCCTTCACCAAAGTTATAGGTACTCAAAACCTTGGACAGCTGCAACTTGTTCTGCTTGTTTTGCAGTATGGCGTCTCGACTAGGCAGGGGTGTGTTTATTGTGAGGTCATAGTTGATGGAACCAATGCCAGCACGCCTCACTCGTTCATGGTCCTTTGCAGAAACATCATAATATTTGTCAAAGACCAAGATCTTCTGACCAGCAATGGTAGGCAGCCTTGTCTTGATGGTCTCAACTAAGACTGACACAGTTCCCCTGAAAGGCCAGACAATATGATTGACAAGTTGGCTCGTGTCAACAATGGTAACATCTGGTTGCAGAGGCTGTTGTGCCTGAACACAGAGTTTGTGTGCCAGTGGTGCTTTGTTGCCTTTCCTTAAGCACCCATATTCATCAATCAGTGAGGGGGGTGCTGCGCAGAGCTCAAACTGGAAGATAGGTTCGAGCTCCATTTGTCTTTGCTGTCCAATAGTCAGCAGCCTGAGGAAGATGGTTTCAAGATCAAAGATCGTCTTGTCCCCAATTTTCACTCCTTTCTGTAAGTGCTCCATTGTCTTGATGGGGCATGAGATGGTTGCATGGAATCCACCTGGAAGGGATGCATGGAACTCTGCAACCATTTTCTGACCTATAACCACAGAATCCTCAACATTCACTTCAGCTTCTCGGGGAGCAATTCGACCATTGGCAATGTTGTACAGATGTGGTGAGTGATTCTCAAGAGGATGAGACACATTCGACAATTCAAGTAAAATCCGGCGCCTATCATCTGCATCAAGTTCTCTCCTCTTCTTCCCATCCTCCTTGTGACGTGGTCCGATTCTTGTGTCCTTTTCTCTCACTTGGTCTTCATTGTCCTTGTTTGAGGAGTCAGGGTAGATGTGCTCCATTGTATCTGCAATGTCCTGTAGTTTTGCACGTAGCTCTTCATCTCCACGGGCTTTGGCACAGGAGATCAATGTCATGATCCCTTGATCAGCGAATTTCTTCAATTCCCCTCCACCATGACACACGGGAAGAATGCACCTTGAATCAGCCATATCTGTAAAAACAAAACAATGAATTAGTAACTCGCATTAATGTCGTATGTGAGCGTCCAGTTGTCAGAATAGTGACCTTGTTGTCATTCAAAATGTATCTCACACTCCAAACAATTGCCAGGAACTCGAACATTGACCTCAAATTTACTTCTAATCACAAAAATAAGGTTAAATATCGATTCCTCGCCCCAAAATTATATGGAAAAGATGTCTCATGTGTAATTTTAAGTTCATCACCTAAAAAGTTATATTTTCAGCCCGGTCGATGACGGCCATCTTGTATTTGCGCAAAAATAACAGATTTCCCCATGGTTGCCATCCGGGCAACCAAGCTTAATTTTTGTCTATGCATGCCTGTGAACAAGAAACCACCATAAAACCATGCACTTTGGAGGACAACAAGGTTACTTCTCTGGCAAATGGACTATATTATCACTTGATGCACATGCTTGAGCCTGTGTATATGTAAAAGAACAAAAATGACTGCACTGTGGTCAAAACCTGCGACAAATATATATATATATATATATATATATATATATATATATATATATATATATATATATATATATATATATATATATATATATATATATATATATATATATATATATATATATGGTGGTCCTTCGTTCGGGGGTAAATTTTCGAATTCATTTATTTTAAGCTCCAACCCCCGGAATTCGTTCGAATAGTCGAGAAAACTCTTCTGGTGTTTTTATTTCAAATTCCAACAACATTTACCCCTCCCTCATCGGCCTTGAAGTTTAGCCTCAGTTTCTCGGGGCGGCTGACATTAGAACGACGACCTATCGACCTGTGCTGAACTTTAAAACGCTCCTGTAATGTCCAATCGTCTCTTTTGATGTGATACGTCGATCTGTGTGTTTGTGTAATGTGTAATGTGTATTACTCATTCTTCTCACCGCCCCCTAACAATTTTATTTTTTCAGGGTGAAACTTCAAGGTCGATGAGGGAGGGGTAAATGTTGTCCGATTGGAAAAAAAAAGTTCACCAGGAGAGTTTTCTCGACTACTCCAATGAATCCCGGGTGTTGGAGCTTAGAAAATCCGAAGTTGAGGAATAAGGATCACCCTAGTGTGTGTGTGTGTGTGTGTGTGTGTGTGTGTGTGTGTGTGTGTGTGTGTGTGTGTGTGTGTGTGTGTGTGTGTGTGTGTGTGTGTGTGTGTGTGTGTGTGTGTGTGTGGTCCAATTACAATAGCTTGCCCTGGTGGGTGATTTTGAGTGATCACAAATGGTTATTTTGTATTTTTGGTTTCAATTAAAGCAAGACAACTGCTGTAGAATGTTATTTCTCATAAAAAGAGCTTTAGAATGCACTTTAAATTATTTAAAATGGATGAAAACTGACCAAGCTGACCAAGCCCCAGATCCGAGAACTGATGTGTGATCCCGAGTTCAAAAATAAATTGAACCCACTTGAGTTTGCAGCATGGGAAGCATTTGTGTTGGTTATGCAGAACTTTCTTGAGAACCAAAGAACCGAACAGTATGTGGAATTAGTGGACAACATGCTGAAGGCCTATCAGCGAATGGGCTGTCGGATGTCTCTTAAAATGCACTTCTTGCATTGTCATCTTGATTTGTTCTCACCAAATCTGGGTGAGGTAAGCGATGAGCATGGCGAAAGGTTCCACCAAGACATTTCGGTCGTGGAAACGAGATATCAAGGCCGGTTAAACCCAAACATGATGGGTGATCACTGCTGGTTCCCACAACGGGAGACCAATTCCACACACAAGCGCAAGAACAAGTGTCTCACACACTTCTGAACATGTCTGAACAGTACCTACGCTGACTATATTGAAAGGAAGAGAGTAAACTTGAAGTGTCGTTTCTGAATCACTCACAATGGGGTAGATTTCCTTATCAAGTTTACACCCTTCCTAAGATGACCATGTTCTAATGTTTTATTAACTTCTTTTTCTGCAACTTGTTGATGTTCTTGGTTTATATACTGCACATTATGCACAGAGATCAATCATTGTTATCTAAATATGACGTGAAAGTAATTACGAAGCACTGATATTAGATGTACAATGTGTCTGCAATAATAAAGTATAATATAATATAGCACGCTGGGTATCATTAATACATGTATATATTTTGAAAACCTGACGTGCTGGCTACATTTTGACTCTAAATTTGAAATCAGCGGTCCAGATTTAGCCAAGAACCCCTGCATCTCCCTTAGTAGCAGCCGAAAAGTTGTTTTTTTGTTGCTCAGTGTAATAATCAGCAGAGGCCTGCCGACAGACCTGATATCTTAGGCCCACCAGAAAACCAAGATGGGAGCCATATTATTTTTGCTGGGTGCCATGGAGAGTGGAGTCAAGTGACAAATGTGGGTGGGGTCCATCATCTGTCTAACCAATAGGTGCATATTTCAAAAATCGACCCCAACAAGAGCCTCAACAACAACAGCAACAAGAACAACAACAACAACAACAACAGCCACTTGAAGCTCTTATGGACCTGCAACACTTCACAGGTAAAAATGTAGAAATTTCTGTGGGAACTATGCTGTCATTTGTATGGTGGTATACCATTTTCATTTTCATTTGATTCCACAACCTTTGAGATGCCACTCATAAAACAGACGAGTATTGCATCTCAGAGGTTGTGGGATCAAATGCAAATGAAAGCAGTCGTATTAAGAGTTTCACTTTAGCTATTAAAACGGATCAATGGTGCCATTGGATTGTTGATTAAAAACCGAGCTTGCTCAATCCTGGCATTCAGGGATAGTGCCTCATCAATAACAGCAGGATAACTCTTTCTAATGTAGCATCTGAGTCACAATGGAAAGACTGACCAAGAAAAAACACGAGAAGAGCACTCGGTAGAGCACATACCTCCACCACGCAAAGCCTGATCCACGAGAACATATATTTGAAATATCATGCAAAACAGTACTATATCGTTTTTCGCATGACCTGACAATGGTGAAGAATCACTTTTAAAATTATCAGATCCAGATGCGGATTCAGATCTTCACCAAACTCAAATCATTTCGTCCTTGTCACACACCCAACGTATCCACCAAGTTTCGTCCAAATCCGTCCACAACTTTTTGAGATATCGTGCCATAAATCAGTTTAGCCGTACCTCTCAATGCTGAAGGAGGAGGAGAGGACATTGGAACCACACTCTATGCAGAGTGTTGATGTTGCCTAAGCAGTCTCCTTGGCTATTGGTCACAATCCTGGACAGGTCACCACTCCGACACAGTATACCAGCATGCTGGCACTCATTTTGCCAACCTCGGAAGGATGACAGGCTGAGTTAACCCCACCTGGTATTAATTCAACAGCTGAGCGAGATTTGAACTCAGGACCCTCGGATCCAAAGCCTGCCACCCTCACCATTAAGTCAACACCAAACATAATGGTGAATATCACTTTAAAAAAACTCATCAGATCCGGAACCGGATTCAGATCTTCATCAAAATTGAATCAATTCTTCCAAGTCACACAACCAACGTGCCCACCACGTTTCGTTCCAATCCGTCCACAACTCTTTGAGATATTGTGCTATATATCGGTTTAGCCCTATCTCTCAATGGTGAAGAATCACTTAACAAAATTATCAGATCCGGATCCAGATTCGGATCTTCGCCAAAATCTAACCAGTTCGTCCTTGTCACACACCGAACCTGTTCACAAAATTTCATTCGGATCCATCAATAACTTTTTGAGATATCCTGCACACAGACAAACAAACAAACAGACAACGCTGTGCAGAGCACGATACTTGCACAATCCATCAAACAAATTTGACCTCAAAAATAATTGGTGGTTGAATTAAATGACAAGCGTGCAACTCCTCTTCAAATTTCAAGTGAATCGGATGAACAATGACAATTTTATAAATGCGGCCAATGTTGACCTTTTGGCCTATGTGGACCTTTTGGCCGATGTGGACCTCCAAAATAATTGGTGGTTGAATTCAGTGACCTGAAATATAAATCCTCCTCAAATTTCAAGTAAATCGGATGAAAATTAGGATTTTAGAAATACTGTTGTTGACTGTTTGTGTCAAAGGTCTATATTGACCTTTTGACCTCAAAAACAATAGGTTTCTTCCTCATGCCAAACTCTACCATGTGGTGAAGTTTCGTGAAGATTGGTTGAAATTTGTGACCTGCAGGCGACAAACAAACAAACAAGCAGTCATAGACTGGTACTTACGAAATCGTCAACTTGACCTCTGACCTTGTCTAATAAAAGCTGTCTCTGGAGAAGGTAGCGACGCAAATGAGAAGTTTCTACGATGATTCTGTACCAAACCATCAAAAATCGAATGTTCGACCTCACTGTGACCTTGAGCATTGACCGATTTTGACCAAAATCTAATCAGCACTAGCCATCACCCTCCTGAATCACGTGGTGTAATTTGACATTGGTAGCTTCTTCCGTTCTCGAGTTATCTGTACCAAACCAACAAAAATTGAATATTTGACCTCACCGTGACCTTGACATTTGACCGATTTTGACCAAAATCTAATCAGCACTAGCCATCACCCTCCTGAATCACGTGGTGTAATTTGACATTGGTAGCTTCTTCCGTTCTCGAGTTATCTGTACCAAACCATCAAAAATTGAATATTTGACCTCACTGTGACCTTGACCTTTGACCGATTTTGACCAAAATCTAATCAGCACTAGCCATCACCCTCCTGAATCACGTGGTGTAATTTGACATTGGTAGCTTCTTCCGTTCTCGAGTTATCGTGCCTACAAACAAACAAACAAACAAACAAACAAACAGAAACGGAAGTCATCAATATACTTATGAAATCTTTAGATTTCGTAAGTAACAAACAAACAGACAAGCCGGAAGGCGCGATGGGTCGCCGAGCATGGAAACTATAAGATAAAGAGCAAAATGGATGTCATATAGCGGATAGGGAATCACCTTAAGATCTACTGATAACTACTCGGGATTCATTTGAATGAAAAGTACCGAAAATGCGGTTTGAAATCGGAAATCCCCAAAGTTCGAAGGGGTGCTGTGGGTGAACAAAGATCTAAATCGAAAATCCGGCTCGATAGTTTGTGCACAATGTATTCCAGATGATTAGTGTGAATTTTCATGACCATTCGACCATAAACCTAGGAGGAGTATCATTTGGCGTGAAGGCACCTGCAGCTCTCACATATTATCGATTTTTGCACTAATTGACCTTTGACCCCTGACCTAAGCGAAATCGGTCAATATGTCCTGAGGCAAAGTTGTAGTACTCATTGAGTACCATGAACCTGCAAAGTTTCATTCGTATCGATGCACTCACCTGGTTGCTAGAGGGCCTTCAATTTTCACGCATACCCTAATTGTAGGGGGCGCTGCGGGTAAAGTATTCCATATATCACAAAAACCGGAATATATTTGATAGAGCATCAGGTCATCGTGCCAAATTTCATAACCCAACGTGGGATAATGGCTTTCGGAATTGATTTCGCGTGAACGGTACCGATTTTGAAGGTTTTTCGGTTGTTGCTCGGGAACCAAAGCGTCCCGAGCAACCATCACAATTTCCAAAGCACTTGGTCATAAGATGGACCTACCACCCGAGTTTGGTCAAAATCCGCTCACGTTTACTACCAATTATGTTGATGACAAACGAACAGACATCCAAACAAACATCCAAACAAACACAGAATTACTGACAATAAGGGTCACCTATTTCGGCGACCCAACAGACAGATAGAATAACAAGCAGTCATAGACTGGTACTTACGAAATCGTCAACTTGACCTCTGACCTTGTCTAATAAAAGCTGTCTCGAGAGAAGGTAGCGACGCAAACCAGAAGTTTCTACGATGATTCTGTACCAAACCATCAAAAATCGAATGTTTGACCTCACTGTGACCTTGACCTTTGACCGATTTTGACCAAAATGTAATCAGCACTATCCATCACCCTCCTGAATCACGTGGTGTAATTTGACATTGGTAGCTTCTTCCGTTATCGAGTTATCGTGCCTACAAACAAACAAACAAGCAGTCATAGACTGGTCATAAATCATAATGGTTCAGAAATCAAATCATAATGGACTGGTTCGTAAGTCATAGACTTACGAAATCGTCAACTTGACCTCTGACCTTGTCTAATAAAAGCATGAATCAGTCAGAAGCCCAAGGGGAGCTTGAATTCTGATTCATTGTGGTCTACGATTTTACACTGTGGTTTGCAGATAATGAGTCCCAGACAAAAACTAGATTTCTTATAAAAATTCCATTTTTTTGTTTTTATTTTTAAAAAAGTGATTCAGTACCAGCAGGATATGCCAGATAATAGGTGTATTACTTTTCAGAAGAATCTGATAAAAGACTTATTATTTATTATATATATATATATCAGTTATTCATCGCTGTTCCAGAATTTCGACAACCGAGTTTTAAGCGTCCTAAGTGATCGCAAAAACCGAAGACAAAATTAAAATCGAAGTTAAAACGAACTCGTAACGTCGAGCGAAGCAAAAATGCTCCATTTCTCCACGCAAAACCTTAACGTCACTCAACGACGCGTCTGCTCGAGCGCACTGCATCATGGGATGACCCGTGATGCGTCGAGTGAAATATTTTTTGTACAATCTTAAAACGTCTCCAAAACATCTGATTTTTACCAGAATTTCGACAACCGAGTTTTAAGCGTCTGAGGCGATCGCAAAAACCGAAGACAAAATTAAAATCGAAGTTAAAACGAACTCGTAACGTCGTGCGAAGCAAAAATACTCCATTTCTCCACACGAATTTACGGAATTATGTTTGACCTCACTGTGACCTTGACCTTTGACCGATTTTGACCAAAACCTAATCAGCGCTCGCCATCACCCTCCTGAATCACGTGGTGTAATTTGACATTGGTAGCTTCTTCCGTTCTCGAGTTATCGTGCCTACAAACAAACAAACAAACAAACAAACAGAAACGGAAGGCATCAATATACTTACAAAATCTTTAGATTTCGTAAGTAACAAGCAGTCATAGACTGGTACTTATGAAATCGTCAACTTGACCTCTGACCTTGTCTAATAAAAGCATGAATCAGTCAGAAGCCCAAGGGGAGCTTGAATTCTGAATTCATTGTGGTTTGCAGATAATGAGTCCCAGACAAAAACTAGATTTCTTATAAAAATTCCATTTTTTTGTTTTTATTTTTAAAAAAGTGATTCAGTACCAGCAGGATATGCCAGATAATAGGTGTATTACTTTTGAGAAGAATCTGATAAAAGACTTTTATATATATATATATATATATATATATATATATATATATATATATATATATATCAGTTATTCATCGCTGTTCCAGAATTTCGACAACCGAGTTTTAAGCGTCCTAAGCGATCGCAAAAACCGAAGACAAAATTCAAATCGAAGTTAAAACGAACTCGTAACGTCGAGCGAAGCAAAAATACTCCATTTCTCCACATGAATTTACGGAATTATGTTTGACCTCACTGTGACCTTGACCTTTGACCGATTTTGACCAAAATCTAATCAGCACTAGCCATCACCCTCCTGAATCACGTGGTGTAATTTGACATTGGTAGCTTCTTCCGTTCTCGAGTTACCGTGCCTACAAACAAACAAACAAACAAACAGAAACGGAAGGCATCAATATACTTACGAAATCTTTAGATTTCGTAAGTAACAAAACCGACTAACCAATTTACTTGAAAAATCTTCGATTTTGCAAGTAACAAGAAGACAAACAGAGAGAAAGGGGTGAAAACATAACCTCCTTCACCTTCGGTGGCGGAGGTAATGAAAAAAAAGGATATGATTAGTCTAATACCCCTGCGCAGAAGCGAAAAGTTGGTTTAAACAATTGGTTCATGTCTGTCCGTCTGTCTGTCTCATCAGTTTATGATCGTCAGTTTTATGATTGAGGAACAGCTTATATAAATTGATGTTATGAAGTATTTTGAACGCCAGTGTCAGTCTCAAGGGTCAAAAGGTTTAAAAGGTACACTCTAATAGTAGGTAATTAATAGAAGTACTTGTGGTGAGGAAGCAACTGACGTTGAAACAGTACGTAATTAATTGACATACTGTCACATGTCTTCATACTCGGCTTCACATACAGACGGAATCTTAAGGGTCTTTGGGGTCTGTAATGGGTCTCAAGGGTCTTTAGGGTGTTATGGGTCTTCAAAGGCTGAGGTGGTGGATGAAAATACAGTTAGGACAATCTCCGGGTCGGACTTGGTCTGTGTGCCAACTTTGGTGGTTGTTGGCTCAGCGATCTTTGCAAAAAACGTGAACACACAGACAGATAAACACACAGACGATAAATTTTATTTATTAGATGTAGCATTAGAAGACCTGGCAGATGAAATAGCACAGTATCAGGGGTGAAGAAGAAGCTGCCATTTGGCTATGTATGGAAGAAGCTGCCATCTGGTGTCTATCAAGGACCAGAAAGGAAGACGCTGAGAGGTCTATGGTGACCAATAAAGCACCCACCTCCTTAACTGCCACTCAACGCCATCTTATCACAGTGCATAAGGTGATGTATAAAACTGCTTCAGTCGCGCTAAACTTTTGGATTTTTTTTTCCCACGATCTTTGACACGTTGACTGCCAACTTTTCAGGCTAAATGTATGAAAGGTGTTGAAGGTTACATGCCCAGCGCAGAAATTACTTGGTAAATGGCCAGGCCAGCATGATTGTGGTGTCTGTGTGATGTAATGTGGGTATGGTTTGCGCTGTTGGGAGGTGCAAGGTGAAGGATGAGAAAAAGGACTTGAATGGATGGATGGATGGATTGATGGATGGGAGAAGGATGGTTGGATGAGAAAAAGGAATTGAATGGATGGTTGTGGGAAAGGAGGATGGATGAATGGTTGGATGTGTGAAGGATGGAAAGTGGGGAATCACAACGGTGATGAAATCTGCGAGCACTCACAAGACCCTTTCGACTGCTAAGACCCTGAAGACCGTTTAGTTCCTTTGACCCCTAAAACCCCAAAAGATCTCTAAGACAGACAAGACCAGCTCCCACCAGGCTTTGAAAGATGCTGAGAGGCAAAAAAAATTGGATTTCAGGTGAGCCTGATGTTTGGTTGGCTATTCATTGGACAGATACAAAATGGTTCTGAGCTGTGTGGAGAGACTGGAGGTTTCCATCAAAGAGTTGTGGGCTTTCCAGGAGGAGAATGCAAGTTGTTTTCTCACGAAGTTCTCTCCATACGCATCAGTGAATCAGGGTCAAGATGATGAACAGAAAAGTTCAAGACGGGATGAACTCGTCAAGAAGAGAAATCAGTCTGTTGTATAATAAATTACAGGAACTGTCAATGTTAAGAACTGATGAAATGATGGACCAGTCTTGACTGGAGAGAGTGGATCTTCAGTGAGATCAATGTGCTTTATCAAATTGCCATTGATATCTGCACCTTGGGGGTTTTCAAAGAGCTGCCAAAGAGACACTTACTTTTACCAACACATCGTTAGCAGAGCAGAGTTGAAGAGAAGCACTTGGACAAGTTGGAGGAATAGGACATGACAAGGTCCAGTGTTGAATCGTTTCCCTTTAGAGAGATGTGTGTTCGACAAAAAATAGACTTATAAGTCCAGTCACTGAATGATTTATCGCTGCTCAATAATGTACTTAAACATTTGAACCAAAGCCAACGCGGCTGGTGGCATGGTGGCAATTAAAGGATCCACGTGTATGGAAGAGTGAACATTGGTGAGTAGAGAGCAGAGTGTCAATGTTTCAGTAGAGAGCCTCGTATCATTAGAGTTGGAGGGACACACAAAGAAACACTATATTGTACAAAGAGGTACACAAATCTAAATGTACTCCATAGTGTTGAGAGTGACTAATGAGGCTCAGGGGATGCAGTGAAGGGATGAACAAACATACACAACGGCACCACCACCACCAGTGCGAGAACCGGGCCTGTCAGAGTGGAGTCGACAATAACTGGAAAGAAAATACAAATCAGTCGAAAGGATACTATAAAATAAATGTTTTCATGACAAACACAATATCTGGGTGAGCTCTAGCAGCCTGAGTGGACAGATCTGTGGAGTTTGAACACAGACTCTATGGGTGTCAATGTGTGGGGGAAAGGGGAGGAAAGAGGGGGTGGGATGGTGGAGGGTGCATGTCCCTCACACTTTTTTGACTTAAGGACACAACATATCGATTGTCCCCTCACCCCCCCCCCCCCACACACACTATTTTGCTCCAATACAACATAAAATGTCTTGTTCTGTACAATCCACACGGGTGCGGATACGGGATGTTCCCCAAATGTGGACAGAGGTTACGTTTTCACCAATGTCTGTCTGTGAGCAGGATATCTAAAACAGTTATCGATGGATTCGGATGAAATTTGGTGGACAGGTTGGGTGTGTGACAAGGCAGAAGGAGTTCGATTTTGATGAAGATCCAGATCCAGACACGAGAATTTCAAAAGTGATTCTTCATCATTGAGTGATTAGGGCCAAAAAAAGATATATAGCACGATATGATATCTCAAAGAGTTATAGACGGATTCTGATGGAACTTGGTGGACAGGTTGGGTGTCTATCAAGGACAAATTGATTCTATTTTGTTGAAGATCCGAATCAGGATATGAGAAATTTTTTAACTTTTCAAATGATTCTTCACCACTGAGAGATGGGGACAAAAACGATACATGGAATGATATCTCAAAGAGTTGTGGACAGATTCAGACAAAACTTGGTGGATGAGTTGGTTAGTTGACGAGAACAAGCCGATTCGATTTTGGTTCAGGTCAAGATTCAGATCCAACCAGCAGTGGGATACAAAATATAAACTGTTCAGCCTGGCAGAGGGATATGCTCGACCGAGTGCCGGTCTAGTTTATTATCACAAGAAATTACAAAGAATCTAGACACCGGAGGAGGCCATTCGGCCAATCATGACTGCATCACATCAACACCACACCAGTTTATTATAAAAAAAAGAAAGTGCAAAATGTTTTTCTTTGTTTTTTTTTTGTAATTTTTCTGTAGGATTTTTTTAAATGCGTTTTTCTTTCCGGAGGGGGGTGGGGGGTGTGTGAAGGAGGTTATTGGGTGAGAAACACACATCATCAACTACACACCACCCCTTAACGAGACCCCTACAGACACGACACTCAGTACACATGCACACAATCACCCATCCATGCTCAAGCTACCTAAAAGTCCTGCCAACATCGCTATACCCCTCTAACTCCATAACTACCAGATACGTATCTAATTCCAATTTAAACTTATCTATCGTTTCTACTGCCACTACTTTCCAGGGAGACCAATCCATGCATCTCTTAGTGAAAGACCCCTGCCTTACTTCCATCTTACCTCTCCTCTTTTTAGCTGCGTCTCGCGGAGCGAACGCTGACACGAAGAGAGCTCCACATTGTTCTTCTTCTTCTAGTGAAGACAAAACCTTTCAGACTCGGCTCTTTTATATACAGGATCCAGATCTCCTTAAATACTAAACACCTGTACACATCCTCAAATTGAGGGTGCCTTTTGAGAGCATCTATTATCAACTTTTAAATATATTCGGACATTTGCTTTAAAGTTTCGAAAAGTTCACGTCACTATTTAAAGATTATTCCATTTAAAGTGTTGTAATTTCGTAAATACACGATTTTCTCGTCATGAACAGGAGCCTCCATGACGGGTCTCGCTATTGGCTCCATCAAGGCACGTGATGAAATATCGGAAGTTGTTGTTGTTATTGCCTTTAGGACGCGGCTCTTGGACACATTTGTCCTTGTTTACTCTCAGGCTATTGTCCTGGTCCTATCACTGTCTAGTTTTCGGAATAATTATTCTGCACTTGTTTTGTTTCTACCTTTCATTATCTGAAACAACTCTATCATATCTCCTCGTAACCGCCTCCTTTCTAGTGAATAATGCCCTCTCTCTTTCAACCGATCCTCATAGCTGAGTCGAGCTTGGCCCGGAATCGATCTAGTAGAACGACGCTGAACCCTCTCGATGGCATCTATGTCCTTCCGGAATTGTGGTGACGAAAACTGGACACAATATTTTAAATGTGGCCCTCACTAAATTCCTCTACAATGTTAACACCACCTCTTTTGATTTATAACTGATCCCGCTCTGAATACAACCTAAAACCCTATTTGCTTTCCCCATTGCTGCCTGGCACTGTGCTGCCTACTTACCTCCCATGTCGATGACGACCCCCAGATCCTTCTCATGTGTGACACGCTCCAAAATTACTCCTTGCATCCTGTAATCTCTATTTTCATTATTCTTCCCCATCCCCAACACCTTACACTTGCTCAGGTTAAATTCCATCTGCAAATCTTTTGCCCAATCTATGCAAGTATCAATACTTTCCTGAATCTGATCACCACCTCTGCTATCCACCTTACCTCCAAGCTTTGTGTCATTTGCAAATTTGGAAAGCTTACTCTTCACCCCACTGTCCCAATCATTGATGTAAATTATGAATAATAATGGTCCGAGTACTGATCCCTGAGGGACCCCACTACTTACATCATCCTAGTAAGACATCCTCCCACTCACAGCCACTCTTTGCTTCCTGCCACCAAGCCAGTTTGCAATCCAATTAGCTACCTGACCAAACACTCCACAAGTCCTCACTTTGGCCAACAACCTCCGATGTGGTACCTTATCAAATGCCCTCTTAAAGTCTAGATATACTATGTCCACTGGCATTCCTTCATTCACCCAATCAGACACTGCTTCAAAGAACTCTAAAAGATTTGTTAGACAGGAATTACCTTTGGCAAAACCATGCTGACGACCTTTAATGAGTTTGTATTTGTTTAAATGGTTCCTCATATGGTCCCGAATTAATGTCTCCAACACCTTCCGCACATCAATATTGACATTCCCCAAATACGATGTTATGTTGAAATGAATGTTAACGTCCCCCAAATAAGTTGGTATCTCTTAAATCAAGACTGTGCTGGTGGGCGGTTGTTAACAACAGAGACCAGTACCGGCTTGTGCAGGTCGTGCTGAATTTCATTTGTTGGAGTAAGCACGCACTGCCCGGTACGCATGCGCCAAAAATGTATCACATGTGCGGGAGTGCTGATACGGACAGACATTTCTACTGCAGTACTGTGTTGCTTCAACTTCGATTCGAAAAGAGCTTCTTTGCTCACCTTTTCAGGTGAGACAAGTTTATTTAGTCATTGTTGCATCGGAGATGAATGTGTAATTATAGAGTGCCAAGGATCCTCAAAAGGCCGACCACAGGGCGTCATCAGTCAAAACCAGTGAGATTTCCCAGTGCGGCAAATACAATGAAGTTAAGTTTAATGCTTCTAAAACTCAATTTACTCTGTCTGTCTGTCTGTCTGTCTGTCTGTCTGTCTGTCTGTCTGTCTGTCTGTCTGTCTGTGTCTGTCTGTCTGTCTGTCTCTCTCTCTCTCTCTCTCTCTCTCTCTCTCTCTCTCTCTCTCTCTCTCTCTCTCTCTCTCTCTCTCTCTCTCTCTCTCTCTCTCTCTCTCTCTCTCTCTCTCTCTCTCTCAACTCTCCATTCTCCTTTGAGAGCTCCACAATTACACCATGTGATACAAAAACCTATTAGGTATTTCCCCAAACATCAAATTTATCCTGGAGTCCACACATTACACAAATAACTAAGTCTGTCTGAAAAAAACAAGGAGTCCTGTTCAGATGACGAAGATTCTTCTCCTCTGTACAGTGGCTTCAACGACATAAAGGATTAATTCTTCCTTGTTTAGGCCGAGGTCACATTTGCCACGGCGGCCGTGGGGTCTCCAAAATATGTGGCCATGAGCAATTCTACGGCGGCCGCAGTATTTCCACGGTCACACAATGTAGCAGTCACATATGTTTTTATTTTTCGGGGAGCCGCACGGCGTGTTTATAAATTGTTGAGACCGAAAACATGGGGGTGCCGAACGGTCTTTGATTTGATGTCGCACGGTGACCTTCGGGCGTCCCTGCGGCGGCAATATAATTTTCAAGGCAGACGCAAGGAGACCTCAAGGTGCCCGCAAGGCGACCGCAGGGGGGGCCCTAAGGCGAACGTGCGGCCAGACGGACTGTAACGAGTGGGTATATATACTAGTTCTCTTTTTACTGAAATAAAAATATATCAGTATATATAACTGAATATACTATAACTATAATATCCCGTGGTCCCCCAGAATTCGAACGGCCAAGCTGTTTGAACAAATTGGAATCCGAACAATTTTTCGAGAAAGTTTAGCCCTAAAAACCCAATACATTTTTAAAAAACCGAACAAAACGAGCGTTCATGCTTGTTCACGCGTCTCCCCCACCTGTTCTAGCTGCATCTTCGCGCTTTGTTCATTCAGTTCGTTGGTGGAAGTACTCAGTCACATTTGCTCTACAGTGAGGATAAGGTGGCCATACGCCCTCTGAATTGACAAACGTGCAGCGGCCGCAGAGAAACTGAGGTGGCCTCAGGGTGGCCCTACGCCGTTTGACTATCTTTTGCAGGCCGTAGGGGCGCCGTGGAATTCTAACTGCGGAGTTATAACCTTTTTCATTTCTACGCTCGCCGTAGCAATTAGACAAGCCAAGCTATGACGTAGATGTGTTCCACGTCGACCGTACGTAGGGCGTACGGTGGGCTTGCGTTTTCCGTGCGGCTGCCGTAAGCTCTTCTTCATGAAAAATGAATTTTCCCAACCCCCAAAAAATTACGGCACCCCCACGTTTTCAGTCTCCACAATTTATAAACATGCCGTGCGGCTACCCGAAAAATAAAAACATGTGTGACTGGTACATTGTGTGACCGTGGAAATACGACGGCCGCTTTGTAATTGCGAGTGTCCGTACATTTTGTGGACCCTCCGGGCGCCGAGCCAAATGTGACTTAGGCCTTACCTCGTGATTTCACCTTCATTTTTATCTTGCCAAAACGAAGTTTTTGCAAGATATGTTAGTCAGCTTGTATGTTTTTTTTGTTTGTTTGTTTGTTTGTTTGTTTGTTTGTAATCACGTATAAAAAATTCTGCAGAGCACAGTTATCATTGGAAATTTTTGTAACTTCGCATATAAGAGGCCTATAGAGGTCCCTTTCAGTGCACAAAATTTTGAAGGTCAAGGTCAAAGGTCAAGGTCACTTTGTCGCAAATCAGGGGAGTCGACGAAACCCTTATTTTTTGAGTAATTTTGATCAGATCGTCTTCAAACTTCAAGGGAATATAGTTCATGGTCTGGCGCTCAGCTGATTAATTTTTGGTGGCGATTGGCCTTGACCTTCATGGTTAGCGCCTGAGGTCAAACATATTTGACCCCAAGGTCAAATTTTAAAGTTTTAGGAACCATATCGTGTAGAACCTCATATTGAACACCTCGATGAGTGCTTTCTAGATATGTCAAGCTTGAGACATTATGACGTCATTTGGTGACATTATGAGGCAAACGCATATTTTTCATGGTTACTCTGTAGAACGATTCTCATCGGAATCTCCCGTAGGCAGATATTCCTCAAGGAGTCGCGCCTAGTGGATAGCAGCTCTGTTCACCTCAGTGTGACCTTAAAGAAGTCACACATGGTCACCTTTTGGCAAGATACAGGTCACCCTGCGGGTGACATTGTTTTTATTTTTTTTTAATCATCTTGTGTTTTAATTATTAACAAAAAAGTAATCTGATCACGTGGTGTGACGGACTGTCGGGCAAGGATTGAATTTCACAACAAAACCGGTTGTAATTTTTTAATATCCATGATTACGTCAGCCCGATGCGTTTGATGAAAGTGATTGTGGTTCTGGGGGCATCATGCTTGCTGAGCTGCCCTGGGGGCAGCGCTCGCAGAGTGCGCGAGCGATCGAAACCCAGGGCAGAGCTCGAACCTGTGTGGGCCTTTGGATGTGGTGATTGTACCAGTTTACATACAATACACCGCCACCGAAGGTCATTTACTCATCCTATTTTACCTAAAACATGGGAAATTTCAGTTTAAAGTGTCTTGAAAGTGGGTTTTCTTTGGGTCCACGAACCGATTAATTCACTTTCCATTATTTCTTATTGGGAAAATATTTTTTGAATCCGAACAGCCTCCTGGAACGAATTAAATTCGGAGTCTGGGGGCACCAATGTATAGGCAAACACCTATACTCCGATCTCTGGCGGAAGCGCACGGTGGACGCACGGTCGACGCAGACTGCCACGGAGGCCGACGTAGGTGCACGGCGGGCGTAGGGGAACCGTGCATCGACCTTGCATTGCCCACAGGTAGTCACACAGACCGCAAGGCCACCGTACGGCGACCGTGTAAATAGTGCGGCCGCCGTAATTTTTTGGGGGTTGGGAAAATTCATTTTTCATTGAGAAGAGCTTACGGCAGCCGCACGGAAAATGCAAGCCCACTGCACGCCCTATGTACGGTCGACGTGGAACACATCTACGTCATAGCTTGGCTTGTCTAATTGCTACGGTGAGCGTAGAAATGAAAAAAGTTATAATTCCGCGATTTCATTCCACGGCGACCCTACGATCTGTAAAATATAGCCAAACGGCGTAAGGCCACCCTGAGGCCACCTCAGTTTCTCTGGGGCCGCCGCACGTTTCTGTCAATTCAGAGGCCGTACGGCCGCCTTATCCTCGCCGTAGAGCAAATGTGACTGAGGCCTTAGAGTGCTGCTCTCACAGCTGGGGAGGTTCTAGCTCCACAGACTTACTGGACAGAATTGAATCCAAAGTAATCCGACTTATCAACTCTCTTAACTCTGACCTCAAACCCCGACCCGCTCAAATTACGCCGCATAGTTGGCTCTCTTTCTCTTTTCTGTCGAAATTACTTCGGTTTCTGCTCCTCAGAACTTGCTGCTTGTGTACTTCCGCCATTAGCGAGACTCCGGAATACTCGACAAGTCACGACATCGCATTATTATCATGTGGCCATTGGCAACTCAAGGGTGGGCCATTAATGATGTGTGTTTCTTCCCCTTCACTGTCAAATTCTGGAATTCTTCACCTTCTCATGTCTTTCTAAACACTTATAATGACCTTCCCATTTTCAAAAAGCAGATTTTTTACTTCCTTAAAAAAAATCTTCGACTATTCTCTCTTTTTTTCACTTTTCTATCGATGTGGTTATTTTATTTACAGTCTGGCCTCGATAAGGACTGTCCGTGACTACAGAGTCTTCAACATATAAAGCAGGGGTTTCCTTATTTCTTGGAGTAGGAGGCTTCCATTAAAAAGTAGCAGGTTACCATCACCGCGAGCAAAGAGAGCGCAGCTGTATGGCCGGGGTCCAGGGCCCACTTAGGGCCCTGGAAGCCGGAAGATCCTAGATGGCTGGAGATGCATTCTCGCATGATTTCTGACATGAAATAGTTCTCATATTATCATGCTGTTGGGGTGGAAAACTCCACAAAAACAAGTGGTTAGGCCTGTACTGGATGTAGTTGCATTAACATAATGACTGACTGACTGGTTGACTGAAATTTAGCTATACTGTTTAGTTAGTTCAAGCAGCTTTTAAACAGGGTTCATTAATTTAAGGCCATGGTTTAGGGCACATCAAGGTGTCTGGAAGATGGAGTATCGAAGCACTTTTAAAGAGTCATTTTAGCAACATTTGGGCCATACCTTAGTTCTTAATAGGGAGATGATACTGCACATGGTGGAGTACAGTGAGCAATCTGAAGTAAGTGTGACATAATAATAGTGTAGATGAACTAGCATTCATTAAGCAAACCATATTCCATTTCTCGGATGTCAAAACAGGGGGATGTAGAGATTTTGCGGTGACAAAAAATATATATATATATATATATATATATATATATATATATATATATATATATATCGAAAAATTGACTCTGAAGTAAGTAGGCGGCGACCTTTGACATTTTTTCTCTGAGTAGACGGCTGCGGGTCGTCAGGAACCGGCTTCTAAGGAAACCACTGATATAAAGGCTTCTGGTGTTTGTCCATTCAAACCAACTTGATAAATAATAAACCCAAGAAAGGATTAATTCAGGAGGTGATTAACGTTCAGACTTATCTGTTTCGCAAAGAAATCCGATGCATAAGGAGGCCATTCAGCCCATCATGCCTGCGCCATACCAACACCAGGGGTGTGTTGTGTGAACACGCAAAATTAAAAGTGCCCCTTTTATAAGTAAAATGATGTTAAAGAAACGTGGCAAAGGAAGTCAGATTAAATGCTCAGAATTCACCACACACAGCAAAGAGCATCGAGAATGAACAATTTGCAGGGGCTGGATTTGCCCGGTCATCTCTATTGGCTCCACAATTTGAGCTTGCAATGTCCCCCCCCCCCCTCGGACAACTTTTAAGTGGTGATGGACGCCCATGCACAGACCTCTGATTTTGTTTAACCACATCATTAGAAATGGGTAAGCAAACAAGGGAAAACATCGGCAGCGATGAGTAGGGTGAGTACGGAACAGTGCTCTTTATTTACTTCCATTTATCGTCCACGTTTTAAGAAACAGCCATAACTTTATGAAACCACCGTTGGGGTTTAAATAAAGTTATGAAGGGAATAAACACTCATTTGTCATGAATGTTCTTTATCACAGGGTTCAACTGTCCACTATCACAGCTGTTAGATATTGTTGAACACCAATACGGTTATTGTTTTGAGTAGATCTTGCGACATTAATGTCACGTGAGCAAACAAAAAAAAAAATCAATGTTTCATAGATCGCTGGAGATGAGCAATAAGAGAGTAAGACATCTTGTTCACATTGTCTTTGGTGTTCTTGCCAGAAATTGAAAAAAAAAATAGATCAAAAGATGAAATAAAGTATTTTTTCATGAAATCCTGTACGTGTCAATATTGTTATGAACTCGTAAATGTGGTTTGTTCAAACTACAGCAAAATGGGGATTTATTTTCTTTTTTTTATACTAAGCTATGTCATACTCAATGGCTATTCCTGCCACATTATGACTAAAAGCCATAATTTCTCCCACCACAACACTACCCACCCGAGAATCAAAGCAACTATCTCAGTCCTGCTGACATGTTTCATTCTCCCTCTCGCCTTGATCTCACTCTCACTCTCACCTCTACCCTGATGAAATGTTTCATTCTCCCTCTCACCTTCATCTCACTCTCACTCTCACTCTCACTCTCACCTCTACCCTGATGAGGTGTTTCATTCTCCCTCTTGTCTTGATCTCACTCTCACTCACCTCTATCCTGATGAAGTGTTTCATTCTCCCTCTCCCCTACATCTCACTCTCACTCTCACCTCTATCCTGATGAAGTGTTTCATTCTCCCTCTCCCCTACATCTCACTCTCACTCTCACCTCTATCCTGATGAAGTGTTTCATTCTCCCTCGCCTCTTGACCTCACTCTTACTCTCACCTTTTGTACACTGAACATGTTATCATTAGATGCATTTTGCAATCAAAATCACACGATATAAATGCAAAAGAGATTCTGAAATAAATACAAGATGAGTGTGCATCGTGTGCATAACAATATACACTGTGCCTCTTGATAAATTTATTTATTCTATCTTTACAAAACCGAGGCTTATGGAAGAATGAAGTGACGGAGGACAAAAGGCAATTAACTTACAGTGGGGCAATCGTTGTACACAATAATTAGCAAGGGAACGAATGAATGAACAGGAATAAATAGGAGGGAAATGTGGGGAAGGAAACAGAGTAAACTGCAAGTAGAGGGTTGGGCTGGCCAGGGATCAATGGGAGTAAAAAGGATTGTGATTCAGAATGGGAGATGAAATGAGATGGCAGTGCACCACTTGTTTGATGCCAGAGAGGGAATACTGGGATAGAACAGCCTCTGGAAGACGATTGCACAGACAGGAGAAGCAAAAACCAAAATAATTGAGGCATGCAATGAACTTGGACTTTGAGAGTTTAATAAGGACGTGGTTACTGGAAGAATGTGTGTATCCTAGAAGGAAGAGAAGGGATACGCAAGATTGCTGGAGTTGCAAGTATCACAGAAGGGATTATGAGGACTACGTTGCAGTGGCTTGGACACGTGATGAGGAAAAAGTATGAAGCACCAATCAAAAAAGCAGAGAATGAGCTAACTAGAGGGAAAAGATCAAGAGGATGACAGAGGTGGAGCGAGGTAGTGGAAAGAGATTTGAAGAGCATGGGATTGAGAGAGGAGAACAGAGGGGAATGGAGAAGGCAAATCTGAGTGGCCAACCATAACTGTTGAGATTTAGGCGCAGACAAGAAGAAGAATAAGAAGAGGGTTGAAAGAGCAGAGGGAGGTAGAACAGAGGAGGAGAGGTGGTTAAAAAAAAAACAAAAAAACAGAGAAGCCACCAACCTGCCTGCTGTGGTATGAGAAAAAACTAGCCTTGTGGGTTTTCAAACTAGTCCAAAACAATTCAGTGTTTTGATCCAATATTTTGTTCAACATTGATGTCACGTTTTAAAAAAAAAATTCTGGTATAGTCATTAAAAAAAGATTTTGCTCTCTTTAAAGGCGATACGAGGCTCAACTGCCAGCTCTGCTCGTAGAACATAACACAGTCACATTCACAAGCACAGAGTGGAACACAACATATCGATCACTAAACCATTTGGCATCGAGCTGGATAGATGTTAGCATGTGATGAAACAACTGATCGGTCAGGTCGAGTATGCTCTTCATGACTATCTCTCCTTTCAAGCCTATCTCCTGAAATCCATAGTTAATCGATTTAACTTCATTCAAACGTTCAAGTTTAGACTCGAGTAGTTGGAAAAGAGTTGAACTTTGGTTACATTATCATGGTAAAGTAGGCAACACTTTGATTGTACCAAAATAGCCTGAGAGCCAAATTTCCCAACAGTATTAATATTTCATCAAACATATCCTCCAAATGAGACATCTGAGAGCAGTTACTGTCGGCGAATAAAAATGAGGAGTGACACGGCAATATGAATGATATTCAAAGCACTGACATGGAAACATAATCAGCAGAAGAAAGTGAGACAATTTTAACTTGGAAACAAAGTCTTATCATTCTCAGACACTTGGTTATCTTATACTGTACCAGCTCATGACATCTGGGAGTCGACATCTTTCAAACCACAAAAGCAGAAATGAAAGCTAAAATTAATAAAAAAAAGAAACAAAGAATTAGAGGTACATTCAAAGTACACCACCTCATGCCAAATAAATAAATAACAAATCCTCCAGTGTACGACATTGCTGGGGCGCCTATGGCGCCCAGCGATGGCTCCGTGCAGCACATGGAGACAGAATTGGAGGGGGCGGTGCACCATAATTGATTGATTAATTGCATCATTAAAATAAGTAAACAGTAATAGTAAAAGAATTAATTTCTTAATGAATTGGCTACGAGCAGACCTAAACCACCACTGTTTCATCCAAATCTGCAACTTTTTGGAAATTAAGGAAAAATTAAATAATTAATCAATTAATTGATTAATCAATTAATCAAACTACCCTTTAAGCCAAATCACTTGTTCACTGTCAATGTCCAAATATCAGCTTCCGAGCTCAAAAGGTGCCTGGGATATTACCCAAATGGGAATCAAAATAAAGAAGTAATTAATAAATAGATAATAATTAAGTAATTCAACAATTAATTGATTAATCAAAAAAAATTAAATGCCGTTTATTGCCAAAGCACATCTTCACTTTTCTCCCCAAATTTCAGCTTCCTAGCTCAAAGAATGGCTGAGATATCGATTGCCTGGACAAACAAGAAAGAAAATAAATAATCGATTAATTGATTCTTCAATAAATGGAAAATACCCTTGAAAGCCAAATTACATGTTCACTGTCGTGTCCATCTATCAGTGTCCTTGCTCAAAACATGCCTGAGATATTCGCCAGATGAGAAACAAAATAAATAAGAAATTAATAAATTGATAATAATTAAGTAAATAATCAAATAATTGATTATTCAAAAATAAAAACACCATTGTTTCCAAAGCACATCTTCACTGTTGTCCCCAAATTTCAGCTTCCGAGCTCAAAGGATGACCGAGATATCGACCGGACAAACAAGAAAGCAAACATATATACTGTACACATATTTACTGTGTATATGTATATGTGTATATATATATATATATATATATATATATATATATATATATATATATATATATATATATATATATATATATATATATATATATATATATATATATATCTTCTTCTTCTTTTGGCTGCTCCCGTTCGGGGTCACCACAGCGGATCATCCGTATGATCCGCATAGTGATTTGGCACATGTTTTACGCCGAATGCCCTTCCTGACGCAACCCTGGTCGCCTCTTATGACACAGGGATATGGTATACCTATTTTAACCGGGGTATACACTGGCCCAATACACTGGTACTCATTTCGCCGACCTCGGAAGGATGGCAGGCTGAGTCAACCCCCTGGTGTATTAATTCAGTGGCCCAACGGGGCTTGAACTCAGGACCTTTTGGATCCCAAGCCGCTGCCCTAACCACTGCGCCAACACGAGGTATATATATATATATATATATATATATATATATATATATATATATATATATATATATATATATATATATATATATATATATATATATATATATATATATATATATATATATATATATATATATATATATATATATATATATATATATATATATATATATATATATATATATATATATATATATATATATATATATATATATATATATATATATATATATATATATATATGCCTGGTGTTGGCTTAATGGTTAGGGTGGTGGGCTTAGGATCTGAGTATCCTGAGTTCAAATCCCACTCGGCTGTTGAATTAATACCAGGTGGGGTTGACTCTGCCTGTCATCCTTCCGAGGTCGGCAAAATGAGTGCCAGCATGTGTCGGCAGCATATCCTGTGTCGGAGTGGCGACCCGTCCAGGATTGTACCCAATAGCCAAGGAGACTGCTTCGGCAGCACCAACGCTCTGCACAGAGTATGGTCCCAGTGGATGGATGGATGGATATATATATATATACATATATATATATATATATATATATATATATATATATATATATATATATATATATATATATATATACATACATGCAGAGGTTGGGCCAAAAGTCACTTCAAGTTTTCTTTTTTTTATAACTTTGTTATTGTAAAATAAAAATTCATGAAATAAATTGCAAATGGTCGTTTAATTCATGGAATTTGTTTTTTTAGATCAATTGTCAAAAATAATATCCTGCAAATGGCCCCGTTGGCTTCTTCGCAAAGTCTTGCTCTTTCCAAAACGTCATTCATGACAGAGGGGAAAACTCCTTGATGAAGCACTGCAATTTCCTTGGAAATGTTGTTTTTCAATTCCTCTAGTGTCTAGTGTCTGTGGCATGTTAACATCTTTAAGGTACCCCCACAGAAAAAAAAATCTGTGATCATTAAATATGGTGAAAGTGGAGGCCAATTAATGTTTCCAAATCTTAAAATTAAGTGGTTACCAAAAACTGTCCTTAACAAATCCATTGTTGGCCTTGCAGTGTGGGCCTTAGCTCTATCTTGCTGAAACCACATTTCTGGTACATTTTTCACTTCTGGAAACAAGAAATTTTCCAGCATTGACCTATATCGCTCACCAGTCACAGACACTACATTACCATCATCATCTTGAAAAAAAGAAAGGTCTTCCACTGTGGGCTGAGTCATGAACAAACCCCTTTGACTCAAAAACGAGCAATCAAGTTCCGAATCGTGTTTTCTGATGGTTGTTCTTGAACATTAAAATGATTGCAAAATTTTATTTGAGTTTGAATTACTGATTTTCCACTGGAGTGATTAAATTAAACAATTTTCACATGCTGGTCATTGGTAAATTTATTCATAATGGTAAACCATACACCTTCGGTGATGGAGGTAATACTAAACATTAAAATAAAAAGGAAAGCTTTAATCCATTACATCTCACGTTAACATTACCAAATATGACACTGAAATGACCTTTTACGTTGAACTCTTTCTGTCTTTTCTATACAATGAGTCATTCAGTGGAGTGGCATCATTTCACATGGTCTCATCCATCTGTCATTTGCACACTCACAGACATTTGGATGACATAAGGGTATGGACAACGTGCTTATTACGACATAATGGTATTAATTTGCAGCAACCATGCTGTTAAACCTTATTCCTGCGGTAAACGTATTGGCAAATAATTGCTTGCATCAGTTGGCTGCCCATCCAATAAAGTTACGTCTTCAGCAAACCAAACTGTCCACCCACATGATGCCTGGTGTGTCGGAGCAGCTGACAAAGTCGCCTACGTTTGTTGCAGTTCAGCATGGACGTGTAATGGAAGGACAATTCACACAAGTCGGCTTTATAACTGTCCAATCAATCTCTGGGTGCAAAAACTGAGAAATGTAATCTCCTCCAAACTTTGGTGTCATGTTGTGCAGTGACAGGAGGAAGGATAGAGAGAGGTGCATCATAAAAGAGAGGGAATATTTAATGATCTGTCCTTTGTGATGAAATACGATAACATTGAGGATCTTCTGACCTCTAGTGGGCAGATGCAGCGGCTAACTCTGGAAGGAATATATTGTTGTGGTTGAGGTACTCTGTAAGTACATGTGTAGTTAGCCCCAAACCCATTGTTTAGAGGGAATAAA
>NC_140963.1:115448833-115483833 GCF_056783735.1 Eptatretus burgeri | reverse complement strand
TGATGTAAGAGGCGACCAGGGTTGCGTCAGGAAGGGCATCCAGCGTAAAACATGTGCCAAATCACTATGCGGATCATACGGATGATCCGCTGTGGTGACCCCGAACAGGAGCAGCCGAAAGAAGAAGAGGAAGATATATATATATATATATATATATATATATATATATATATATATATATATATTAATAAATATATATGTATGTATCTATACATATATATATGTATCTATACATATATATATATATATATATATATATATATATATATATATATATGTATCTATAAATATATATATATATATATAAATATATGTATGTATCTATACATATATATATATATATATATATATATATATATATATATATATATATATATATATATATGTATGTATCTATATATATATATATATATATATATATATATATATTAATAAATATATATGTATGTATATACAAATATATATACATATATTTATATACACATATATATATATACACAAATATATACAAATATATATATATATATATATATATATTTATATATATACACAAATATATACAAATATATATATATATATATATATATATATATATATATATATATATTTATATACACAAATATATACATATATATGCATATATACATATATATACTGTGTATACATTTATATATACATATATATATATAGACCTGGTTTACCATCAAAAGTGGACGTACTGCACATAGTTTTGCCTATTAATATATTTCATCAATAAATGGCAAGACTCTTTCAAAAGGGATGCAGTTGTGAAGAAAGCTCACAGGGTGAATGTGGTTGTACATCTCACATGATCTCAATGAGATGTCCCTTACCTGTGTCACAAAACCTTGGACTAAGTAACTCACAACAATCTAACTCTGATGTGCTCTCCATTCCCAATGATTGTGGTATGAAGTGGTTCACCCCAACGAGCCTCAAATCCCAATAGTTCCTTCTCACTAATGGCCTGATTCACATTATCCCTCTCACCAATTTCACCCCTTTAGCATGTGGGCCAGGGGGAAAACCCTTTTGGCCAGGGGGAAGAACAGTGACTCAGCCACTCAGAGATTAAATAGAACAGAGTAGCTGGACAGCTGTATACATCCTTGGTATGGTCCCTTCAGCTGGGTCTTGTTCATATAAGGTCGTCATGCTGAAACTCAGTCAGTGTGGAGTTGGCTTAGATCGTTTTGCACCAAGTACACCTCCTGATGACCTAGATCTGGACCACCTACGACTGTGATAGTGGGCGCGGCTCTGTCATCCGTTGACTCTTCTGAGCTGCGTGGTCCACCATTCCCAGGCAATCTTGGACCCAGACTACATGATGTCCATCCTGATAATTTAAAAACCAGTCTTGGTGTATGATGGTTGATGGTGTCCATTGCGTCGGCTGTATGTGGTAATACAGATCATCAATGCAAGCGAGGATAGTTTGGTCCCTCCCAGGCCTTCTATAGCTTAGAGCTGAGGCCTTTTCACAGCTGCTGGTTATGAAACTATACCAGATCTTCACAGATGGTTTCTCTCACCAGGTCTGTATGCAGGATTTTCGATGGTGGGGGTATGTAGCTTCAAAAAGTTGGACAGCTGTGAGCATGATAGTGCTGCACCATCATGCCCGTTGTGGGATGGGATGCATGCCGCATTGCTTTACCATGGAAGGTGAAAGTGCTGAAAATACAGAGCTCAAGAGGTTATCATTTTGGGGTGTTTTCAGACCATATGTCGGAATGGCATCAACATGGCAGCAGGTAAAATACTATTTCATTGATTGAAGTCGTCGAATACCGATCAAAGTTCGAGTTCAAAGTACCCCTCCCCAGGTACGGGCCTGCTCGCTGCTCATGTCATAGCCACTTGTTATTCCCATAAACTGGAAAGGTTTCATCGGTGAAATACAGTATACTTCTTTTCCAACCTCTGATTCAACCAGGTGAAGTTTCAAGGTCGATCTTCCCCATGAATCTGGGCCCTATGAAAGACTCTTCTCAATGTGGGAGTTGTTCAAACAACAAGTGAAGAAGCACCTGCACCTCCTCTCTCAGCATAAACAAGGAAGTGGAGAAGTTGATATCCTTGTGTATGGTCGTGCAGTTCTTCAACAATGTTCAGTGTCCGAGAGGTTTAAAATAAATTGCAAAGCATCATGGTGGGTCTAGATCTGTCATCAATGCCCTCCGTGGGTTGCATTGCCCTTGGTGACCTAAAGTGCATCCCCTGATGTGCGGCTGATAATAAACAAATGTGAAAACACCCCATCATAATCTGCAATAAATGCAATGAAATTGACACAATGGCTTCAAATGAGTGTTCCAACATGAAGCATAAAAGTAACATAACTACATTAGTAGATGGCAGCATACAAACAATTCTGCTCACAGCTCAGTTAACCACAACGAAGAAGAGAACGTGGGGTAGGGCCTAATAGCAGCCATTATGGAGTCCTACAGGCAGTGTGGTGGCTCTCACACTAATGTATTATCAGCAAAAGTGCCCCCCCCCCATAAAACATAGTGAGGACACTGATCTCAACTATTGTCAACACCTCTTTCCTGGTGGCACAGTAGATTCACTCAGCTTGTTGTATACCCTGCTGAAATATGCCACCAAATATTCCACACCGTCATGGATGATTGGAGTCGGAGAGTCAGTTGAAATAGGCCAGACCTACATGCTTTGGTTGGATCAGTATTCACCCCTCTCACCACCACCAAGATGTCACGTAAGAACACCACCTCATGTCTGCATTTTTAATGAAGTGCATTTCTTGGAGGTTAAGATGGAGGATGGCACTTCTACGCCAGTCTACTAACTGTTCAAGGTATCCCAGGCACTCAACAAAGGTGGCTTCATGAACAATGAGACTGACTAGATATACAGTATATTAGAGTTGTGGAGCCTAAATGTCCCACCATCCTACGTTCTATCCAACGTTCAAATGTCGCTGGCACATTGCAGAGCACAAAGAGCATGACGTAGAACTGGTTAAAAAACCCTCCCCTGTTGAGAAGCCAGTCTTCTCCCTTTGCTCATGGTGCACCTTCATCTGTCAGTATGCACTTCTTATATTGATTTAAAAGCAAAATATTTTGAACCAGGAAGTTCATCAAAGAAGGCATACATTTGTGGCAGTGAGAAGCTGTCCTTTATGATGACAGATTTAGGTGGTGACCACTCACCAACCCCTGCATTTTCACATGCTGCAAACAATTATATCTGTGGAAGAAGTTGTATTAACAATGTGGCCATCGTACGTTTCACGTTAATTTCCAACTGATCCACCACTGGAATGACAAAAACACAATTGTTCCTCCTCTTTCAAAGTTCCATGTATCTGTGTGCATCTCCCAATTGACATACCATGCTTTGCTTTCCATCCATCCTCACCACCTTTACCTCCTCAAAGCATGTAATATTTGGGTGGATGGAATGAAGTGGTCTATGTGTTAGACCAGCACACAATTCTTTCTTGGTCAGGAGAGAGGGAAGCAGCTGCTGCCAGGCTGTTGCTGAGCTGAAGTAGTTATGGCACAATGTGGAATCATCAGAAAATAGGGTTTTCTTCAGGCATCAGAGATATCATTTGTCAATGCAAGATGCTGTATCAAGGCACTCCAGCCTCTACTGGGAGAGAAGATAAAAGGGGATCATTAAGACACTGACTGCATGAGTGAAGGAAGTGTGTGAGTGAGGAATGAAGGTGACTGGTGATGTCAAGGAAAGGACTTGATAGCACAATGGTTTGTCAGACAATGTTGACAGTATACCATACGCAGCAGAAAATCCAAAGTTGAGCGATCAGGACAGAATCCAAAGTGATGATCAGAGATAAGGCCATTTGCAAATAAGAAAGGCTTGACTTCAGCTAAGTTTATGGATTTGAATAATTTCATGATGCCTGGATTGAAGTAAGCGAACTGTCCTGTAGATAAGTGCATTCGTTTTTTGTCCTGTTCTCAGACACAGGATTGATCTTTGCCAACTTATATGGGATGTAAATGAAATGCATCCTAAGCTAAAGAAAAAGTTGAAGAGAGAAGATAGATTTGAAGTTGGAGTTTGGAGTTTCAATTTCTGCCATATTTGTGGATGTAAAAAAACATATGCAAATACTGAGCAAGATTTCTGGTGTTTACAAGCTTGAACTGCTAAGAAACTGAAGAACTAAGGAACGATAATAAAAAGTGCTTGAAATAATTGGCAGTTGAATTTTAATCCACTTGAAATGTACAATTTAAATCAATTAATGATTCAAAAACTGATTGAAATGCTGAAAGAGCTGTTAAATCTCATCAAAATGGTGACCTTTTATCTAAGCTTAGGTTGAGAGCAGAATACAAAATTGCTCGAGCACAACACCAATGTGATGCAACGAAAAACATAATGAGCGGAAATTCCGCATGATGAATTTGGCATTTCATTTGTTCCGTTTTCAGGATAAAAAGACAATAAACATTAAACCTGACTGATAATAACAGCAATTGCATGTTTTCATATTTCATCTCATGGTAATTTTTGAAATATGCAAGGCCGCTTTGCATTGCTTCGATCCTCAACTGGTAATGAAAGGACATCACAAATTTATGTTACGTTGAATATTTAATATGCAGTGTCGGGTTAGTACATATTATAAACAACATAAATCATGCATAGTTCTTTAAAAACAAAATTTCAAGCATAATGTTCAGTTTGTAATTTTTATTTCAATTCATAGGAGGAAGCGTGCATTTTATAAAGCCATTTTATAAAAACCATTTTATAAAGTAGCAACAATGTCGTTAAATTAATATTTAATGTACTTTCTAGGTTGTGTACTTCAAGGAAATGTTTTCATTGTACAATGTCGTTATGGAACCTGAAACTGTTAGTTTCAAGCCATGTCCTTGTAAGCAACTGAAATGTTGGATTTGCCCAGTATTTATGTTAGTAAAACGATTTCAACGAAGTTGATATATTGTCATGAATCATATTATTGTGAGTGGGGCCATGACCCTGTTCTCAAAGTCCAATTGACTCTCCTAAAGGAATGAAATGCGAACACCGTGATGGGCCAAGTGGCATTATTACTGCGGTGAAATCACAAGGATTGCTAAGTGATGAAAGTTTACAATTGTGACTGAAAATTTACTTTACGTAAGCTCAACTGTGCACCATAGGAACAGAAAGAGAACAAAGCCAGTATGTTTATGAAAATAAACTACTTCAGTTAAATACAGCTCATTTACAAAAAAAAATTCCAATCAGTACAAGTGGAATGATGAGATACACAAGCAAAAGATTGTCAAAACGTTTCAACTAAATTGTTGATCACAAGTACTTCATCAAATCTTTCACTACAATGAATACTCCATCGTAGAAGCAATGAACTGTTTCTCTCGCTCTCTGCAGAGAAACTAGAAAAATAGAATGGTACTTGGCAGAGCGCATACTTCTGTCATGCTGAACAGTTCACGTTTTGTATCCCACTGATAGGCCTGATCTGGATCCGCACCTCAAGCAAAATTTAATTGGCTTGTTCTTGTCACCTACCTGACTCAACCACCAAGTTTCATCCGAATCCGTCAATAGCTTTTTGAGATATCATGTTATATATCGATTTTCACCCCACCACTCAATGGTGAAGAATCACTTTTTAAAAAATTGTGTCTGGATCCGTATCTGTATCTTCACCAATATACAATCATTTCATCCTTGTCACACACCCAAATTGTGCACCAAATTTCGTCTGAATCTGTCCACAACTTTTTGAGATATCCTGCTCACAGACAGACAAACAAGCAAGTAATCTATAATCACAAATGTCAGTGTGTATCAGTCAGTCAGTCAGTCATTCAGTGTGTGTGTCTCCTCCATGACTCCAAAACCATGAAACCGAATGGCCTGAAACTTTGCATGCATACTAAAGGAACTCAAAGGAGTGCATGAATGAAAACTGGGTGTTTGTGTAAATTTAAACACCCTTTTTGAAGATAATTAACGGCTTACCATGAAAGGCTTATCCTTGTTCAGCCCAACTTCAGCCTGTCTTAGCTGCCATTTTCATTCAGCTTACTAAAAATGCCTTGCCTTGGGAACACGATCCACTCTCACGGAATAATTAAAAGTATATAATCGAAATATGATTTCGGATTTGAGGATCAGATCTGGTGGAGTAAATAAGTGTTGAAATCTGGAGTGAAATCGGAAAATGTTAAGAAATTACTGATTCTTATAATTCAGCGTGTTAGTGTATATTTATTGAAGGAAGGCTATTCTTCAATCTTCTCCATATTTACACAAGAACATGTGAAATTGCCAAAGCATTAATGTTAACTTTCTCTACTGTTCCAAAAATTTCATTGAATGAAGAGAAGAATAACAAATATGCCTGAAGTGTAACTTCATTGAGTGCAACTAAAATCATTTTAAAGCAGGTGAAAGCTCCCGTGGCACGAACAGTGGGTGCGGCGACCACAGCTCGGTTCTCTGTGGGGAAATCCCTGGAGTTTGGAAAGCAAAATAAATTAGAGGATTAGAATGAGCAAGATGAACTACGGGTTCAAGAGAGAATTAAAAAAATGTTTTCAGTGGCTACAAAGCAATGCATCCCCACTCCACGGCAGGATGGTTGAGAGGTACGCATACTCGCTCTCAGCTGTCTAGCCTGGGTTTGAATCTCAACCCAGCTATAAAGTGTCACTCAGGCACATTTCACAGGCAGGAAGATTAATCAATGTGAATACTTCCTGAAGGCACTGTTGTTGTTTGGAGAGTGCATTCTGATTGTCTGACAACAAAATGGATTTTGAATATGTTTTTCACATTGTCAACAATAAGTGGGCTGCTCCAGAGTTAGAACAAACAATTTACATTGTTCTGGCCCTTAATGGAAAAACATTCAATCTTGTCTTCCAAAAAGCATTACGGTAATATGTTCAGTTTTGCTGATATTTCTTTTCTTTTGCAGCTGGATAAATGAAATGTTTGACGCGAAATATGTACTTAACTGTGGTCGTCCAATAGATGTTCATTCTATCCCGGGCAACGCCGGGTACCTTTACAGGAGGAGTGAGGGAAAGGGTGGATGTGGAAGGATGGAGGGGAATGGGTGGGGTACGAGTCTGGAGAGAGCGAGTGGGGTCGGAGGCAGGGGAAAAGGTGGACGGAGGGATTCGGTGTTAACCGGTGATGCTGGGTACCTTTGTCGGAGGAGGGAGGGGAAGGGTTGAGGTGAAGTCTGGAGGGAGGGGTGGGGTGGGAAGAGGGAGGGAAAGGATGGAGGTGGGAGGAGGGAGGAGGGAGTGAGGGGTGGGGTGGGAGTCTGGCGGGAGAGGTGGTATGAGAGGAGGGAGGAGGATGGGGTGGGAGGAGGCAGGGGAAGGAGTGGGAGGAGGGAATGGAAGGGTTGGAGGAGGGAGTGGAAGGGTTGGAGGAGGGAGTGGAAGGGTTGGAGGAGGGACCCAGCATTTCCTGGAAATGCCGGGTGCCTTTGCTCATAAGATGTAAAGCAGAGACAAATGCGTGCAAAAGATAAATGAATGATTATGTGTTTAAATATTGTCGCATCTACTTGGTACAAGCTGTCAGACCGATCATTAAGGTGCCAGTGTGGAGTGGGGGAGTACCATGGCTTAATTTATTTAATAAGCATACCCCTGACTTGCTCCTTTTACACTAACCCAGGTGAGAAGGGCATGGTATTCTTTCCTCATTTGCGTACATTCTCTTAAAACATTAAGCACTCCCGCTTACCCATCTGGATAGCTCAATCATAGGGATGTCCACCAGATGGCCCCTGAGACCGCAACTCCATACCCAAATCACTGGTCTCGAAACAGTCATTGCCACTGTGAGCTGTGAGCTCTGTGAGCAATTACCACTGTGAGTTACCAATTACCACTGTGAGCAATTACCATTGCTGTGAGCCAGCAGCCAAAACTGCAAGTGAGGGTTCACCCTATTGTAAATGAACCATAAGAAACAATGAGTAATGCTTTTTGTGGTAATTGCTTCCAGTTAGGACTCATTGGTTCTTCTGCATAGGTTTTTCAAAGTCTGAGAATTGGAATTTAAATAGTTTTCCATTTGACCCTTTCAAGGCCTGTTAATGTAACTGCTGGAGAATAATGAGAACAATGAATACAATTTGCTGCATCTTGGGTATTCGTCTTCAGTCATTGAACAGTAAGACTGAGCAAGACGTTCTGCAAGACACTGGCCATAAGACTAGTGATTTTAATTTTGAAGACTCATTGCACTTGAACAGTTGAAATTCCATTTGTGAAGTGCAGTTCAACAATTGTAGCACATTCTTCACATCTCAAAGCAATCACATAATATCTACCCAATTCTGCTCAATAGCATGTGTCTCCACTCCACCACTATTCTTTCATTTCTGAGACAATCCTCTTAAACTTTGGCAAGGTGGTACATTAAGGTCCAATAAACCCAGAACCTGCTGCAAAGCCCAAGCCCGACCCCATCGTCAAAACCCCGAAACCCAGCTCAAGCTAAGAGACCCTAGAACCCATCGCACCCCAGCTGCGATGCTCATAAATGGCCGAAGTCACCAGTGTTTCATGCCTTAATTTTAGCACACATTTTACAACCACAATGCGATAAGCCCCAGAATCTCTCAACCCGAGCCGAATTCCAAAATTCAAGCTGAAGAATTGAACCCAGCAGCAGCTCCTACCGCCAAAAAGTGCCCATCCACCCAAACCGCGCACTCTGCGACACTCAGGCCTCAAAACAGAACACAAACATCACAGCACAACATAACCACCGACAAACCACAACATAACCACCTGTGGGAACTTATCACAACCACCCGTTGTTTATCACTTCAAGAAAGTTGGAAGAAGGGTGAGATATGGAGGAGAGAGAGGAAGGAGGGGTGGGGGAGTGAGGACAAATGAAGAGATAGGTGGAAAGGATGGATGAAGGGAAGGATGGAGGGAAGGGATCAGTCTCAGTTGTCTAAAGTGTCTAAAGGGGTCTTACTGGTCTTAAAGTGTCTAATGGGGTCTTAATGGTGATGCGCTGCTCTAGTGCATGCTTCAATACCTGACCTAACCTGACTCTCTGCACCTCCTCCCCCCCCCCCCTCAATTCAACTCTATGTCCTCCACTCCCCCTTTCTTTCCTGTTCCTCAAAGAAAGAGGGCTTTAATGACATTAAGGGGTTAAAATTTAAATAAGAGATTAAATTAAATGATGATTAAGATCAAATTAAATTAAGAGGTTAAATTAATTGGCATAAAGAGGTTAAAATTAAAGTAATGAAACCGTATTTTTTTATTTAATTCACAATCTCACGATATGTGATGGACATACAAACATAGACATCATTTTAAGTTAATTGGCTCATCACCTGGATGGAAATTTTTTAAAAGGGCTCTATTCGTTTTTGTGCATGACGGCATGAATCATCATGCCGAGTTTTAAAATGATCCTTTGAGCTTCATCAGAGGTGGAGGATAAAAACAACAAAATGTTAATGCACCCACTGACTGCCTGAATGTCCCAGAATAGTGCCTGAATAGTGAGTGTTAATCGTTAATCATTATGAGACATCATTATGGCTTCAACAGGTCATCTCGATTTTGGCGTCGACAATATAAAAACTCTTTTTATCCCCACGATTTTTGAAAAAAAATGGGGGAGGGAGGGATTTGTAATCGGCTCCGTTCGTCTGTCGACCTGTCACGATATCTCCTCCAAAACGGTTGGGTATAAATCCACCGAATTGGTAGTTATGATCATCACATGTCAAGAAGGTGCAAGAAGAGTATCATATTGGCCTGCATCTCTGGGATGGGGTCAAAAGGTCAAATACCGAAAAATGCAATATTTTTTTTAAAATGAAACTTTGTATTTGTAATCACCATTGGGAGACACATGAAATATGTAACAATTTTTTGAATTTGACCTCCTGGTGTAGCAGCATTTATGTGGAGTCACAAGGTGATTTAAACACAGCCACACACAAAGAACACAGTTGATGTGGGTCAACACACATGCAGCCTCTCTACTCTTTTATTTGGGTCAGGGCTGTGATTAAAGACATGTAGTGGAGTCATGTTTGTAAACATTGTTAAAGACATGCTACAGTGCATTGTTAAGGAAACAAGACAGATGGAAGCCTATACAAGAAATTTCTATACTCGAGAAACACAAAAGATGGCTTAAAGGGTCTAGGAAAAGGGGATTATGCATGTTTGGTATTTATTGACAATATGAATGTAATGTTACATCAAATATGCATATGAAAAACACAAATGAATGGGTCACTTTGTTTCCTAATGGGATATGAATTTATAGTTTAGACTGCCAGTATATATGAACTTGTCTGAGTTGTTACTAGTGATTTAGTATAGTTTTTTTAATTTATATTTACAGAACTAAGACATTCTTTTCAAAGTATTGTGTTGAATCCAATATTTGCCTAGATAATTTCCAAATAAAATTATATAACAGACTGTGATAGATAATATTAAGTTGAAAATGGTACCATTGGATTCGTTGCCCCCAAAAATACATTTAGATAGCAGAATCAAGTCAATAGCTGCATTACATCCAGAGATAATAGCAAATGTAGATTTCAAGTGGCGGCCATTTTGAAATCCAATATGGCGGACATAAAGAGCGAATTTCAAGTGGCCCAATATCTGAAAATGTTCGCAACATATTCATGTACATTTGTGCCAAATTTGGTGCTTGTATCACAAAATGCACAATTCTTTTGAATATTTGGGCTAAGCCGCCCCACTATCCGGTTCATGTCCCAAGAGGTGTGGACTTATGGTCACAGGGGTCAAAAATTAACTCAAAATTTGATATTGGGTCATTCCTGGTGGAACTTTTTGCCATCTTTTAGCTTTGCTTTAGATGGGAAGCATGGGGAATTACGATGGAGTAATTCGCTCGAGTTATTTCTTAAAATACATCGTTTTGTCGAAAAACGGTGATTATTGGAGACTAAACTTATCTGACTTTTTAAAAAAAGGCGATTCTGAATTGTGATATTAAGTGGGTGTGAGTGTTAATCGTTTGTTTATCATGGTAAAATGTGCGTATTTCATTTATCACTCATTTTTGGGGACTTTAATGGTTAGTGTCATGTTAAAACTTGATGTGACGGAAGAAGTGGCAATGACGTCATTTTTTGCAGGGCCTCGGTACCTGACAATTTGCCACAACACCAATGGGAACTTGCAAGTTAATATTTCACAATGGCACCACCACATTTTCTCCAAAGATGATTTTTCATAATGTTCAGTTTCCCAAGATAATCCATTTGCAACCGGAGTGCATCAAACAGCGGAATGACGTGCAATCAGCTTCAAAATGGAGGCATAAACTTTGAAGGAAGACGACAAATACCAATTAGGTGATGTCAATTCAAACACACGTGTCATTCTATGATGCAGTTGCCAAACAAATTATCACTTTAGTTCATCGAATCAGGAACTTAAACACCATGTTCTACATGTCAGTGCCATAGTTCAGACTTAGTTCCATGAATTTCAGCAATGATTATAGGAATACAATTTCCCTTTGACTGCCTTGAAGTGTCTGTTGATGTGACTTCTTTTTTATGTGAAAATGTGGATTTTGAGTGGACTGTTCTCCTAAACAATACTTTCAAGACACAACCTTAAGCACAAAGAAAAAAAGAAAAAGATGGAAGATTTACATTTACAGATCAAAATGTAAATGGTGAGGTATCGTCAAGCCAATATTGACTATACAGGGTTGCGAACATCATTCTGGGTGCAATTCCACGATAGCAGTTTTGTTTATTTATGGAAATAGTTTTTATTTTTACCTCCAAGTGTGTGTGAGTGTGAGTGTGAGTGTGAGTGTGTGTCTGCGGGCGCAGGCGTGCGTGCGTGCGTGCGTGCCCACCTTCATTAGAAAATACAATGAAACTTAAACATAGAAGGAAGTCATTTGGCCCATCATGCCTGTGCCATATCACACACCAGGGGAATGTTGTCTCTGGACAGCTTGGGCCTGGACACATCTGGGCAGTTTTTGTCTCTGGACATGTCTGAGCGGTGTTTGTCTCTGGGTGGTATTTATTGTATGACCGGTAGAATATGGATTTCAGACATTATTTTGTTTCCATCTTCACTGTTATTATATGCAGAATCATTTTGATGAGACAGTATGAATTGTAATTAACGCTCCACCACATGTCTGCCTTCCCTTCCTCTCACCTATTGCTGCCTTCCCTTCCCCCCTGACCCCCTTCTTCACTCTCCCCTCCCTCCTTGTTCCCCTCCATCCTCTCTTTTCCCCTCCATCCATTCTCTTCCCCCTCCCTCCTCTCTCTTCCCCCTCCCTCCTCTCTCTTTCCCCCTCTCTCCTCTCTCTTTCCCCCTCCCTCCTCTCTCTTCCCCCTCCCTCCTCTCTTCCCCCCTCTCTGCTCTCTCTTTCCCCCCTCCCTCCTCTCTCTTCCCCCCCATCCATCCTCTCTTTCCCCCTCCCTCCTCTCTCTTCCCCCCTCCCTCCTCTCTCTTCCCCCTCCCTCCTCTCTCTTCCCCCTCCCTCCTCTGTCTTTACCCCCTCCCTCCTCTCGCTTTACCCCCTCCCTCCTCTCTCTTTACCCCCTCCCTCCTCTCTCTTTACCCCTCCCTCCTCTCTCTTTCCCCCCTCCCTCCTCTCTCTTTCCCCCTCTATCTCCTCACTCTCCCCCCACCCCTCTCGATCTCTCCCCTCTTCTTTTCTTGCCAAGCAAGCCGTTGCTTATCAAACGTTTCATAGGAATGCTTGCCTGAGTGCTGAACCCACTTGGCGAGAGCTCTCCAAGCCGATGGGTAATGGAACACATCCCAGGACACCGACACGGATTGCACCTCTCATTACAAAAGATACGTGGGATATCTATAATATCCACAGATTCAATGGAGAAGGGACAGCCAACTTTACAGCTTAAACCAAACGACAGCATTCATCAGAGATGCAGTGGACCCTTCTGAAACAGCATCACAACTTAAGTTTTGTAATTAAACCTCCAGACTGTCAGGCTTTGACTCAGACAAGATCGCCCAATGGTGAACAGGCCTGAACAGTAATATTTTGCTTTGCTTGCGACAAGTCACCAGCCACCAACAGCAATACAGTACCCCAATGGTGAACAAGCCACCCACAGCAATATCCTGCTGTGCTGCAAGCCACGAGCCACCAAAGGCGAGACAATATCCCAATGGTAAACAAGCTAACAACAGCAATATCCCATTTGTGAACAAGCCAACAACAGCAATATCCGATTTGTGAACAAGCCAACAACAGCAATATCCCATTTGTGAACAAGCTAACAACAGCAATATCCCATTGGTGAACAAGCTAACAACAGCAATGTCCCATTGGTGAAGAAGCTAACAACAGCAATATCACATTTGTGAACAATCTAACAACAGCAATATCCCATTTGTGAACAATCTAACAACAGCAATATCCCATTGGTGAAGAAGCCACAAACAGCAATATCCCATTGGTGAACAAGCTAACAACAGCAATATCCCATTGGTGAACAAGCTAAAAACAGCAATATCCCATTGGTGAACAAGCTAACAACAGCACTATCCCATTGGTGAACAAGCCACCAACAGTAATATCCCATTGGTGAACAAGCCACCAACAGCAATATCCCATTGGTGAACAAGCCACCAACAGTAATATCCCATTGGTGAACAAGCCACCAACAGTAATATCCCATTGGTGAACAAGCCACCAACAGTAATATCCCATTGGTGAACAAGCCACCAACAGTAATATCCCATTGGTGAACAAGCCACCAACAGTAATATCCCATTGGTGAACAAGCCACCAACAGTAATATCCTAATGGTGAACAAGCCACCAACAGTCATATCCTAATGGTGAACAAGCCACCAACAGTCATATCCTAATGGTGAACAAGCCACCAACAGTCATATCCTAATGGTGAACAAGCCACCAACAGTCGTATCCTAATGGTGAACAAGCCACCAACAGTAATATCCTAATGGTAAACAAGCCACCAACAGTAATATCCTAATGGTGAACAAGCCACCAACAGTAATATCCTAATGGTAAACAAGCCACCAACAGTAATATCCTAATGGTGAACAAGCCACCAACAGTAATATCCTAATGGTGAACAAGCCACCAACAGTAATATCCTAATGGTAAACAAGCCACCAACAGTAATATCCTAATGGTGAACAAGCCACCAACAGTAATATCCTAATGGTGAACAAGCCACCAACAGTCATATCCTAATGGTGAACAAGCCACCAACAGTCATATCCTAATGGTGAACAAGCCACCAACAGTAATATCCTAATGGTGAACAAGCCACCAACAGTAATATCCTAATGGTAAACAAGCCACCAACAGTAATATCCTAATGGTGAACAAGCCACCAACAGTAATATCCTAATGGTAAACAAGCCACCAACAGTAATATCCTAATGGTGAACAAGCCACCAACAGTAATATCCTAATGGTGAACAAGCCACCAACAGTAATATCCTAATGGTGAACAAGCCACCAACAGTAATATCCTAATGGTGAACAAGCCACCAACAGTAATATCCTAATGGTGAACAAGCCACCAACAGTAATATCCTAATGGTGAACAAGCCACCAACAGTAATATCCCATTGGTGAACAAGCCACCAACAGTAATATCCCATTGGTGAACAAGCCACCAACAGTAATATCCCATTGGTGAACAAGCCACCAACAGTAATATCCCATTGGTGAACAAGCCACCAACAGTAATATCCCATTGGTGAACAAGCCACCAACAGTAATATCCCATTGGTGAACAAGCCACCAACAGCAATATCCCATTGGTGAACAAGCCACCAACAGTAATATCCCATTGGTGAACAAGCCACCAACAGTAATATCCCATTGGTGAACAAGCCACCAACAGTCATATCCCATTGGTGAACAAGCCACCAACAGTCATATCCTAATGGTGAACAAGCCACCAACAGTCATATCCTAATGGTGAACAAGCCACCAACAGTAATATCCTAATGGTGAACAAGCCACCAACAGTCATATCCTAATGGTGAACAAGCCACCAACAGTAATATCCTAATGGTGAACAACCCACCAACAGTCATATCCTAATGGTGAACAAGCCACCAACAGTCATATCCTAATGGTGAGCAAGCCACCAACAGTAATATCCTAATGGTGAACAAGCCACCAACAGTAATATCCTAATGGTGAACAAGCCACCAACAGTAATATCCTAATGGTGAACAAGCCACCAACAGTAATATCCTAATGGTGAACAAGCCACCAACAGTAATATCCTAATGGTGAACAAGCCACCAACAGTAATATCCTAATGGTGAACAAGCCACCAACAGTAATATCCTAATGGTGAACAAGCCACTAACAGTAATATCCTAATGGTGAACAAGCCACTAACAGTAATATCCTAATGGTGAACAAGCCACTAACAGTAATATCCTAATGGTGAACAAGCCACCAACAGTCATATCCTAATGGTGAACAAGCCACCAACAGTAATATCCTAATGGTGAACAAGCCACCAACAGTAATATCCTAATGGTGAACAAGCCACCAACAGTAATATCCTAATGGTGAACAAGCCACCAACAGTCATATCCTAATGGTGAACAAGCCACCAACAGTAATATCCTAATGGTGAACAAGCCACCAACAGTAATATCCTAATGGTGAACAAGCCACCAACAGTCATATCCTAATGGTGAACAAGCCACCAACAGTAATATCCTAATGGTGAACAAGCCACCAACAGTAATATCCTAATGGTGAACAAGCCACCAACAGTAATAGCCTCATACATAGATGTGATTTTAAATAAATAAAAAATTGTTTGCAAATTGTTTGTGGAAATGCTTTCAACAACGTGTGTTTTATATGATGAAATCTCTATTATAATACCAAGCTTGCACACTAAAAACTCGGCTCGCCGTCACACGATCCCTATGAAATTGCTGTGGCACTTAGCGGACATGCCGACAATGTTTGGGAAGTCTTGGCGTTCCATAGTACCACTTGCATTTTGCACAATGCGTATTTTTGTCATTCCCCGTGTACGGTCAGTTGTCTGCTACCAGCTATGTTGTACTGCTATCCCGTGCATGTACACGGGTATCACTAGTATATATATATATATATATATATATATATATATATATATATATATATATATATATATATATATATATATATATATATATATATATATATATATATATATATATATATATATATATATATATATTTATATATATATATATATATATATATATATATATATATATATATAGCCCCTGTCTCAGTGTGCATGCATCCGTCCTTCCTTCCCTCTGTCCCTCCTTTCCCTATGTCTGTCCGACTATATGTTCATTATTTATGTACCCTCGGAATGTACCTTTCGACCATTTCGATTGTTGAGACCCCTTAGTCTTTTGAAGACCCTCGAAGACCGTGAGTTCCCTTAAAACCCAAAAGACCGCAAAACACCCAGAAGACCCTTCTTCTAGGTTTGAAAGAAGACCCAAAGACCCCAAAAAATCCAAAAGACTCAAAGGTCGCTGAAGAGCCCAAAGTAGCAAAAGACCCCGAAGACCTAAAATTCCCCAAAAAAACCAACAGACCTCAAAGTCCAAAAGACCCCAAAGACAAGCTTTTTGACTCCTCAGACTCATAAAGACCCAGAAGACCAAGAACACCCCAAAGACCCCGAAGACCAAAAAAACCCAAAGTCCCAAAAGACCCCAACGACCCCTCAAAGACTCCAAAGATGCAGAAGAGCAAGAAGACCCCCAAGACTCCAAAGTCCCTAAAGACACAAAAAGACCCCTAAATACACAAAAAACCCAAAGACCCAACAGACCCCCAAGACTCAAAAGACCCTGAAGACCCAAAAGACCATGAAGACAAAACAGACCCCAAATACCCAGAAGATCAAGAAGACCCCCAAAGATCCCAAAGACCCCAAAATACCCTGAAGACCCTTTAGACCTTCACACCATTTAGAACCCTTACACCCTTCAGACAGATTAGACAGCTTAGACCCTTGACCACTTAGACCACTTGGACCTATTTGTATCACAAATGAAATTTATAATAAATATAATATCACCAATATTAAAAAATAATACATTTGTTGAAAAGAAATGTTTGTATTACGATTGGTGTAAATCATGCCAACACAGTAAATCTGTGACTTCAATCTCTGCTACGACTTGTGGAGAGGCGAGCATAGTTAGCCGATCCACGCTAGTATTTAGAAAAAATTGTATTCTAGTTTTATACACTTTTCAACCAATCTGTTGAGTGATGCTGCACCAGTCAGAGGTTGAAGGTATAAGGTTGACACATTCCTCAGAGGTATTGTATCTACATTTGACGTCTAATTTGGGTTTGATCTATCGCCCGACTGTAAGCTGTCATCCTGGCACGACAAAGCCAGGGTGATGCCTCAAAGAATGCACCGTCAATTGGAGTCGTCGTTCATCTGGCTGTCCCTCCTCATGACTTCGCTTCTGGGCATTAATGATCTCATTAGTCTCAAAAGACTAGTTTCATTCTTACAAACCATGAGGGAATTCTGCATTTTGGAAGTTAAAATTGAGAATAAATCCTGTCCTTTCAATCTTGCCAATTTTTTTTCTGAAAAAGAAAAGACCGCAAATCCCAGCAAACCAATTTCTGAAGGATACACATTTTTCTCTTCAATCTTCAAAAGGAACATATATGTCAAACCCCGAGTTGAAACCGCAATGCTTGAAGCCTCCTTCAGGTCTGGCATTCATATAAATGTAAAAATTTAGACACGGCCACTTTTGAGGACATTGATAATTAACTGAACAACAAAATTTTTTTACTGGAGATGTGTAAAGTGATTTAGACTAATTTGGGTACGCTGATTTCAAAAATCATAACCGTTTTGCTGTATCACGTCAGGATTTTCAGTAACAGAAATATTCCCATTGCCTAGAAGTCAGGATTTCAATGAAATTTACAAAAATTAATTTATTCATTTATTTCATCATGAATGCTTCAAAATTATAGAAATTACAGAAAAACTCCACTAGAATGTAATTAAAAATGCTTTAGGCATTTGGCTTTGCGTTTGTGCTGCTCTGTGTCAGTTTCACGATGCAGGAACCAGCAGAAATCGCCCATCATGTTCGGGTTGTGCCGCCCTTGGTAACGCGTCTCCATGAGTGAAATCTCTTGGTGGAATCGCTCGCCGTGCTCATCCGAGACTGCTCCCAAGTTGTCAGGGAAGAAGTTCAGGTGCTGGTGTAGGAAATGGATTTTCAGGGACATCCTGGAGCCAAGTTTCCTGAAGGACTCCAGCAGCTGCTGCACTATTTCTTCATAGTTGTCTGCGCGCTCGTTCCCCAAGAAGTTGTCCGTCACAGCTTTGAAGCTCCTCCACGCTGCCAGCTCTTTGGGGTTTCGAGTTGTCGGAAAAGTTTCGTCCTTCATAATCTGTCGGATTTGCGGTCCAACAAAGACACCAGCCTTGATCTTGGCCTCCGACAAGGTGTTGCCAAACTTTTCCTTGAGGTATAAAAACCCACGCCCATTCAGATCCATTGCCCGTACAAAACTTTTCATCAAGCCGAGCTTTATGTGGAGTGGTGGAAGGAAAACCTTGGCTGGGTCGACAAGGGCGACATGCTTCACGTTGTGTCGACCAGGTACATGCTCTTTTCGCTCTTCCCAATCTTTCTTCGTCCAGTGATTCTTGTCGTCTCTGCTATCCCAGAGACAAAGGAAGCACATGTATTTCGTGTAGCCTGACTGCAGCCCTAACAACAGCGCCACCACTTTCAAGTCTCCGCAGATGTGCCAGTTGAAGTCATTGTACTTGATGGAATCAAGCAGCTGCCGCATAGTCTCATAGGTCTCTGTCATGCCGAACGTGTGAGCCAGTGGGACTGATGGTTTCTCGTTGCCATTGTGGAGCAAAACAGCCTTCAAGCTGTTCTTCCCCGAGTCGATGAAGAGGCGCCAGTCTGCAGGATCGTGATCACACCCAAGTTCTTTCAACAGACCGTTGATGTCACTGCAGAATGTCATCGTGTCTTCCATCTCAAAGAACTCAGCCATGTCTCTGTGACGTGCTCTGAACAAGGATATCTTGGTGTTAGGTTCAAGTAGATTCCACTGCTGCAGCCTTGATCCAAGCAGCTCTGCCTTCGCCTTTGACAGCGAGAGATCTCTTACAAGATCATTTAAGTCTCCCTGGTTCAGAAGGTGTGATTCTTGAGTGTCGGGTTCAAAAGGTTCATCATCACCATCCTCTTCACCACTGCTTACAGCTATGTTCTGATCAGCTGGAGGTGTTGGAACGGGGTTCTCGTCATCATGAGGCACAGGTTTACGAGCAGAGACGCAGTCAGCGTACTTGATGTGACCTTTATTCTTCTTGTTGAAGCCGGCGATGCTTGTGCAGCAGAAATAACAATCATCATGATGATTCTGCGGCTCACGCCATATCATGGGCACCGCAAATGGCATGCTCGCGCGCTTGCCCACCAACCACTGAGTCAAGGTTGTGTGACAGCTTGTGCAGCAGATGTGTGGTGCCCAGCTCTGTTCTTGGTCCCCCACCTTACACCCGAAGTAGTGAAAGTAGGCGGCCTTCATTTTCACTGCTGTAGATATACTTCGCTGTTGATCTTTTTGGTATACCGACCACAGACATAACAGAAGTTGTCAGGATGATTGGTACAGGAACGCCTACTCATCTTTATCTGAAAGAAAGAAATATAACACAAGTTAACAACAATTGTACGAAATAGACATGTTAAAGACATATGTAAATTTCATTGAAATCCTGACTTCTAGGCAATGGGAATATTTCTGTTCCTGAAAATCCTGACGTGATACAGCAAAACGGTTATGATTTTTGAAATCAGCGTACCCAAATTAGTCTTAATCACTTTACACATCTCCAGTAAAAAAAAATTTTTGAAATTTGTTGTTCAGTGTAATGCTCGGAGAAGAAATCGACATTGTCATCGGCCTGACTCAGATCTCCAGAGCACTGGTAGACAAAATGTTATAAACAAGGGTCAGAATTAGAACAGGATGTCAATAGAAGAATGATGCTTTATATGTTGTCTTGTGCACCATTGCTCTATATTGACTGCTGGTTCGACCGAAGCAATTTCTTGGCTCGGGTTACAATCCTGGATTGCTCGCCACTGTGACACAGCTCGATTTGACTGAGGGGGGAGGAAATTGAAATTTGGTAAGTGTAAAAACTGGCAACAGCTTGTCTATTCGTCACGAAGGTCATCGTGGGATCCTCGATGTCCATCAAAGAGTTGGCATAATTGTTAGTATGCTGCAAATGGCTGTGGATTTGTATCAGTTTTTGGAGGGGAACTGTGGTCCCACTGATGCAATGCCCCCTGTACGTTCGAGTAGCAATTTATAAATTGGCAAGGGTGCTGGCGATAGGGTACCTACTCTACACAAAGGACACCAGGGATCATTTACGTCCACAAACTAATGCTGGCAGATTGGTTCCCCCGTTTAACGTTCATCAGAGGGATGGCACACACATTGATGAAGCACCTTGCCTGCAAAGCACAAGGATGACAGTTTATACCTGAGTTGAGATTCAAATCCTGGTGAGACAGCTCAGAGGTGAGTGGGCATACCTTACGCGAGTCATCTTGCCATCCCATCCCCACCAACTCATGCTTGCAGATGAGACGCCCAGTTTAACATCCATCCAAAGGACAGCAAACACAACTAGAGAGTTCATAGAACACATTATTCCATGCTGTCTTGGGCGGGGTCTATGAGCAGAAATTTTGATTAGCCGTGATGGCGTAAAATGCCGTAATATTTTGTCCAACTACTGTTCAACAGAAAGGTTTTGAAAGTGCTAAAAAGGCAATTTGTGTTCTACAGTGTTCAAGCATGTCATTCTATTTAAATAAAATAAAGATTTTAAAGGTCGTAGAAAAAAAAATTCCACAATTTTATCGCCATTGATGTGGCATCTTTTACATCACCGTATTTAACACGTTACATTAGTTCTATGTGCTTGTTGTTTGTGTCCCTTGTGATGTCATTAAAAACTAATTTTCCTGCTTGGAATGATTTTCAATTTTTGTCGACTACATGACAGGCGGACAGAGTAAAAAAAAAAAATTCACTCCTCTTTGCACATGTGTGATTGGGATGGATTCAAAGCCAAAGTACTGCTAAACTACATGTGTTTCCTGATTCATGTACAAAATAAAACATTCAATTGAAATCAAGTTTTTCCTCGATCATAAACTGATGTTTCTAGGGACAGACAGACAAATAGAAGTGAACCAACGGCTTAACCCCGATGTTCCGCTTGGCATGCGTGGGGTAACAATGCCTCGCCCTCCATGTGAAACACCAGGATGACAGTTCCGAGCTGGGCTGAAACGTGTACCAGGATGGATAGCTCAATGGCCAGTGTGCATACCTCGACACTGTCTTGTCAGCCCTATGCGTAATATGACGTTATAAAATAACTACACCAAGTATCTCAGAGATGTTGCTTGTGCCATCTCACTGGGATGCTCACCTCCAGCGCTGCGCACCTGTCCATAACACGAAAGGCCAATCCTCTGGCTCAACTGCAACTGAGATTAATGAAAACTTACGTTTAATGAAACTCTCGTGTTCCCAAGACTTGCAGATATTTTCATCATGGCAGTAGCTGTGGTGGCTGGATCTTAGGGTGTTATTACCACCAGCACCAAAGGTGGATGGAGGATATGTTTTCACCCGCTGTCTGTCTGTTTGTTTGTTGGGTATTCGATCTAGTCTACCCTTATTGTCAGTATTTCCGTCGATATGTTTGTCTGTCTGTATGTCTGTTCGCTCCAGTGCTCCGTTAATACAATGGCGATTTCGATGAAACTTGGTTGGTAGGTTCGTACCATGACCTAGTTGTGTGCAAATGAGAACCGTTGCTATGGACCCATCCGTTGCCCAGCAACGGACCTTTGAAATTTTCAAAAAAAATCTCAAAAATTAATTTTTTCGAAAATCAAAAATCGGGCCACGAGCGACTGTGGGCAGTACATTCAGCCATATTGTCAAAAATTTCCAGCCGGATCCTATGAAAACTGTCGGAGAAGATAGACTTTGAATGAACCCTGGTCGAAAACAATAAAAAAACGAAGTTCGTTATATCTCAGAGAGTACGAGTCAGATTTACATGAAACTGGTATGGTAGGTTCGTGGTATGTCCTAGTTATGTGTGAGAAAGAACCGTTGCTATGGATGCTTTTGCTGGCTAGGAACGGCTGAAAAACGACTAAATTCGACTTGATCGACTACCCATGTCCGCCTACCGGCTTGTTTGTTTGTTTGTGAACAACATGTCTCAGAAAGTTGTCCACAGATTTGGAATAAATTTGGTGGAAAGATTTTGTCTGTGACACGGACGAAATGATTCGATTTTCGTGAAGATCCAAATCCGGATCTGGATCTGAGAATCAAGTGATTTTTTCCACATTGAGAGATGGGCCAAAAACGACATATATATATATATATATATATATATATATATATATATATATATATATATATATATATATATATATATATATATATATATGACTTGTCCTGGTTAGACTCGGCTGGGGGAGTTCTATTATCATCTAATATATATATATATATATATATATATATATATATATATATATATATATATATATATATATATATATATATATATATATATATATATATATATATATATATATATATATATACATATATATATATACATATACATATATATATATATATATATATATATATATATATATATATATATATATATATATATATATATGAGCCTGGTGTTGGCGCAGTGGTTAGGGCAGTGGCTTGGGATCCAAAAGGTCCTGAGTTCAAGCCCCGTTGAGGCACTGAATTAATACACCAGGGGGTTGACTCAGCCTGTCATCCTTCCGAGGTCGGCGAAATGAGTACCAGTGTACTGGGCTGGTGTATACCCCGGTTAAAATAGGTGTACCATATCCCTGTGTCGTAAGAGGCGACCAGGGTTGCGTCAGGAAGGGCATCCGGCGTAAAACATGTGCCAAATCACTATGCGGATCATACGGATGATCCGCTGTGGCGACCCCTAACAGGAGCAGCCGAAAGAAGAAGAATATATATATATATATATATATATATATATATATATATATATATATATATATATATATATATATATATATATATATATATATACATACATATACACACATCGCAGGATATCTGAAAAAGTTGAAAACCGATTCAGACGAAACTTGGTGCATAGGTTAGGTATGTAACATGGAAGAATTGATTCGATTTTGGTGAAGATCCGAATCCGGATCCGGATAAGAGAAGTTTTTTGAAAGTGATTTTTCCCCATTGAGTGATCAGGCTAAAACGATATGTAGCGAAATATTCAAAAACTTGGACAGATTTTGACCAAACTTGGTGGACAAATTGGTTCGGTGGCAAAAACAAGCCAATTAAATATTAGTTGAGGTCCGAATCCAGATCCGGCCTATCAGTGGGATGGGAACGTAGACTGAACAGCTTGGCAGAGGTATGCGCTCCACTGAGTGCCCTTCTATTTAATAGATGACGTCAAAGGGTAAAAGAACAATCATGCTGAAAGTGAACATGCTATTAAAGCGTTTTTTAGGAATGCAATCACCAGCAGAGGGAGATGTTAAACTGATTTTTCAGCATTAAGGGTCCATGTAACGGACACAGTCAGTCGCTTCGCCCATCGGCATCCTTCATTATTATTTTATTACTTATTATGCACTCTATCTCAAGTTCTAATCCAGCTTAATACTTTGCACAGGTAAAACACCATCACCATACTAAACACAGCCAGTGCAGCATTTCCAAGTGCATCTTTTTGAATATTTTGTGATGGCTGATCTGCATCCTAATCGATCTTTTTGTGGCTTAGACGTCACAAATCATAAGCAGTCATCAACTGGGCATCTTCCGTGATGCAAAGTCCTTCCTTGGCACACCAGAATTCTCATCCTCTGACAAGGCCTTCATCTGCAGCTCTTGGCTGGAACCCCGACTCCACACCTTGATCAGCTTAACGTCATGGAAACCAAGGCCTTCAAGATCATTGGAATTTCTCGCGATGAAGCTGAGTCTATGGGCCGATCACTTTGACATCACAGGTAGAGCGGTGGTCTCCCTGGCTTTGACTGCATCCTTTCCTCTATCTGTGCTTTGCTCCCCCCCCCCCCAGGTTTCTGTCAGGTGCTTGCAGTCCATAATCATCCCCCTTCTGGTGAAACTCCCAAAATCTAGAACCACTGCTCACTTCGACTCATTTGTTCCTCTTTTTTCAATCTGTTGAACCAACTGATGATGTCTGATGTCGGCTTTTAATGGTTAATGTGGCTGGCTTAAGATCTTAGGTTCTTGAGTTTGAGCCCCTGTCGTGCTGGTAAATAATACCAGGTGGTTTGACTCAGCCTGTCATCCTTCTGAGGTCAGCAAAACGAGTACCAGGTTACTGGAAACAGTGGGCACTGCATCAGCAGCACAGCTGTGCACCCAGCATTGATGGAACTTGCAGCCATCGGCTGCATATGAAATGGTGACGACCACCATCTCATATCACCTCCCCCCCCCATCCAGCTATGATCTTTTCTATATTCATTAATCCTCCTCCCCCCCCCCTAGAATCCCACACCGATCCAAATTTGCAGTCTTTCCTTCTTGAGAGTTTGCTTCAGTATCCATCTTGCCCACCACATGTGCCCCCCCCCTTACCCAGCCCTCACTCAGGGCCTAGGCACCCACGGAGCCTGCAGCCGCAGGAGGCCACCCACAAAGAGGGGTCACCCACGTCAACATCAACACCCACATCAAAAAAATGAAAATACAAATATTGAACATCATCAAGTGGCAGGAGTAGTGATGGTAAAACATCTCACCAAATTTCAATCATAATACTGAGAACCTTCACAGCACTGAGATCTTTCATGATACAACAATGAGTCTGCAGATAACTTGATACTGAACATGTACCTGGTATGTTTTGCAAGAGAAGCATATATCTGCATCGAAGATGAGATGTTGCCATATTGCCAGCATTTCCCCACCATGGGTAACCTGTGTCAATGTGCAAGATGGATTCAGAAGCCAAAAATGTAATCATCTTCATCTTCACCATATACCAGCTGTGTTGTGTTTGTCCAACCAGATCCTCTGCAGTTTCCACAAGCAGTACACTCAACGTCATGCTTCTTGCATGTGCACCTCAAGCTGATGCAGTCGGTCTAGCAGTTGCATCTGTTGACCTACAGCAGCTCCTCAACAGTTCGGTCTGTCTGGAGAGGGACAAACTCCTCGTCACTCTCCTGCCATCCCCACTCAATTGGAAGAAATCTATCCCCAGATCATTTCCACTGTTGAACCTGAAAGTACACACCAAGGTTGTGGTACTTTGCTGCTGCTGATGTAGGCGGTCATCTCTGTGGTTGAACATGAAATGTGCTGGAAGCCACTTTTTCACAGAACCGTTCATGCCACAGAGAGTCTAGCTTTTCGCTGAGTTTCTCATTGTTGATGATCACCAAGGCTTTCTATCCTGCAGCGAGAATATAATCAGTAGAAACTGACTGTGCATCAAACACCTTGACTTGCTCGTGGAAGTGACTGCTTTTCTTGAATTTATTGAGGGAAGTTCCTTTCTCAATCCCATAGAAGCGAGATGTTGTGTCACATCCAAGGACAACATGGAGGAAGACGATGTGTTTGCATATGTCTGGACCAAGCTGTTCCTTGACTTCCTTGACGTTCCAGATGTGAGGGTTCTTTGTGTTCTTCTTAGGCTCTTGGCAGAAGAATAGGTCATGAGACTCTAAGCTTGCATGATAGCACAGTTAGGATGAGGAGGTCTGCGCCATCGCTGACCAGCACATTGTTTGTGACTGCAGCAGACTCCACAGCCTTCTGCACAATAAGAAGATTGGCATCTCCTGAAGCATGGTGTGTCTGATGGCTCTTCTTCTGCAGCTCTTCACTCAGCATGTTGATGAATCGTTGCTTGTTTTGCTTGTTGGCCAGGAATTGATCCTTCTTAATGGTAGCATGCATGTCCACCATAAATGTCATGGTTGCACCAGCATTTCCATTGGATCATCTCTGGTGTATCAATTCCTTTGTGGATGTGTCGTCAAAGCCATCAAACATGACAACGGCTTTGCCATACTTCTTTGTCACATACTCGGTATACTGATTGCAGATGTTTTTGCATGTGCCTCCACATGACCATGGGATGCGCTGAAGTAGTGCCTCACCATCCAAGACAGACTTTGCACAACCCATCATCACGGAAACATCAGTTGTCAGAAGACCCCAAATGACATCAGCCAGAGCTGGCTTCTGAGAACCAGTGGTTCTCAAAGTAGCAGACACAAATCAATGAGGGTTGGTTGGTTACTGCATAGATCATATTTGAAGGCTGATTTAAGATCATCTGATGTCTTGGCAGCAGTGATGAGTCTCTGGAATAGGAGTTGTGGGTCAACCTGGACTTAATCGCCGTCAATCTTTATTGATAATTTTGTGCTCAGTGTGACAACCTGGTCTTTCCTCCTGAATGTATATTCTGCAGATGTTTTCCCAACTATGGAAATCAGAATTGGAGCCGGTGTTGGCGCAGTGGTTAGGGCAGCGGCTTGGGATCCAAAAGGTCCTAAGTTCAAGCCCCGTTGGGCCACTGAATATATACACCAGGGGGTTGACTCAGCCTGTCATCCTTCCGAGGTCGGCGAAATGAGTACCAGTATACTGGGCCGGTGTATACCCTGGTTAAAATAGGTGTACCAACCATATCCCTGTGTCGTAAGAGGCGACCAGGGTTGCGTCAGGAAGGGCATCCGGCGTAAAACATGTGCCAAATCACTATGCGGATCATACGGATGATCCGTTGTGGCGACCCATAACGGGAGGAGAAGGAGAAGGAGAAGGAGAAGGAGAAGGAGAAGGAGAAGGAGAAGGAGAAGGAGAAGGAGAAGGAGAAGGAGAAGGAGAAGGAGAAGGAGAAGGAGAAGGAGAAGGAGAAGGAGAAGGAGAAGGAGAAGGAGAAGGAGAAGGAGAAGGAGAAGGAGAAGGAGGAATTCAGAATTGGACTTCCACCTGCCTATGCTGTGTTGACATTGACAGTGTGGTGTGTGAAGACTCCAGTGACAACGTTCCGCAAATTTGGGTCATAGCAGAAAGTATTTTGATCCTTGAGACAGTGGAGAACTGTTGTGTGTTCTTCCACCCATGGGCTTGTCTAGCTCTTGTCATGTTCGTTTTCTGTTCTCCTTCATTGTAGTCCACCCCTGTGAGCTCTTGCATTGCCATGCCAACTTCTGGACAGGCAGGCATGGATAGCAGCCATGTGAGACGTTGTTGCTCCATCATTCCTCACCCTCTTGTGAGTCCCCCACTAGTCTTCATGCTCCTCATCAACACCTTCTCGATTATGTAATCTGAGGAAAGACCAGCCCACAGATGATCACTTCTTATCACCTTCTTCAAATCCTCTTATGGAGATTATGGAGACCCTCTTCAAATCTTCAAATCGTTTTTGGACATCAGGATGTTCAGCTTGGAGAGATATACCCTCACAGATTTTGTGCAGAGGTTGTGGCCTAATGCTGCAAGGTAGGGTTGCATTTCTGAAATGGCCTGCAGTTGTAATGCCCACTCACCAGTATGTTCTGCCCTGACAAACTTGCACAGGATGTCGACCATACCCATGTAGTGAACCCAGAGAGCTGCGGTTCTTAAAGACATCTTCACAGACTCAGCTTGACTTTCAAGACAGTCCCTAATTCTGTTCAGCACACCAGACTGGCAAATTTCTTCTACAGACATTTTACCATCATTCAGTTTCTCATCGAGGACAGCAACTTCATCCAGTTCTGTTCTCCTGCTCATATCTGTAGCAGCGTCGTCATCTGATGGGGTTGTGGCTGCTTCATCAAAATCCAGATCTTCAAACTCTGTCTTCTGAGTTGTCAGGTTAACGTGGTAGAGGGACATTCAATGTGTTGGACAGCAGTAGGGCATTGAATGCTGCGTCAACAATGAAGTGTGCTCGAACAGCATGAGCAATGGCCTGGCCAGTAAGCATGTGGACTACCGCATTGGGTGCATTAAAAGTAAAATGGAATTTGTAAACGTCCATGCATGGTTCAGGGAGTTGTAAAGGGTACAAATTGGCTAACTGGGACTGTCCAAGGTGCAGATATATTAGTGAAATAAGAGTGCAGTGAAACTATATTAAGCAGATGCTTTCATATGCTTTCCTCCAATTCCAAAAAATTATAAAAAAAAAAAAAAAGACTGATTTCAGGACTGTCCCATTGCAGGATTTCTTAAGACTTTTTATTTCTCATAGAGGACACCTTCCTATGTATGATGCAAGTGAGAGAGCTTTTGTTGCAATTTGTTTCAAGTCATGGTGCAAAATGCCTGTTCTACACCGGCAACGACTTCCACCAATGACCATTGCTGGATAGTTTGTTTCGGGTGTCACCGATAACTGGCCTACTCTTCGTAAAAGACGAGGAGGATCTTTAACGTCCACCTACAACCGATGCTGACAGATAGGACACCCAGGTTACCATCATTCCGATGAATGGCACACATCGTGATGGCTCACTTTGCATGCGAAACACGAGGATGACAGTTTACACCTGGGTCAAGATTCAAACCCAGGCTGGAGATCCTTTGAGGCCCTAAACGAGCTCAGCTTTGGTAAACAATGTCAACTTTCTGCATTGCATCTTTAGTCACATGTGAATATTGTGCTGTGCTTGAAATATCGCAACATCTGCGCATTTGCATTTTTTTCCCCCCACAAATGAATTTACTGCTATCTCATCCCTATTCTTGCATGAAATGTTGGATATGTTATCCCAATTAGAATGGCTCATGTCATTTTTATGCACTGAAAAAGGATGGTCATGGAAGAGCTTCCACTTTAGAAAAAAAAAAACACAGAAAGAAGGAATTTAAGACACACGATGGCAGCATGCAATAAAATCAGAATGCACGCTGAGGCTCCAAGAAATTACAGCAGCTGTGATAACAAAAGGCAAAATCGAAAACAATGAAATATACAATCGACTCACCAAATCTAATCGAGGAATCCAAATGACCTTTTGGCAATTGGAGTCTTGCAGCAACTGAACTCCATTCTATTTTGTCAAATGAACCGATAATGTGGGCTGCCAGGATAGCATAGAATAGAGATATGCAAACTCACCTTTCAGCCATCTTGCCTGGGTTTGCATTTCGATCCAGCTACAAACTGTCAATCTGATGTTTTGGAGACAGGGTGATTCATCATTGTGTGTGTGCTGTCCTACGTCCTACGGATGGACAATAATTGGGAATCTCATTTGCTAGCACGAGGTGGTACCACTCAGCATAACCCGTGCAAAGAAGCTTCTTTGGCAACACAGATGATCTGTACAGAATATCGTGCATCTCATTTCATCACTGAAACTGCACAGTTTGCCTGTACAGCAGTTAAATTGGCTCGTGAATGTGTACATTGGCTTACGGTAATTTATTGTACTTTTCAGATATTCCTTTATTGAACATAGTAACTCGTATAGATTGCAACAGTTACGGAAAAGGGACCCCGGTGTGTGTCACTCAACATGTAAGGGATTCCATAGTTAGATATCTCATCGGTAATTGTGCTTAGTCAGGTACATTCCCCTTGTATCAGAGATGGGGGAGAATGCATTGTGAGTGTTAGCAGGTTCCATTGCCATTGTGATTCCCCACTTTCCATCCTACCCCAATCCCTCACTCTTCACCCTCTTCACATCTTCACCACAACCACACCGATGCCACGATTACACTGACACACGTTCAGAGCCAGTTCTGCGCTGCCAGTGAGGGAAAGCTGCATGGCCACGTGGAAAATCACAATGTGGACGCCACGTGGTGAGTGGGCAGGGGCGCTCTGATCAATGACCGTGTATGCACGCCAATGGGAAGTGACGCAGCAGGGGTCAAAGCATGTCGCAGCGACCTTTGCTCCCTGAAAGACATGCCCCGTCTAAGGCTGATAAAAGCCACCGGAGTTCTGCGCTGGTCTAGTGCATCCAAGGAACTGCAGGGATTGAGACCCAAAACCTGCATTCCTGCATGAACGAGCCATTGTCTGGCCGAGTCACTGCCTGTTTGAGTTGTGCACACCAAAGGGCTTAAAGGGCAGAAGGCACACAGTTCTTGGGTGTGCAGCGGCTCCAAACTGACATACACGATCTTTGCTTTCTTTCCCTACATCCCCCTTATTCGTCGACTTGAGATGTTCAAAAGAGTTATCAACGATGAACCTCTTGACCCGTCTGGGCGAGGCACTGAAACACACCTCACACCTTTCATCAAAGCACCTACACTGCACACGCTGCACCTTTCTCAATACAGCACCAACACATGCACCTCATTCCCTTTCTTCCCTTCCCTACCCAACAATTTGGACCAGTGCAAGTCCGCCTGCTTGTATAGGGTGAGCGAGAGGCCATACCCAAGCCTCAAACTGCTTTCTTTCATTGTCTTTCTCTCTATATGTTCCTAGTATGATTGAGGTGCGCCTGTCCTGTGCTTAAATAAGTTAAGATTGTAGAATGGGATTTTTTATGTGAAAAGTGATAATGGCTTTTCTTTATGACACTGAATTGCCTGTAAATATTTGTTTGTAAATACATGCCTTTCTTTGGTAAACTGCTTCAAACCTGCTCGGGTGTCTTTTTCCATCATTTGTTCGATATCGTGTATGTAATCGATAGACGGGGCATAATACCCCATCAATTCACTGCATTAGACAGCCGACCTCCCACCTATGGTTTTGCCCGGCCATATGCAATAAGTAGAGACAAAAAGGTGGGACATTGAGAGTGCGGTTCACCATCTGGGCAGGCTAAGTCACCAGTGAGGAAATGTGACGCTGGGAGCGAGGACCCTGCTAAAATTATCCTCTTCAGATGGCGTCCGTGGTCAAGCAACCCATCAGGTCGCGGAGTTATCCGTGGCTTTTGACTTCAGGGTCAGAGGTTGAGTAGTGGGTCTGAGCAACCCCTCATGATCCCCGCCCTCACCTCAAAACCAGTAACAATGCATTTGTGTGTGTATATATATACACACACACACACACACACACACACACACACACACACACACACACACACACACACACACACACACACATAAATACACACACACACACACACACACACACACACACACACACACACACACACACACACACACACACACACACACACCATTAAGACCACTTGGACTTTCTTACTTGTATATCACAAATAAATTTCAAACAAATATAATATCACCAATATTACAAATAAATTTGTAGAAAAGAGATGTTTGTATTACGATTGGTGTAATCATGCTAACACAGCAAATGTATGACATCAGTCTCTGCAACGATGTGTGGAGAAGCGAGCATCACGAGCTGATCCACGCAAACATATAAACTGCACATATTGTTGCGGACACAGGGTCGGGGGCGAAGACCACGAGGGGTGAACTACCTAGGGTTCCCACCAGACTCTCCAGAATCGCAGGCCATCGCACACGAATAACTTCGTGACACGATGTGTCGCTAATCGACCACGAATGCCAATAACTTGACCACGTGACATGGGATCCTTCGTCTAATAAATACCGTTTACCTAAAGGTCACGTGATCTAATTACCAGGGGACACACCCTCTGTACGCACTTGCTCAAACTGGATCACCTTACCAGATCAGATGCGGCCGAGCGGAACTGCCAAGCACATACCGGCTAGGAAACATATCGTTGGGGAATAACGTCCCGGCTCAACTAGGGTGTGAGCCATGCTGGACCAATGGAAGAAAACACGAAAACGACATGGGAACATTTCTATACATCACATCTATTTACAATCAAGCGAGGAAGAGTATGTGGCACATTGAATGGGGTATTGTTTTATGTACAGCAGGGGATAGCAAGGAATTTGCTGGGTATGGCAAAAGACAAGCAATCTTACAAAAGCAGACACAGAGCAGAGTTATCCCATGACATCTTCTGCAATCTTAATTTATGCAAGGACAGGCTCCATATCTCTCTCTCTCTCACACACACACACACACACACACACACACACACACACACACACACACACACACACACACACACACACACACACACACACACACACACACACACACACACACACACACACACACACACACACACACACACACACACACACACACACACACACACTGAAGATTAGAGAGCTCAGAGAGAAAGAAAGCAAGTGAGGGTAAACGACCTCTCAATACCTCGTGCGGTCGGCAGACCAACGCAAACCCAGAACACTTATGGAGAGGTAGATGGGAGGAATACTGGTGGTATCTAAGATGCGGGAGTGTGAGGTGTGGTGCAATGTGGGGGGGGGGGTTCAGTGTCGTGCCAGAGGAAAATGGGATTGCGAGTCAGCAACGTTCTTCTTTGTGTGCGCACAGAAGACGGGATAGAGGGGTGGATAGAGAGAGAGAGAGGAGAATAGATGTGTGAGGATAAAGATCTCTAACCTAACCATGTAAAGGTCTATATGTGTAGCGTGTACCTCCATGGGATGCTCCACCTGAGCATTTCTACCTCATGATATGGCTTGTTATCTCCTGCATATTTATTTGCCGGGGCTCGTGGCAACCTGCGCTCCGCACTGGTCCTTCTGGCTGTGCGGGGTGGCGGGATGTTGACAGCACGGCAGGGAGACTCGAAGGATGGCAGTCGCTTCCTATCAGGTTCTCGAAGAAGAAGTGCATTCTGGACAACAATCGCACACCAATAATGTTCTGAAGAAGAACAAGACAGAAAGAGAGAGAGAGAGAGAGAGAGAGAGAGAGAGAGAGAGAGAGAGAGAGAGAGAGAGAGAGACAGACAGACAGACAGACAGACAGACAGACAGACAGACAGACAGACAGACAGACAGACAGACAGACAGACAGACAGACAGACAGACTCTTTCATCACCGTGCTCCCGCTTTTATAAACCCCGGGCGAAGGGTAGGGTGATGACTGGAAACGACACACTGTGGTCCAAATCCTGTTCCTCTGTTGGGCCACTGCAGCCCTAGCCACATCCTGTCAGGCACCGGGACCAGAAACCAGCTCAGATGCCTTCCAGATTCGGCACGGTTTCGGCACGAGCTGTGAATTCGGCACGAGCCGAAATTCGGCACGAGCTCATGACTTAACATGGGGACATGCTCCCCGAGCCAGCACCCCAGCCATGAAAGTGCACCAAGTGCAGTGTTTTTGTTGGATGGCAGTGGACTTTCCCCACCACCCATGAGATCCCTCATGAGCCAAAATGCACACCCGGGACACGAACCAAACTCCCGGATCGCCCTTCTCGCGACCTCTCCTCATTGCCCCCGGTCTTGATGTGGTCTGGCAACTGGATGAGGGCTGTATCAATTCTGGATGCTCACCCTGGACGACCCCGGTGAGACGTGATGGAGCTATGAGCATCTGTTGCATGGTCGAGCATCGCTTTGGCGCTACACCTGAGCATTCCCCACCTGAGGACAATCCAACGCCGCGCGGTGCTCCTCACAATAGAGTGGCGAATTGTAGCAATGCAGAGGTACGAGTGAGTGCAGGAATAATTTTCCCATGTGTGGGAGGTGTTTTTGGTCAAAGGGGTGAGATTTAGTGAGCAGGGTGCAGAGTAAAGTTAAGTGCCAGTTGGGAATTGGCATGCAGATTTGAAAGAAATAATGGCACGCGGTTCCCGTGTACAGGTTGTGTCATGTGCAGCGGGGATGTTGATGATCCGAGCCACGGGAGGCATCGCGGTGTGCTTCTAAACAATTACCTATTGAATGCATGTGTGCTTGCATGCTTGTTATGTACTATGGCTAAAAGGACAGGGTTAGAGTCGGGATCAGCGACATTTATTCGACCTAACTACAAGAACCACAAGACATGAGGGGAGGACTAACAACACGAATACTAATGAAATAACTGCCTGAGGATCGCTGTATGTTGGGTGCGGTTCTAAGCATGCGGTTTTGCAGAACCGTAACAAAATGTGTGTATATATATATATATATATATATATATATATATATATATATATATATATATATATATATATATATATATATATATATATATATATATATATATATATATATATATACACACACACACACACACACATACAGTAAGTCCTCGCTTTTCGCAAGGGTTGCGTTCCTGGAAAACCTTATGATAAGCGAAACTGTGTTAAACAAAACATATTTTCCCATAGAAACCAATGTGTTAAAGGGGAGATGTGTTTTTGGCTCGAAATTTTTTGGACATAAACACAAATAAACAAAACACACTCCTCGAGTAGTGGCGACTTACCCCGAGGCTGGAGGAACGGAGTTGATTGCGGTGGACAAGTCACACTTGCGGAGTGGCAGAATCGTCCCCCTCTTCACTTGACACTGTGCCGTCACTTTCTTCACCAGCAGGAACGGTCTCTTGGCAGCTGGTTGAAAGAGCATCCTGGATGGTGGATGGAGTTGGTGCTGCATCTTTTGGCTTGAAAAATGCATGGAGAGTGGGCTGGATGGCTTTCTTTTTCTTTGCTGCATAAAGTTCCTTGTAGCAACAAAGGGCATCATTAACAACACAGCTAATATAAAATCAGTGCTCCTTTCAAGATTTGGATCTTGCTCGATAACAAATTCTATGGCATTTTCAAACGAGCTGAGGATTTGGCTGAGGTTTTTCATGGTGAGATGCTTGGATGAAGGTGTCACAGCATCTTCTTCTTCCTCAAGAGCCCACTGCTGTTCCAACTCCATAAGATCTTCATTGCTTAAGGGTTCTGCATGAGACTCCAGTAAGTCATCCACGT
>NC_140963.1:115326333-115438833 GCF_056783735.1 Eptatretus burgeri | reverse complement strand
CCAATGGGAACACAGAATTTCAATTGCCTTGGAAACGATTCAAACAGCGGGTCTCAAACAATGCAGAGTGACTTTCAGCCAAATAACACACCTGTCCGTCGCAATGAGAGCGTATGCCAAACGACTTACGAAGGAAGCACTCTTTCACCACCGTCGCAAGTACACAATCTCAAGCTCTTTCTTTCTCACACATAGCAATCGAGAGCACTTTTACATCAATCTGCCGTGATTCCTTTTCTCTTTCTCTCACCTGTAACACCTCTGGCTATCCCAACAATCAGGTACACCAATTGTATAACAATAATATTTTCTGGCTACATTCCATTTTGAAACGCATGCAGCAAGATTGACTTTGAAAATAATGTGCATAAAAACTCTTTTCTTTTTTTTTTAAATTGTACATTATTCTCGGACAATGACATACCCTTGGCAATAGCGATTTGGCTTGCGGGTCTCCATCCAGCACTCCTGCAGACCGTGTTGACAAGAACACCAAAGAAGACATTTGTAAACAACTACTCAGGGCAAAATAAATGTCATACGGTCATGGGAAGAAGACAAGTGAAAATAAGCCAGAGAGGTGAGATATCTTTCCTTAAATTCCCAAAGACAACAAACCCCAGCAGAGGTTAGTGCAGGAACATACATATATATATATATATATATATATATATACATATATACACAAAATGTTTGTTAATTGCTAGAATCCTTCGGATTTCGGCAATTATGTTGGTCGGTTGTTGTGTCATTCTGTGTGTCTGTATGTCTGTTGGGTGGTCGCGTGACTACCGTTATTCTCAGGTTCTCCGTCTGTTTGTTTGTATGTAATGGACAGCTCTGGAGGCCAGAGGAGTCAACCGATTTTGATGAAACTTGACAGGTAGGTTCATACCAGGATCTAGTTGTATGGTTTGGAGCACCGTTGCTATGGACGCTACCGTTGCCTCACAACGGGACTTTGAAAAAAAATTAAAATCCTTAAAAAAAATGTTTCGAAAATTAAAAATCGGCTTCCGTGCTTTCATGCGCACTATAATTTAATCAACCTCTCTGTCAAAAATTTTCAGACCGATCCGTCAAAAAACTGTATGATTAGTATGCAATAATGTAGCGACCACCCATGTCGCCGGTGTAGCAGTTTAACTACCCCCCCCCCCCCAGGGGATTGAATACATATACAAAAAAATAGAAAATGGATAAAAAATAGTATGTAAAGAACATGAACACAGAGAGCTATATATTTTTAGTATAAATCGATTTTTGGCCATAGGGGGGCAAGTTTACCAGGGAGGGGGGAGACTTATCCTAGGACAAGTACCCCCCCCCCCTCTGGGGGGGGAAGTTGTCCAGGGAGCGACTTATCCTGTTACACCGGCTTGTCTGTTTGTGTGTTTGTTTGTTTACCCTGCAGCAGCCACACCGTTTCAGCGATCATGACCAAACTGGGTGCAGACCTCGGCCATGGTCCAACTTAGACACTTGTCGTTTTTGGTGAATCTCGGTCAAAGGTCAAGGTCAAGGTCACCGAAAAACCGAAATTCTTATTTTCGCAATAACGTCCACTAAAATGGTCGAATCGACTTCAAACCAAATCCACAATGTGCATCTTCCAATATCCAACCATGTCTCAGTGGGGTGTCACACCAACACCCTTCTTTGCGGTCAGGGGTCGAATGTCAGGGGGAGTTGGGTCAAAACCTTCAAATTGCGATAAAAACGCCATTTCGAGTCCGATTGACTTCCAAGTTATGATCATGACCAAACTAAGTGCTATAACTCATTAAACAGGAGCACTATCGACTTATAAGAACCAAATTGATTTCCAGGTTTTTGTTTTTTTCAGAGATCATGGAGATATGACAAAGTTATTCCGGCAATTCCTTGCTCAACGAGCAATTTCATTTGTTTGTTTGTTTGTTTGTTTGTGACTCTACTCATGTGAGATGCGAACTTTATAGGATCACATTACTTACCATGGTGAACCGAGGTCGGGGTTTTAAACAGTCTTTTTCTCACAGATCATAATGTATAAACACCCGAGCTGCCACACCTGCCGCCATCTCAACAAGGGCAGATCCATATTTACGACGCTTGCTTCATACAAAGCTCATTTTCTTTCGGATTTCACCCCGGATACCAATATATTTGGTGAAGTGGTAAACCTCCAATCATTAAATATAGTTTCAAATGTCAAAAAATAACTGTTAATTGAGACCTCACCATAATCGGTAAACTTGGTGAAGGGGGAGTCACGTGACCTCTCAAATGCCTGAATCATTCAAAAAAAAAAACCGAACATAGTACAAATACAATCCACACATCGATACAAAGGTTATTTTACTGCTCATCGAAAGACGTCACTCTCAAGGGTGAAAAGACTTGAGAGAAAAAGGTAGCCATCCAGCTGCACCAAATATACACCTCAAATACAGATGCATCATGTACTTCAAAGGAACCAAGTTAAACATCATGATTTGATTCTTGATCGTAAATGGATCGTAGATGATTTGATTAATTTCATCGTCGATGTCTCACCTCAAATGAGAAAAAAATTTGGAGTGTGTATTGTTGGTAGAAACGGGAATTCAGCGTAAAAAAAAATTCAGTGACGACATATCGTCGTGGGTGTAGCCGGTAACCATGGCAACCATTAATTTTTTTTTTTTTTTTGAGAAAATGAAGAGTTTCTGCGAAGACTCGAAAACAAAGAAAGGTGTGACCGAGGGTTCCTTTGTGGCGAGCCATGGGAGGTTTGAGAGCTTCATGGCTCAGGTTAACTGACACAATGTGAAAGTTCGTGTTGAGGCTGCGAGTGGCGGTGAAAAAGCAGGCAAAAAATTCCCAAAAGTGTTAGTTGAAATAATTGATGAGGGAGGGTACACTATTTCCCAGAGCAAGTGTTTATTGAAGAGACGGGATTATTTTGGGTTCGTAAACCGTAAACCTTCTACAGAGTACCCAATTACCTGAGCCCTCAATCTCCGCTACTCCAACTCCTTCATCTTCATCCTGCAAGTCCCCCTCACGTGAGCAAGTCAACACAAGTAGGGCATGTAATAATATTAATAATATTACATGCCCTAATAAGCCATAATTATCAAATTTTACCTGAAAAGTGTGTAAAGTTGGTGGCCATTTTGATTTTTTGCATCTTACCAACCGAAGAGGGTTGTCTTACTAAGACATGTCTTACCACCATGTCTGACTAAGACATCATCCCAGGTCAAAAATTTCAACGGATTCGTGATCAGCGTGAAAAATGGCCATTAAAAACACTCCTTTCAACGGGACAACAGAGAAAAAGTCGATGTGTGCCGAACCCTAATATTACATGCCCCAGTAAGCCATAATTATCAAATTTTACCTGAAAAGTGGGTAAATTTGGCGGCCATTTTGATTTTTTGCATTTTACCAACCTAAGACATCATCCTATGTCAAAAAGTTCAACGTATTCGTGATCAGTGTGAAATTTGGCCATAAAAAACACTCCTTTCAAAAAAAGTATAGTTGTATGCCCAACCCTAAGACAAGGAATTAATTAATGTATGTGCTTGTACTGTACACATAAATGTTCAATCAATTATATCATTCTTTTCTGTTTTTTTCAGATTTTATTCTATGAAATTGGACTTGCACAAAATTCGCCTTACATCAGGACAACAGGAACCGAATGCTTACGAAAGCAAGTCGAGGACTGTCATATATAGGAGGAATTTTTTACCCATTGCTTCACTTATGGATTTAATCCGTTTAGAACCCCCCCCCCCCCCCAATTCACTTTCTCAACGATCTTCTGAAAAAAGTCCTTTCTTTCTAGCTTCGGGGTTTCACTATCTGCCATGACCTTTCCTGGGAAAGCCACATTTCAAACCTCGCCTCCAAAGCCAGTCGCCGACTGGGAATCCTCCATCGTGCAAAGTCCTTCCTCGGCCCACTTGAGCTCCTGACCACTTACAAAGCTTTCGTCCACTGCATGATGGAGTATTGCTCTCCGCTCTGGGCTGGTGCTCCTGCCTCCCACCTTTCTCGGCTTCACGCTGTGGAAACCAAGGCATTTTGGATCATTGGCATCTCCCGCAATGAGGCTGAGTCTTTGGGCCTCTCACTCTCTCACCGCAGGTTGGTCGGTGGTCTTTCTGTCTTCTACCGTCTCCTCTCTAGCCTCGTCCCCCCCCGCCCCCCCCGCTCTCTCTGCGATTTGTCCCGACCACATTTCCGCAGGGCGATCAAGGTCCGCCAACAACCCCCTTCTGGTAAAACTACCAAAATCACAAATCACTGCTCACCTTCACTCTTTCATTCCTTTTTATTCCCGCCTTTGGTATAAACTCCCTCACTCTATTCAATCCCATTCTTCCGTCCAGGCCTTCAAAACAGCTGTTCACCACCACCTCTTTTCATCCCCCATCCAAATCCTCGATCTTTTCTACCCCCAATAATCCACCCAAGCCCACCTCCTTCAAATTCCCTGCTTTCCTTCCTGAAAGTCCCTGTAATGTCCATCTTGTATTCCCCATGTTCCCCGCCCCATCCCTCTCCCTTCCACAGATCTAATGTCTCTGTTCCCCACTGTTTTGTCCTTCCCACACCCCTCTTATCTCATGCCCCCCTTGCTGTGCGTTGTGTGTTAGCTCTCACAAGAGCCTCGACAAGGTATACAAAAAAAAAATCGAAAGGCGACATGTTGTACTTCACAAACATTCTGCATTATTCACGCTTCACCCGTTGTTGGGTTGTGACTTCACCCCAAAAAATCACTTCCACGTCGCTATGAAGCACCGTGCTGTTTTCTTTGGTTTTAACCTCTGCTCAAAGAAGAGCGCTTCAATTTGGTGCAAAGAGCGGATCACAATGCGTTCATGCCCCTTGGAAAGGCAACCGATCGGCTGAACGGTGCAAAGTGGATCAAGATGTATTCACTCCCCTCGGTGAAACAGCCAGTTGGCTGAAAGTGGCAAATGGATCAAGGGGCATTCATGCCCCCGAAATAAATAAAAAGTACAATCGAGAAGGGCTGTAGGTATGGTTATGCACTCCGTGTGCTGGAATAAAAGACAATGCTATCGCTCACACAGGCTGGCTCGCTTGCTGGTTGGTGCCTTTTTAAGAGTTTCTGGTCATGTTTACTCTCTGCACTGATCCTTGTTGCTGTGCGGTTCTGTGCTGTGCTGGCTGTTCCAAGTGCTGACCCAGCACAGATGTGGAGGAAAGCCGCGCCGCATTAGATTTCAATGCACTGTGGGAGGGGGCTGGGGGCTGGCAGAAACTTAATGGTCAGTCATTGGTGAATTTATGCCTCAATTTATGCCACAAACCTCAATTTAGGAGGAGATGGCGTGACGGATGGACAGACAGACAGACAGACGGAGCCGATTACAATAGCCCACTGTTTGTTTGTGTTTTAAGTGTGGGGATAATAAATCCCTTGCATGCTTTGTTACTTATATGAGCTGAATAAGAATGAACAAAAAGTCACTCGAGCCTGCAGTGCTGCATGGTGGTGTCACTGGCGCTCTGGGAAGTCGGACCTCAAGCTGCAGGTTCCTGCCATTTTGGGGTTCAAAATGCAACTGACTGTCCTCAAGGCCAGCACTTGAACATCAAGCGCACCCTCCAATCTGCACCTTGATCAGGTGCACCCCTATTTGCCTTAATTTTCTTGTAAAAATAAGTGCGCCTTATTGTAGGGGATTTATGGTAGACCATTTACCATCTCCATAACCGATGTGCCAACTTGAAATATATGTTGTGGCGGTTGTGCAAAACCGTCGCTCACTGAGGCAATGGCACACAATACATCAATTAAAGACCAATTACTGGCACACTGCACTGTAGTTGCAAGAAGGAAGATTATTTCCAAGATTGTTATTTCATTCGTATTCGTTTTAGATCACCATTCCTTCTCTTATGTACAATGGGTTTGTGGGTCATTATGCGTTGCGTGGGCTTCAGGTCGGTTTTTCTGCCCATTCTCGACATATTTTGCTTTGCTGCACACACGAGTCTCCTTCACGCATGCATGCACACCAAAGACCATAGCAACAAGCAGTCATTTGCATTTGTGCGCCATTCCCCGTTTGAATTGCACCCAATCACCCAGAATTTCACCTCAGCCCTCATCATACTTGAACCTCAATGTGACAACATTTCATACACCATCAAGACTTCTTCATTAGAATCACCACAGCATCAAAGCACAACCCAAGCTCGCTTACATTCGCCATTGACATGACAAGAACACCGACCGACCACCTCCACCACAAACCGCCCCATTGCAATCTCACTGCCACACTGCCGCTGCCATTGCTCAACCACCATCACCACCAATGCCAACCCCACATGTTGGGACCAACAAGGAACAAAGGAGCGGCCTGTTCCATGGCAGATAATCGGATCTGGACGTTCAGACATCTAACTTGGGGCGTGAGTGTGCGAGAGACTCCCTTTGATGTCGTGTGGGTAGCCCTGAAGCTCCACTCAATTATGGCCTACATAGTGTATTTGGCACACATCCATGACCAAAGAGCATGCCAAGTTAATCTCGGAGCTCAAGAGCGTGGGAGAGTTCGGAGCGAATGAGGCCTTTTCCGACGCCAAAACCTCGCATGGGCGGGGCTGCCCCATGGTAATCGTCTGCTCACCAATGAGGGCACTGAAAAATACTGTTGCTCCACTTGGTTCGATGCTCAAAATCCTTCCCCATCAGGAGATTATAAAAGTGGTGTGCATTCCGCACAGAGTGCTCTGTTCTTGGGTGTTCGTTCTCTGGATGCGCGTTCTTGGTACTTTGTGTTCTTGGGGTCTTGGCATTCCTGGTCAGCGAATGCGCCGGGATTGAGCGGAACAGATTTCATGGAGTGGAGTGCAGAGCGAGCAAAAGAGCCAAGTGCCAGACCGAGCACAGTGTTAGAGAGATAGCAGGACATGTACAGGCCTCCTTACACTTCAATGAGCCCATCTCCTCACACTTTCCTTTATTTCCATCTCATCGACTGTGAATGCATAAAAAGAGCATCAGCGATTACCCGGGTTCACTGATTCGCATCTGTTACATTTTTCTCTCTGCACATCACTTGCCAATCACGTGCACCACCCTGCACCCTCATCTTGTACCTCCCCCTGATCACACTCCTTAGACACCCTCAGTTTTCCTTTTCCTTCCCCCTCCTCAGCAACTGGGTTTGCGCAGGTCCGTCAACCTCGCCTGGTAATCAAGAGGTCACAAACACCTTGTACTTTCTTATCTTTAAGAACTATTCTAACTTTCCTGGGAAGTGTTTGTGATGGCACGTTTCATGTTAGTGCAAGTTAAGAGTGTGTAAGCATTAGATCGGAATAGCCTTGCAAGTTACCTTTCATTTGTATAAATGACTTTTTTTTGACCACACCTCACCCGTCCTTGCTTTCCGTGCTGCATGTATTTTATTTTGTAATAAACCCCTTGTTTATTGTGCCACACACCTTTCCTCGCCCTTGCTATAAATAAACTCATTGCTTGTATTATAAATGTGCCCAGTTCGTCGCGTCTTTTCTTCCATTGAGTCAACATAGTCCACACACAGTGTTCGCCAGGCAGCTCCACCCCACATAATTTGCTCTGTTAGCAAGCATACACTCACTGTATTGCTCGGCAGTAATCCGAGTGTGCGCCGAGAGCATGAAACCCACTTGGTGCAGTCATGCAAAGTTGTGCCACCCTGCCAGGATTGGCAGCACCAATCGGCATTCGTGGTTGCTTAACAACCCACCGGGCCACGGAGTTATCCACGACTGGTGGCCTCAGAACATGGTGTTCGGGAGGAACTACAGGGCTTCCCCTCATGGCAAATGTCAAACCTCAGCCTGCAACAATATACAGTGCCTTCAGAAAGTATTCATACCCCAAGACTTTTGTCACATTTTGTTGTGTTACAGCCTGAATTTAAAATGGATTCAATTTTTAAAAATTGTCACTGATCTTAACAGAATACCCCATAATGACAAAGGGAAAACATGTTTTTAGAATTTTTTTTTCATAAATTAACAAAAAAATGAAAGCCTGAAATGTCTTGCATCAATACATATTCAACCCCTTTGCTATGACACTCCAAATTGAGCTTAGGTGCATCAAATTTCCTTTGATCATCCTTGAGATGTTTCCACAACTTAATTGGAGTCCATCTATGGCCAATTCAATTGATTGGACAATTAACACACCTTTCCATATTAGGTCCCACAGTTGACAGTGCATGTCAGAGCAGAAACTCCACCATAAAGTACAAGGAACTGTCTGCAGAACTCCAAGATAGAATTGTGAGGAAGCATAGCTCTGGGGAAGGGTATAAAACAATTTGTAGAGTGTAGAAAGTTCCAAAGAACACAGTGAGGTTCATCCTTCGGAAATGGAAAGAATACGGAACAACTCCGACTTCCTAGAGTTGGCCATCTGACCAAACTGAGCATGAAGGACCTTGGTCAGCAAGGTGACCAAAAACGCAATGACCACTCTGACAGAACTACAGAGTTCCTTGGCTGAGATGGGAGAACCTGCCAGAAGGACAACAGTCTGTTCAGCACTTCACAAATCTAGGCTTTATGGGAGAGTGGCTAGACGGAAGCCACTCCCAAGAAAAAGACACATGACAGCATGCCTGGAGTTTTCAACAAGGCATGTTAAAGAGTCAGAGCATGAGGAAAAGGATTATGTGGTTTGATGAGATGAAAATTGAACTCTTGCCTGAATGCAAAGCGCTACATCTGATGGAAACCGAGCACAACTCATCACCCATCTCACACCATCCCTCCCATGAAGCATGGTGGTGGCAGCAGCATACTATGGGGGTGTTTTTCAGTGGCAGGGACTGGCAGATTGTAAGGGTAGAGGGAACAATGAATGGAGGCAAATCCTTGAGGAGAACCTGCTTCAGAGTGCAAAAGACTTGAGACGATGGTGAAGATTTATGTACCAACAGAACAATGACCCCAAGCATGCAGCCAAAGCAATGCTGGACTGTCTTCAGAACAAGAACGTAAAAGTCCATGAGTGGCCCAGCCAAAGCCCAGAAATGAATGCCATGAAAAATCTGAGGAAGGAGTTGAAGATTGCTGTTTACCAGATCTCTGCATCCAACTTGACAGAGCTTGAGCGAATCTACAAGGAAGAATGCAAGAAAATCCTCAAATCCAGATGTGCAAAGCTGCTACAGACATACCCAATAAGACTCAAAGCTGTAATCACTGACAAAGGCGCTTCCACAAAGTATTGACTCAGGGGGTTGAACAGTTATTGATGGAAGACATTTCAGGCTTTCATTTTTAATAAATTTGTAAAGATTTCTAAAAACATGTTTTCACTTTGTCATTATGATATATTTTGTGGAGATTAGTGACAAAAAAATCTCAATTTAATCTATTTTAAATTCAGGCTGTAACAACAAAATGTGAAAAACTCAAGGGGTGTGAATACTTTCTGAAGGCACTGTATGTATATACATATGTATATATATATATATATATATATATATATATATATATATATATATATATATATATATATATATATATATATACACATAATATAGTATCCCTGTGTTGTAAGAGGTGACCAGGGTTGCGTCAGGAAGGGCATCCGGCGTAAAACATGTGCCAAATCACTATGCGGATCATGTGGATGATTCGCTGTGGCGACCCCTAACGGGAGCAGCCGAAAGAAGAAGAAGAAGATATATATACACATATATATATATATATATATATATATATATATATATATATATATATATATATATATATATATATATATATATATATATATATCCATAAACATGTACATATTGTTGCGGATCCGGGGTGGCGGGATTCTCACCCGATCCTTGGCACCACCCTCACCACCACAGTCTCCGGGGTTTATAACACCGGCCGGCTCGGCACAGGCCTCGGGTCACGCGTCTTCAATCGCGATACCAACGTAATCCTGAACCTTACCAGTTGGGGAAATAGAACCCCGGTTACAGACTCGTTTTGTCAGATGCCAAGCGTTTTCTGCCAGTCTGTAACCATTTTGGTTCTATATGCTAATCGAATGGATCGTTTCTCGACGCGACACAAATTAATCCATAGCGGCAACTTCATACCACCCAACCAGATTTATTGGGGAACATCGTGGAATACGACACAAGCAAAACATTCACGACAATGCTTTTATTAACAATCTTTAACCCGTTCTTAACGAGGGAACCACGGACAACAAGTTTCAAGGGGGTCGCTACCGAGATATGCCTTATAAAACGTGCAGACAAGACAGACAGACAGCATGCATGCAGACAAGACAAGAGAAGAGATGGACATTCAGAGTACTTGGTGATGTTTCATGGACGAGGGGAAAGTGTCAAAAGCACGAATGTCGCTCGAAACAAGCAGATGTCCACGGATTCGAGCCCCCAGCTCGAACTCGAACACGCCGCGTGGCGAGACGGCGCTCACCTGCATTTTCTGCACCGCACGCGGTCTCCGCGAGCTCTGACCCCGCGTAAGGTCGACGGCACAAGACCGTCAGATCAACGATGGGCCTCAGCTGATTTCTCTCAAAGTCCAGCATACAAATCCAGGCCTGGCCTGTGCACCAGACAAGGCCCAAATCGGGGTGCCGGGCTCCGACAAGCGGACCAGCAAACGTGTCGAGCCGGGAGGTGAGCAAGGACCATCAGAGGCTCCGTCGTTTCCTCTCTTGCCTTCCCGCCTCGAAGCCCGACTTCTCAACTCCGTCCTCTCAGTTTCTTTCTCTGTAGAATCACCTTTTCTTTCCTTTTCCATGCTCGCCTCTCAAAGCCGACCGCCATCTCTCTCACGGCAGAATCACCTCCTCAGAAGAGTCGATCGCCGACTCGATGTGCAGGCCGCCTCTCCCACTGCCCAAAAAGGCAGACTCGACGTGCAGGCAGCCTCTCTTACTGCCAAAAATGCAGACTCAGCGCTCTCAGGTTCAGCGTCTCTCCCGGCAGATTCAACACACTGTCCCTCCCTCGTTCGATCGCTTCAAAAACACAAGCACGCCTCGAGAGCGACTGTTTTCCCAAAACTGAACACTTTCTCTCCCACAGTTTCTCTTTCGTTCACTCGCTTCGACCCCGAGCACGCCTCCCTCAGCAAAGCCGACAAACTCCTCCCCTTTGCTCCACCTCCATCCCCAGGCCACTCCCCCTCAGCTGACTGGGTGGGGCCTATCATCCAGAGAGGGGAGGAAGAAGAGGGAGCCCTCGGCACCCCACCACTGTACGAACAATAAAACATGCATCCTACACCTCCCGACACACATGTAACATCCATTTTACCAAACAACCCAGCTAAACATGCATTTAATGGGGGATCTGAGCTAATCCTATATTTAGTAGTCCAGTAAGGGCCATTTCCATAACAATATATATATATATATATATATATATATATATATATATATATATATATATATATATATATATACATATATACACATATATGTAATTATATAAATACATATATAAATACATATATATATACATATCTATATACACACATATATAGACGGAAACCTCGACATATATATATATATATATATATATATATATATATATATATATATATATATATATATATATATATATATATATATATATATATATATATATATATATATATATATATATATATATATATATATGAAGCTGCATAAAGAAACCAAGAAGGCCTATGCAAGGTAAGCATTTTGTTGTGCTTATGTTTGTATGTATGTTTGCATATATATATATATATATATACATATACATATACATATACATATACATATACATATATATATATATATATATATATATATCTATGAAGCTGCATAAAGAAACCAAGAAGGCCTACGCAAGGTAAGCATTTTGTTGTGCTTATGTTTGTATGTATGTTTGCATATATATATATATATATATATATATATATATATATATATATATATATATATATATATATATACATATACATATACATATACATATACATATACATATACATATACATATATATATATATATATTTGTTCGAGGTCTGTCTAAAAAGTAACGGGACTGAGCCTGCTGTGTGCTCCACTTACACAACTTGAATGAACAGGTTGCAACACAGTCTTTTGCAACATTCCAGCAATATATGGTATATGAATGGTGATGGTTGACTGCGCTCATTGTGTGATTTTTGACAGGTCGTGCTTTAAACGTTGTCTAGTCTGAGTCGTCGCAGTAAGAGTCGTGAGCAGTGAGCCAATCTGAAGTTTCTTGCCAAGCTTGGCAAAACACCTTCCAAATCCTTCTCAATGCTGCAGCAAGTCTAAGGGGAGAAACAATGTCATGTACACGTGCATTTGAATGGCACAAGAGGTTCAAAGAGGGACGGGAGGAGGTTGAAGATGATCCACGATCTGGAAGCCCTTTAATGAGCAGAACAGCGGACAACATCGAACGTGTAAAGCAGATGGTGCGCGCAGATTGTCGACTCACGGTGCGGATGATTGCTGAAGAACTTTCCATCAACAAGGACACTGTCTGGAGCATCATCACTGAAAATCTCAAAATGCGCAAGGTGTGCACAAAGATTATCCCCAAGCTGTTGTCCGAGGACCAGAAAAAGCAAAGAGTCACTGTCTGTCAAGACATAATCGAGCGCCTCGAGGACGATCCAGACCTGTTCGGGAGAGTCATTACTGGCGATTAATTGTGGATATTCGAATACGATCCCGAGACCAAACGGCAGAGTCGTCCGTGGAAAAGTCCACCATCACCAAGACCAAAGAAAGCAAGGATGTCGAAGTCGAAGGTCAAGTTGATGCTCATCGCGTTTTTTGACATTCAAGGGCATCGTCCACTTCGAGTTTCGACCACAGGATCAAACAGTGAATCAATACGTGTGCAAGGAGATCCTCCGGCACCTCATGAGATAAGTCCGGGACAAGAGGAGGGATCTGTGGGAGAACAACGCCTGGGTGCTCCACCATGACAACGCCCCTGCGCACAGTGCCCTGAGCATCCAACAGTTTCTGGCAGAGAGGAACGTGCCAACTCTGGAGCAACCCCCGTATTCGCCAGACTTGGCCCCTTGTGATATTTTGTCCTATTCCCCAAGCTCAAGGGGGTGATCAATGGGACCCAATTTCCTGATGTGGAGGCCATCAAAAGAGCCGTGATGACGGAGCTCCAGAGGATTCCAGAAGAAGCCTTCCGGGGGTGGATCGAAGGGGAGAAGAAGAGGATAGACAAGTGTGTGAGACTGGAGGAAAACTATTTTGAAGGGGACAAGCTGTGCTTTCAATATATTTTTTGGAATAAAATTTCTGTGAGGTCAGTCTCATTACTTTTTAGACGGACCTTACATATATATATATATATATATATATATATATATATATATATATATATATATATATATATATATATATATATATATATATATATATATATATATATATATACATACATATATGTGTAAACACACACACACACAGCATGTTATATACACTTTAGCATCACCACTATCCGTGCACACACACACACACACACACACACACACACACACACACACACACACACACACCACACACACACACACACACACACACACACACACACACACACACACACACACACACCATGTAATATACACTATAGCATCACCACTATCCACATACCATGATGTTATTATATTTATATATATGAACTTTTACCATCTTCACGACATACATTTTTATTTCGTCATTTAAATGTAAAATCCACACGTCCCATTTTTAACATGCATGTGGGGGCTGTGTCCTTGATGAGGACTTGCATCTTTGTTGGGTAGATTTGAAAGGGGGCTTGGGGTTGGGGGAGTTGTTCACAACAAGGAAGTGTTGTTATTAATTTGGCCTGCTGTATATTATATTCATGAAAACAAAAAAGACAAGTCTGAAGACGACGATGGCTCACGAGCAGTATTTGACGATGTAGATTGTTTCCGAAGTCAAGGATGAGACAATGTGATAATGTTTGACCAAGTTATAAAAATGATCAACATGATGTGGTACGAGTGACAGGTTATTAGCTGCAAAATGTCAAAAACCCGGTTTTGTTCAACAACTTTCAAAATTTGACCTTTGCATAACCTTTAAAGGTCACAAAACAATGTTGTGGACATTAAAATAAGGAAACAGGATACGTGCTATAGCTTATTGGAGTTAGTTCGTCGAAGAAGGTCGAAAACCCGGTTTGATTCCCACAACTTTGAAAATTTTCCCTTTTGTGAACTTTAAAGGTCAAATTGTCAAGGATTATGACCTTTGGTGCAAAAATTCCTCTGGAACATTCCAGGAACAATATAACGTCATATAGGCTATATGGCATTTCGCACTCCTCGGATTATCCATACTTTGATGACATCAGCATAAAAACAAACTTGAAGGGGGCGCCTTCGGGCAAGGTGTTCGAGATAGAGCAAAATGGTTTCAAGACTTTTGGTGGGGAATGACCTCAAGATTATGCATAAAAAATATTGTCATCCTAGCTCTCAAAGTTTGGGCAGTCGTATGTTTTTATGTCAAAATTCTCAATTTTCTAAGTTCGTGACCTTGTGACCTTGACCTTGGGACGAAAATGAAAAATCGAGCTCCTTGGGGCTATGCAGGTGCCATTGGGCTAACCAAATACTGAAACCCCTGTCAGATTCGACAAAACTCCAAGGAGAAGATGCAAATTGAAATCGGCTACCCCCTAAAAACAAATGTTTTTTGGGCGTGGCTCCGCCCATAAAGGGCGCACCACGCCCATTCTCAGGAAAACACAACTAGATCATGATATAAACCTCCCACCAAAATTTTATCAGGATCGGATCAAAACCCACGGAGCTATGCTCGGGACAGACAGACAGACAGACACACAGACAGACAGACAGAAACACAACAACAATGAAGAAAGTGGTCACTTATTTTTTTCGTGAAAATGTTTTTTACGTGAACCAAAAATTTAAGGAATTTACTCAAAGCACGTTTTTGATATAGCATTGGATTAGTTGAAGAATAAATATTCTGCTCAGATGCTCCGGATATCAGATTATACATCATATGGATGCTAATTTTAAAGTGTTCTGAGCCAATGAAGGCTAAAAGGATAGCTTGGCAGCAGCATACCCACCATTGAGCTGTCTCGCCTAAGCTTTATTCTTTCCCTGACGATTAGATACTGTCACCCTGGTGCTTTGCAGGCAGGGCATTGCTTCAGTGAACTCTCCCCGTCCGACAAGACATGATGGTGGATGTCCCATCTGCTACTAAATGCTGGTGGATACTAAATATCCCAGTATCACAATAAGAGACCATTGTTTGCCAGCACACAGGCCAAATTACTGGCCTATGACAAAGGAAGGCAATGGCAAACTACCAACTGTATTCCTTGCCACACGACTGCAATGACCGCACTGGTGCTCTCAAAACATTGGAATAGATTAGCGAAAGAGTAAAATTATTTCAGAATTTCTTTTAAAGTATTGCTATTGTTACAATCCGTTTATATAAAATGGAAAAAAATGAAGGTCTTATCGAACCCTCCCACCAAAAAAAATGAAGAAAAAAAATTGTTATTGTTCACAAGATCTTGGCTACAATGGAAGAGTGAGGGGGACAGATGGGAGAAAACAACAGTTGAGGCAGTAGGACAATATGTGGATGTGACAAGGGTGGAAATGACATGTGGAGGAGGAGAGAGACAAAGGAAGCAAAGAGCAACCTTCAAATGTCTACAACTCACTATTTAAATATAGAAACGGGTCTTTTTCATCAAATAATGTGAACACTGTTGACATTGCTTTTTGCTGTTCCTGCGAGTGAATGTGATTTCCTGTTCTAACATGGCCAAGAGCTGTTGCACAGAAGGAAGTGCAAGACTGTTCGTGCCTGATGCTTTGAACATGGTGTAATATGGTTGACCCAGATGGCTGCTGGAATAAAATGTGTCTCCTGGAGGATTTGATCAGGGAGGATCAGAAAGTAAAGAGACATAGACCAGATGAGAGATGGTTAAAAAAAAATAGGCCACCGACCTTCCTCATGATGGGAGATTGCAATAATGTTGAATGCTCTGTATGTCTCCATCTGCAATGGGGGTGAGGGGGGTATACTATCAATATTGGCTTGCACAAATGAGAAACGAAGTCACAATATGAATGGGCTTGGTCGGAATATGGGCTAACCAGCAGTATACCAACAATAAGGAAAACAGTTTTGGCTGTTCCATTTGGATTCTGCTTGTTCAGACAATACCTTAGCACATTATAATTTTACCTGCACTTACTTATATCCTTCAGTCACACTTTGTGATGCGCACAGGATGCACACATGTGATGTGATTCTTTGAAAATCCAGCTCAAAAATGGTTCCACTGCGGCGGTTATGAATTTCCAAGGAATGATTCTCAGGAGCAAAGATAAGATTTGGATCCTGCTGGCAGTGTCTGAGTGAACCACGAACAACTCTCAGACAGTACTTCTTTTTTTTTTATACAATGTCAAGGCTCATATGAGAGCTAACACACAAAACATAGAAGGGGAGCAGGAGACAAGAGGGACGGGAGAGGGAAGGATAAAACAGTGGGGAATAGGCACGTGAGGAGATCTGTGGAAGGGAGGGGGAGGGGCGGAGTACATGCGGTAAACAAGATGAACATTACAGGGACTTTCAGAAAAGGAAAGCAGGGAATTTGAAGGAGTTGGGTTTGGGGTGAATTAGCGGGGGTAGAAAAGATCGTGGTTTTGGATGGGGGAAGATAAGAGATGGTGGTGAACAGCTGTTTTGAAGACCTGGAGGGAAGAGTAGAATTGAAGAGAGTGTGCGAGTTTATTTGAAAGGCAGAGAAAAAGAGGAATGAAAGAATGAAGGTGAGCAGTGATTCTTGATTTTGGTAGTTTAACCAGAAGGGGGTTTCTGGCAGACCTTGAGCACCCTGAGGAAATATGGGGGGGGGGGGTGACAGATAGCAGACAGAGAGGGGGGGGCAAGGCTGGAGAGGAGACGGTAAGAGACAGAAAGACCACCGACCTGCTTGTGGTGAGAGAGTGAGAGCCCAAAAGACAGCCTCATCACAGGAGACACCAATAATCCTAAATGCCTTGGTTTCCACAGCGTGATGTCGGGAAAAGTGAGAGGCGGGATCACCAGCCCAGAGGGGAGAACAGTACTCCATCAGGCTGTGGATGAAAGCTTTGTATGTGGTCAGGAGCTCAGGTGTGCCAAGGAAGGACTTTGCACGACGGAGAATGCCCAGTCGGTGACTGGCTTTGGAAGCCAGCTTGGAAATGTGGCTTTCTCAGGAAAGATCATGGCGGATAGTGAGACCCAAAAGTTTGAATGAAAGGACTTCTTCAAGAGGATTGTTGAGAAAGTAGATGGGGTGGGGGGGGGAGGGAGGGGGTTTCCAGATAGTTCTTTCAGAGAGACATAGTGAGAGTGTGAGATTTGTCAGGGATGAAGGACATGTTCCACATGTTGGACCAGCTTGTGATTTTATCCAGATCTGTAGAGAGTGAAGAGGCTGCTGCTTGCCGACCTGAGGGATGACAGATGGTGCAGCAGAAGGTGGAGTCATCAGAAAAGAATGGTTATTTGAATAAAATGTGTCTCCTGGAGTTGAGATACTTGCTGAGTTGAAATTGCACATCTGCGCTCCATTGGGCTGAAGGATGTGCAACATTGTGGACCATGATGAGAATAACTCATTGCCTGGCAAGGACAATTAGGTTCCGGTCCTCTGACGTGTTTTTCGTGAATCGGGAATGCAGACAAACTCAACGTGTTTCATCACAAAGACGGTCAAGACAGCACACAATCTGGGACATTACCAGTAACATACATCATGACTCGAGCTGTTTTACAATTTAATTTTGGGAAAAAGCTCTGTGCTTCCATTGGTGAGTTTGTTGAACGACACCATGATAAAAATAAAAACGTGATAGTCAGTGATAATGAAAATAATATTAGTAACAATAATAATAATAAATTACCTTTATTTGAAGCACATTACATTTCATATGTATTATCAAAGCACTTTAGTATAATGTCGACCCTTATGAAATAATTAATAAAGTTTGGGCTTTCCGTTTTAAGATATTGCCATACTTTGAAATTTGATTGCAACATTCGTAGTCTTCTTCTTTCTTTGTGTGCAGCACAAGGCTGGAGTAGTAGAATTGTCTGAGGGTGCAGCTGTGCTGCTGATGCAGTGTCCCCTGCAGGCTGAAGCAAGAATTTGTAATTTGATCATGATAGTTCACCTACTCTTCATGAAGGACACCATGCAATCTTTATTGTCCACCAAATAATGCTGGCAGATGGGATGCCCATCTTAACGTCCATTGGAGGAACGGTACACACAGTGATGCATTGCCCTGTCTGCAAGACACCAGGATGACTTTGTTTGCTGGGCCGAGATTCAAACCCAGGCTAGAGGGCTCAGAGTCGAGTGTGCATCCCTTTCAGCTATCCTGCCAGACCTCAGTCCTACAAGGCTGGCTGGATAACTCTGTGAAAGTTGGACAACACCCCTTGTTCCCCTGCTCCCCTTTCCATATAAATTTCAACCATCTCGATCCTTTTGTTCATTACACTGAACATTTTGAAGCTAACATTGTCTGCTATACCATCAGTCAGAGCCTCATTTCAAGGGTTCGAACATTCAGGATACTGAACACATAACCAGAACCGCAGAATTAATAGAGGGTATGGTGGAGGGCATCTTGCGTCACCTTTTTACATACATGGCGTGCAGAACATTTTCCCTCCATGATATATGATACCCATTGTTGAGAAGAAAAAAGAGGGGTGGGGGAGAGAAGGGTCTGTTGAGGATGTATTACAGATAATACTCATTGTGAGCCATTGTGACCTTATAAGGCCGAAAGCTCTAAATCAACTAGACAGCACCATTCTTCAGCAACCTGCACACGACCAGAATGTATTGCAGCATCTCACTTGACATGCATGACTGATGAGTCTCTGCATGTGTTCCCATCAGTGACTTCAATTGCGTGGTTGAGGTTCCTGAGCTGAATAGATTTCATTTTGGAGGAATCGTGCACAATGAGGAACTCAAACCATGATATACGAAGAAATGAAACAATGCTTTTGAGATCCTTTAAAATCAAGGACTTTAATAAACAAGAGGGTCATCATGCAGCCAATTTGCAAATAGTTCTAATTATTTAACACGTTTATCACTCTTGGTCTTTCCTACACAACGAGCGCACAGTAGCAATAGTTCATAAAATAATGAAGGCAGTGGACAACATAACCAACCAAATCATCTGTAAGTACGCTCGTAAAACATTTTCCAGCATTTCCTTTTTTCATAAAAATTTTAAAGTAGTTTCTCAACCACTCCTGACGTTCGGTACTTTGATTTCTCAGCCATTCACAGGGTAACTTCTCAAAGCAATTATTATCTATGTTCTGTCATACCTAATACTCAGAAATCTGAACCACAGTTAGTACCACAATGCTCTAAACTATCAGCAGTAAGATTCACTTATGGACCACAATTAACAAAGCATTTACCATGACGACTCATATAAAATCAATATGAAAAGTAATTCTAAGTCCGTATGAAATATAGATCTTCATTTTAAGTGGTTTAATTACACTCTGGTTTGAAACATTATGTTGAGTGGGTGAAGAATAAGGAGTTGTGGGAGAGGGAGTAACAAAGGAGAAGAATAAAGAAGCAGACAGGCAGGGCATTGAAGAGATTAGGGACATGGTTATGCATATGGTACTAACTTAAAAAAAAAAAAAAACCATTCAGAAATATCATTATCATAACCAAGAATAAATAAATAAAATAAAATTACAGATGAGTGCAAGAGATTTTAAAATTTGGATGACTGGCTAAACATCCCATTTGCACATTTGCACAAAAAAACTGCACGTCATGTGTACGATGCACTGCATAAAAAAATTAAAATAATTACACAAAATTAGCCAAATGCTCCAGTATGCAGAGTACATGTGACCCCATTGAAATACCATGCTTGCATTACAATGAACAATCCATAGTGTGCAGCCATTTCATATTAAACCAAAATAGTTATTTTACAAAGAAGCACACAATAATTGCTTTCATAAACCTAAACATCTATGAAAGATAAGGGTCTGGATGTACTCTAACTGCCACACTAAAACCTCATTCCAAGGACAAGCTCAGCCATTTGGACACTGCGTCCACAAAAACACTCAAGACGCTGAACGTAAGATAGTAAATTGGATTATCAAATCCCATTATTTAAAAATAAAAAAATACGTTATCGCTCATGTCAAACATAATACCAGTCTTGAGACATCTTTGACATTCTAATTTAAAGCTAATACATCATTCTGAAATTTAATATGCTTTTGGGAATATATTATCCCAAAGGAGTTATCAAAACATTATTCCATCTCCATCAAAAAGATCATGGCTAAGTTTTGGTCAAGAACGTTTTTAAAAATGCCAAAATCAATGGCACAAGATAGTTTTGAGAATGGACATGTAAAGCTGACATATCAAGAACAGTCAAAAAAAAAAAATCGATTTGGAAGATTCCACTTCCAAACCCTCCCATGGGGGCTCCAATGCCTTGCCATTTTATGCTGCAACTGTGGAATGTGCTGCAAACAAGTCTCGGGTTTGGGTTAGGGTTATGCAAAGCTGAGCTCTCCCTGGGTGAAGGAGACATGACTGCTCAAAACACTGTAGATGTGCAAGTCATTTTCTTGGACAAAAACAATATTTTCAATGTACACGATGTTATCTGAAGATCTGCCTTCCGATGCAACAATACTATGCTGTATATCTGTTAAATTACTGATGTTCATTTGAAAACAAGACCTTTGTTCAGATAATTAATGACAAATAGTCTATGGCTGGTTTTGGGTTAAACACACAATGTTTTTGTTGGATGTTGTACTAAATATAAAATAATTGTCTCAGCTGAGACAGCTGGTTCATGCCCTGCTTGGATAAGTGCTTACCTTGTGATCTCATGTATCTTCGAAATAGCTACGGAAGCTGTTCCAGAGCAGCGCACATAAAATGCAGTTTCACCCCTGAAGAGCCAGGATTGCAATTACAAATGATTGCTCAACTTATCATTTATCTTTTTTTTCTCTCTCTCCAATGAGTTGGCTAACCTACATTTGATTCCAGATGAAGTCTTGCTTAAATTACACTGCCAACAAAAATCAATGCAGCCTGTAGCATAACCATCCCTTAGCGAGAAAACTAAGCACTGACTGCCCTATCTGCACTCAAGATCTCATATACAGGAAGTGATACAAGCAAATCAGATGCAGAAGGAGACCATCCAGCCCTTCATGCTCATGCATTTCCACCAATATCCATGCACCCCTCTATCCTCAATGCTTCCAGGTACCTATCCAACTCCAGTTTAAACCCTTCCACCATTTTGACTGCCACCACTGCTTCAGGGAGACCATGCCCAGCAAACTACCCTCTGAGTGAGAGAGCGCTGCCTTAATGTCATCTTAACTCTCCTCTTATTCACTGTCAATGGGCCAGACTGCCAAACGCCTCTGCTTAGGGTTAGTTATATAATTAGCACGATCTGTATGTGGGAGTGCTGGAATGTTGACACAGCACAGGAATGATGGGTCAAATGACCTTTAATTGCTTTTAGTGGTGTTTTTGGTGGTGTTCTGGCCACTTTCGCATTTACATTGTCTTTCATTTCGTTCTGTTTCTTACTTTTTAACTTCTTCATAATATATCTATAATCTATATCTACATCTATATATATATATATATATATATATATATATATATATATATATATATATATATATATATATATATATATATATCTCTCTCTCTCTCTCTCTCTCTCTCTCTCTCTCTCTCTCTCTCTCTCTCTCTCTCTCTCTCTCTCTCTCTCTCCTTATCTTTAATTTTGCAAAATCGTCTTCATCTCGTTCACTGAACAAATATAATTTTCAGTGTCATCATTGCAAGTAATATCAAATCGATTCCTGTAAGGCTCGACCTGCCTGCTGAATTACACACTTCATTTCTATGATGTCATGATGCACATGATATCATTCATATCAAAGTAACTGTTCTTGTGTGCTTTAGTCTTTCTAATTGCTAACCTCGCCTGAAAATGCTTGTATTTGCTAAGCAACTTGTACTTTACTCATGGTACACTCTATAAAAAGTAATTTACTTGATGCTTTCTCCAAAAAATAAATATTTTAAGACACCGTTCTTATCTCACATTTCAACTATCACTGTATATCACTTGGAAACAAGTTTCATGCCAGTTCATGTGGTTTACATAAGCAGGAGTTATACCAGTTCAATGATTTATCCCAGGAAAAGCTTATAACCAACTCGAAAAGATAGTTTCCACCCAGTACAAAAAAACGCCGAATATAAACGGACAGAGAGAACACATTTGTCGCTGTTCAAAACCGGTCTACATATCAGCACGACACATCGTGTACCATCATGCACCATCGTATGTTATTCAAGATTGAACATTTAGAAAAAACAAATTTATCCCAGAAGTTGATTTTAAAAAGAGAATAGATTAAATAAAAAATAAAATATCGTTTACTAGTGATGGAAAACATTTTACATTGCTGGCTGTCTATATGCACTGGGAACCATCATTGAGAACCATGATTCATCGTTGAGTGATGCAAGAAGCAACGCAAACTGCAAGTGCAATGGGACGACGGTACAATAGTGTGTTACAAGCCGGTTACTTTCCCACAACTGGCAGGACTTTATGGCTGTGTAGTGTAAATAAAGCATCAGAAAGAGTTAATATATTGAAACAAAATAACTCGTGCTGATTCGTATTTCCATCAAAAAGACAATTTGACGCCAAATTCAAAGTGAGACCTCACGCGTTGTACGAAAAATCATCTGTTGTGCTAATATTTGGCTGTATATCCTGCTACTCAGTGATATTCATAAAACATGCTCGTCACTGGGGTTCACCATTCACCAATAAAATGTAATCCCCCAAGCTTGAAATCTGAAATGTGCGAATCCGACTGTGAAAAACTCGTTCACCTTCATGAACACGGCTTCCTTGCATTCCGCATCACCATGCAGCTTTTCTGCGGCCTTCTGGAATTAAATAACCATTTGAAGGCCTTCTGTAAGCCTCGACTGCGGGGCATTTCACTTGTGTCCTCTGCTGTGGAGGAAAATGAGGTTTTTTTTTCATCGATAAGAATCGATTAGCTTTCAGCACGTGAACCTTCCTTTGTACTTTGAATGACAAAGGTCAAAGAGAAGAGTATAATTCTTGCTCATCATTCCCTTCTACGTCACTTTGTCTCTTGCTTTCCAAAAGATATATATACCCTTGAGATTTCCAGTGTCATATCTCCTCAAGGCAGTCCAAAGGAACTTGACCCTTCTTTCTCCCACTTTGTACCCGGACAAATCCATTGCTCTGCTCTCCTTTCTCCACGCATATCTGAAAGCAAAGTGTGGTGGGTGGGATGTAGGAGAGGGAATGACAGAAAGATGAGGAATTATTTTTGTATTCTCGATAATAACCTGTCTCAGTGGTTCAAGTGTTGGCACAAATTCCACTGGAATAATTATTACAAACCAATGCTTGGGGGTACTACAGGAAGCAAGTGATGGGACGAATTATGGGTAGGAATGTTGACAATGAGGTCAGTGGAAGCATAATAACACCATCTGGCTACCTGATAAGCAATTCAAGCTACACTTCAATCTATATGTCAGCCACCAGTCACTGAACAAAACCACAGTCGAGTATCTCAGAATTACAGTCCAATCCAATGGGTTGCGTGGCAATCTGATATCTCCCACCCACCGTAAACGATCATACGTCTGCCAAATGAGACGTCGGCAATTAGCAAGCGGGAAATGGATGCCATATTGCCATGCGTGCGATAGATAATCCGCACTGGGCAAAGCTGTTGGCTGAAATGGTTGCTGCACACATGCTAAGTATAAAACTACCCCAATATCATGATGGTTTTTTTATTTTTTCTTCAAGGTAACAAAGAAAATTAATCATTTAAGGAAAACAGAGAAAAAGGCAAATAAAAAAGAACTTCAAATTGTGAAAAAAAACAAATTTGAATACTTTATACATTCACATAATTATGATAGATTTTAATGCAATCAATAATTACAACAACGTTTCCTTCACAAGAGATTTTTCACAAGGTGGATTTCACAGGCAAAGGCTTTTCGAAAGGCCAGCACGCATAGGAAACTCACGGGCATCGACATGTATGAAGGTTGGATATCTTGAGTTGGATGCTGCATGTAGTTTTCCAAAAATTGGCACTGGCAACTCGGAAGATTCAGAAATGATGTGATGTAAACAATTTATTTACTTCACATAATATGTGAATACATGTCCACCCACGCACATGTGAAATACAGTTCATTAATAAATCCTGTATTTGTACACTATTCAGCCTTGAAAACTCAGGCGAAAACCAAAATTACATACAACAACCTTCTAATTTTTTTGCCAGTGTATAGCATAAAAGGCAGGTTGGAGTTTCTTTTTTTAATTAAAGACTTCAAATATTAATCATGACTATTTACTTTCCTCTGCAAGGGTTTTAATCAAAATGTACATTTGTTTCATGATAGACGACCTGTTATTCAGTTTTCAAATGCACAAACTCAGTAGCCTCTTGAACGGACAAAATTTTTATTTGGGAGGTGTATAGGCAATAGACTGTTGCCTCGATCACTCCTGAATGAAAATAGCATGCCTTAACTAATTGCCTCTGCATAAGTTGCAATCAAAATGTACCTTTCCTTCATGACAGAAGATGCAGTGTTCAGTGTTAAAATTTACATCTGAGAAATGGAAGCCTGAGGCCGACAAATACCGATGAAAATGGCGGATGTATAATTTGATTTTTTTTTTAAGGTTACAGTTGTGGGTGGAGTCAGGCCAGTCAGCCAAGCCCTCTCCCCCCCCCCCACCCCCATTCCATCCCTCCAATCCCGCCATGGATGGACAGAGCTTCAGACTGGTGGAGAATGTTATAGTGGACCAGTAGGTACCCACGAACATCCACGCAATGTAAAATGTGACCAAGTCGTCAACTCCCACCTTCACAAACTCCAAGTCATCAAGTCACCCCCACCCCCTCTACCTCACCACAATTCCTCAATATTCGCTCCCCCCACGCCAATACTGTGTCACTGACGATCTTTCAAATATGAATTGAGGTTTTACTGACTGATATTAAAGATCGGTGCATTCCAGGTGATGTCGAAAGCTGAAATTTTGCATGCCGATGAACATTGCAGTCAGTACACTGGAAAAGAAAATCACAAAATCATCGCACAACCTCCACAAATGAAAATGTAATTAAATGAAAAAAAATGTAGATGAGTGACCTGAGACAATGGGGAAGCATGGTAATTTTGTGTGGTGACAGACATTGAAGCCGATACACCAGGGGACATTGAAGCCGATGGGGAAGCATGGCAATTTTGTGTGTTGACAGACATTGAAGCCGAAACACCAGGCATAGAACCGTCGGAAAGCATCTGTAAATGAAAATAAATAAATAAATAAATGAAGAAACAAATGCAGGTGAGTGACCTAAGATAATGGAGAAACACGGTTCATATACTTACACAATGTGTAAGCACACCCTGCGAGTGTGTATGTATGTATGTATATATGTATGTATGTGTATGTATATATATGTATATATATATATATATATATATATAATTTATAAATATGTATTTATATATATATATATATATATATATATATATATATATATATATATATATATATATATATATATATATATATATATATATATCTCTCTCTCTCTCTCTCTCTCTCTCTCTCTCTCTCTCTCTCTCTCTCTCTCTCTCTCTCTCTCTTTCTCTCTCTCTCTCTCTCTCTCTCTCTCTCTCTCTCTCTCTCTCTCTGTGTTCCTTATGCATGGCCACATCTTTTAAGTTACAAAGTCCAAGCTCGGGGTACAAATACAACTTTGTGGGGGGTAACATAGGCGATGTGGCCGAGGCCTCACGTGGGGTGGGGGGGTGTTGGGGGAAGGGCAGGCGTAAATTCTCGATGTAAATGTGCAAATTAGTGCGACCTGGTGGTGGTGGCAGAGGGTATTATAATTTCCTTTTTTTACCTGGGCAATGCTGGGGTGAAAGCACTCTCCTCACACTGGTAAATTTGTCCCCCTTCCCTTCTCCCCCTGCCTGAACTCCCGAACCCCCAACGGAGGGGCCTTTCAAAGCCTGTTGCCATGGGTGAGACATTTTTATTGGGGAGGAGCAGGAAGAACAGGGAGCAAAGGAGGGGAGGGGAGTGGGACGTAAGCATGGTGAGGAGTAAGGGTTAAAGCACTCTATGCATGGCTAAATTTGGCAAACAAGACAACGAGTTGGTCCGTCAGTGAAGCGACAGGTAGGCTCTGCTAGTATAACATCGATTTGAGTAAAATATTCAAAATATAAGTTTACAACCTCTTTGTCATTTACTTGTTCTATCTTTTCTTTTCATGGACTTGCTCAACATATTGTTACAGATTCTCGCCCGCCGGCGTGCGAGGGACCGCGTTTAGCCAATGGCGGCCGTCTCGCCCACCGAACGGACAATCCAGTCGCGGCTTTCCGGATCAACGCCAGAAACCAGCCACGGGTGTGTTCTTTAGCACACCACAACCTTTTCCGTACTCTACCCACGCTCCAGGGTCAATCGCCGAATTGTCGATATACCTAATTAATCGCGCGGGTAGATTACCGAGAGATTGTACCTCAACAGTGCTGCTGGGACACGAGGCGCTTAATGCAGATCGCTCCGTTTTGGGATAACCGAGCGGGGTGCCATCGCGGGCCCCGTTGGACTTGATCACTTTACCGGCTATTTAAAAACCAACTATATTCCGAGTACAAGATGGCAGCTCAATTAAGGAAAAGACGCAACGAACGGGGTACATTTAAACAAGCACATTTATTTACTAACATAAGCATGTAAGCAGTCATGCAGGTATGCAAAACACGCATGCAGTTATTGAAAGCAAACGCGGATAAGGGACAAAACATGAGCAAGACAAGAGCTATGACCGTCTATTTATTATGTACAGTCACTTATGCAGTTCTACTTGCGGACATGGCACCCCAACGTTCATTCAAAAGAAAAGCAAGGAAAAACCCCAGGACAGACTGGACCCCTTGGGGTCTTCATTGACACGGAGCCGTGTAGACCGCAGAGGCTCCACGAGACCGGGCTGGCTACCTTCACCTCGCTGGGGCGGCCCGCGGCATCCTGTCTCCACGACCCACAGTAAGGCACGGCTCGGCAGGCCACGCGCATTGGCTCCGCTGCGCTCTCTCCTCCTTTCTACACGCCTCCACAACCTCCCGCAGCAGACTTCTCAGCGAGCGACCACGACCTCCAGATCTCCAGACTTTGACCCAGGCAGAGAGCGACCACGACCTGCAGACTTCGACAGACTTTGACCCAGGCAGAGAGCGACCACAACCAGCAGGCTTCGACAGACTTTGACCCAGGCAGAGAGCGACCACGACCTGCAGACTTCGACAGACTAAGACCCAGGCAGAGAGCGACCACGACCTGCAGACTTTGACAGACCTCCTCTCGTTCTGTGTGCCCTTTTATCTCGACGGTGCTTCGCCCCTCCCTTCGCGGCACGCGGGAGAGGAAAATTCCAGGGGAGATCGGCCCGGCTCTTTTGGTTTAAGCACTGCCTTCCCGCGTCTCTTCCGCACGTGCTTCTCGTTGGGGGGGGGGGGGAAGGGCTGAGGCCATCGTTCGTTCTCTCCTGACGAATGTCAGGCTTCTCGCAACCCTGCAGAGGTGGAAACGTGGTGGTGGTTAAGGTGGCTGTTGTAATGGTCGCGTGGCTGGCGTTTTGTGGTGGTCGTGAGGGTGGTGTGGTTGGGCGCTTGTGGTTAAGGTGGTTGTGTGAAGGCAGTGGTGGAGAAGGTGTTGGTGGTTGCGGTGGTTGTTGTGAAGTGGTTGATGAGAGCGATGTTGGTGGTGGAGGTGGTGGTTGTGAAGCGGTTAGTCCAAAATAATGATAGTAAAAGAAAAACGGCTAACTCAAAGATCACAGCCCTGATCACACGAATAATCCCCATTAGACATCGGTGGGGAAATCTATCTGAACACAGACTTATCGGCATAACTGATCTTAGGACCTATATGGTGCTTTGCGAATTTCCACAGCCGTAACAATATATTTAATGTCTTATATTTTGTTTATCACTACAAATATCTCATTCTAAAAGGGCGACAGTATTTAAGAAGTGGCAACAAAGAAAAAAAAACCCAGTCTACTATTACCTCGACGGTGTCCAGACATTGGAGGATCAGTTATCTCAGTGTTGTATTTGTTCGCATGATCGCCATTATTCTCCATTCACTGAAAACCTTCTCCATGTTCTTATGGACATATGTAGTCAATCTTGGTTGGGTGTGATTGACCTCAAAACTCGGATCACAATATCCTCGAGTCCTTGCGTGGTTACATTCCGTTCTTGAGAGGCTTTCGACTTCAAAATCCCCTAAAATGTGCGCTTTCGCACGTTGTGGGATCATGGCTGTGTGGTTTCCACAGCATTGCAGAACCATGTCCAATCCATCTGTCTGGTAATTTCTTGCCAACATATTTCTTCATGGCATGACCCTCCCCTTCCTCCCCACTGCACAGTAAGTAATAAGTCTGAAGCTAAGTATTCCTCCTTTATCATCATCACAAGTGGTGGGCCATGCATTTCACACTTTGAACAACAGAGATACGTCATAAAGAGTCTCGAGCCGAGGTGAAATTCAAGACCAAACTTTTCATCGAGCAAGTTCCTCATGACTTTTCCTAAATCATGCCGATAGGCTTCATGCTCAGAATTACAACATTTAACATGAAACATCATAACAACATCCCAAAAAAACACATCAGAAGAATATTACCAACATTGTACAAAAGCACCCTCACACCGCATTCTGTCCAACTTCACATGAACATTTGATGCAAATACATTGTTTTGTTTGGATTAGTGGAATAGTTCATAGATTACGTACTTCCCTTTGAGGAAGGAGGATAACCTGGGCACCCATAAATGAGTGTGCCCTCACTCGTATGGTCAATAATCTGGGGAGCCATCTGCCAGAATTAGCTCATGGGCATTGAACCCATGGTGTCTTTCAACATAAAGTAGCAGAGCTGTCACCAACATCCTGGCCAAATTCCAACTTCCTAAAGTGAAAAGGGCACTGCATCAGTGGCACAGCCAAATCCCCTTAAGATGAAGTAACCATCAGTCATATGCTGCATATGCTGAGAATGGCACAGCCCTATTTCCTGCTGTTGCAAAACTAAAAATGCATTGAGACAATGAAAATAATGACTGCGTTCCAATAATATTGGCTGTTCACTACGATCTAACTTCCTCCATGGATTGACAGAATTATGTCAAGGTATGCACACTCGTCTCTGAGCCATTTCGCCTGCAGGGTTTGAATCTCACCCCCAGCTATAAACTGGCATCCTCGTGTCTCACAAGCAGGGTGAGGCATCAATGTGTGTCATCCGTCGGATGGACGTTAAACTGGGCGTCAAGTCTGCCTGCATTAATTGGTGTATGTTAAAAGATCCCATGATGCCCTTCGCGAAGAGTGGGAAAACTTTTGGCAGCACCCTGGCCAATTTCAAATCACCAGGTGGCACTGCATTTGCAGCACATTCACATTCCCAGAAACAATGCAACCAGCAGCCATTGGCTGCACACGAAATGACTGAAATAAACTTCCTTCATTTTTGCAAAAGCAAACTTGAGCCTGGAAAGAGTAAGAATCATTTTGTAGCAAAGTGTCTCAAGTTGGAAGAAAATGAACATCTTACCAACCTGATCAATCTGCAGAAAAATGCAAACACAAATAATTCTGGAAACGTTGTTGATTTGCGAAATATAATTTAACTTTTATTTAACTTGGGGGTAGCTGGAAGATAAATTTAACTTGGGGGTATCGGTCAGACATCTGCTACACCTGCCACTTGTGCAATGCAATTCACTTGGATAAATAATAATTATTAAATCAACCAACTCACACTCCCTTGGGAGACACATGCATGAGGATACAAATTTTTTTCACAAACCTGGACTGTTGCATCATGATTCATCACTGTGCCAGGAAACCAAAAAGTATGACGACGAACAAACTATTAGGATGTAGCACTGAAACAAATCTTTGAGCCATTATTGACTGGAGTGGGTTTTTCTCTTGATGGTGTGGTTTCAATAAGTACTCGTTCACAAGAGAAGAACAACATTATCTCCTTTTAAATCGTATTGAATCTGTCACACTTAACAACCATAAAATGGAATTTATTTTATTGGGTTATTAAATTACAATAACTCATGCTCACCAGTTAATGCCAGTGGAGTACATGAACTTTCAGCACAGCTTATTAGTCCCCTACCGGTTGCATTGGAGGGGACTGACTATAAGTTTGCTCTCCGTCTGTCCGTCCGTCCATCCATCCATCCATCCCAGTTGTGGGGTTTTTTCAGACTTTTTTTCCCCCATACCCTTTAACATATTCAACTGAAACTTGGTACGTGGGTGTATTACGATAAGTTACAGAACAAGCTTGAGTTTCTTCAATTTTTCACAATTTTGCCCTTTTTGGACTTTGAAAATATCATGTTGGTAGGGGGCCATGTATTGTAAAGCAATTCTCACTCTTGCTTTCTCTTGTCTCATCACCGTTGCACCATGCTGAGTTTGCAATGGTTTTGAACATGGAAACAGTCATCATCACGTATGTATGCTGATCTTAACCTGCATGAGGCAGAGAGGAATGCCGAACTGCCTCAGATATATCAAACTCATCGTTGGGCTATCTAATCTGGATATGATTCCCAACCCAACAATAAACTGTCACCCCAGTGTTTTGTGGAAAGAGAATCAGTGAGTGCGATATCCATCTGATCAGCCGTCAAGTTAGTCAGGTCAGGTCAGGTTTGGGAGCATGCGCCAGAGCAGCGCGTTGCTGCGTCCACTTTCTGCCGGTACTCCAGGGGCTTCCGTCTGGCCATCTTCAAGGCAGATGCCTGGCCCATCCTCACATCCTTGAGATGTCGATCAACCTGCTGCAAAACATCCTTGACATTCCGATCAACCTGCTGCAAGCAAAAGGCACGTGGTCGGCCCAGTGGCCGCCTCCACTCATGAGGCTCCCTCGCTGAGAGAATCTGGTGAGCAGGATCAGCATCAGGAAAATGAGCCACATATCCATACAGCCGCAGCTGATGCTCACGGACAATGCAGGTAACAAATCTAATTTGAGTCTCAGCAACTGCTCGTTAGACACAAGGTCTGACTAACGAGAGCCAAGGATTCTCCGAAGAGACCTGGTACCAAAGGAATGAAGTCTCCATCTCAGATCCCTGGTCAGAGTCCAAGTCTCACATCCATAGAGCAAGACTGGAAGCACCAAGGACCTGAAGACTCGGACTTTCGTCCTGCCGCACAGGGAACGGCAGCTCCACACCCCATAATCCAGTGAATCCATGACTCCCCAGGCCCGACCCAGACATCTATTGACCTCTGGCTCACAGCCAGCAGAGACATGAACATCACTGCCAAGGGAAGTGAATCTCTCCGTAAACTCAACATCCTCATCACAAACAGGTGCAGACAGAATAGCAGCATCCAAGATGTCAATGAAAGCCTGAATATTAGTTTTGACCTAGGAAACCCGTAATCCCAGTGGCTCCGACTCCTCATTCAGCACCCCGAGGGCCCCCAAAAGGATATCTAAAGTCTCCGCAAAGATGACTGCATCATCTGCGAAATCAAGGTCAGAGATCTTGACATTCCCAAACGATGCACCGCAGCTTGATCTCTCTGTCATCGTCCCCAGAATTCAATCCATACAAGTGCTGAAAAGTGTGGAGGCCAGTACACACCCTCACGAACTCCAGTAACAACTGGAAATAAGTTAGAGATGGTACCACCACATCTCACAGCACTATCAGTACCAGAGTATAGTTCAGACATCAGCTCTATCAGTTTTGGAGGCAACCCATGAAGACCAAGAATCCTCCAGACGGCATCCTGATTCACTGAATCGAACGCTTCACAGAGATCAACATAGGCTACAAGCAGCCCCTGTCGAAACTCTCGTCTGCGTTCGGTGAGGACCCAAAGAGTAAGGAGACGGTCAATCGTTGACCGCTTTGGCGACTTTGGTAAAGCCTGACTGTTCTGGTCGCTGGTGCTCAAGCAGATGGTGGCGAACCCCATCAATAATTATCTGAGCAAAGACTTTGCCCAGCACTGATAGCAGCGTCATCCTCGGTAGTTGTTGCAGTCTTGACGATCACCCTTCCCTTTCCAGAGAGGGACAACAAGGCCCCTCTTCCAGTCAGTTGGGATGATGCCTGTGTTCCAAGCAGAGCACAGAACTGCATGCAACGACACGAGTGCAGCATTTTCACCAGCCTTGAGAAGTTCAGCATGGATGGCACAGATCCCAGGAGCTTTACCCCATTTCAACCGGTTCACCACAGCCTGTGTTTCCACAAATGAAGGTGGACCACAGTTGATTTCTGGGTAAGCAATTGGGATTGTAACATCACGGACATTCAACTCAACAGCTGGCGGATCAGCCTGGTGCAGCCGCTCAAAGTAACCGGCCCAGCGGGCCCTCATTTCGGACTGCTCTGTAATGAGCCCACCACTCTCTGCTCTAACTGCAGTGCACTGAGGGATGAGCTGAGATGGGTGCAATGCGCAAATTCCCCTGTAAGCAGGACGAGAATCACTTGGCCACAGGTGATGGTCTACCCCCCCCCCCCCACCAAAGATTCCTCGCACATCAGCCTGCTTGTCCACCCTTAGTGTACGTACAGTTTTACACCTCAGCTCCCTGAATAGCTCAACTCTGCCATTAAGCCTGGCCCTGCGACTCTGGTCAATGGTATCCAGTGTCCCTTGAGAGACAAAATTCTTCTTCGCCCTCCGGTGAGTTCCAAGACATCTACCGGCAACATCAAGGACGGTGGTCTTGAAGGCACTCCACAACTCTTCAGGATCCCCCAAAGCACCCTGACCCCTCAAATCTCCACTCAGCCTGTTCATAAGCTCCTCAACTACCCTCTCATCCATGAGCTTGCCAACACCCAGCCAAGGCTGGGATGGTGCCGTACTCCTGGATGGAAGCTGCAACTTTAGAGTTGCTACAACAAGCCGCTGGTCAGTATTGAGGAACTGAGCACTCCGGTGGACCCTGCAATTCTGGATCATTCTCCAGCGACCATCAACGAGTACATGGTCAATCTCCTTTGCCACACCGCCAGTGTTGGAATACCAAGTCCAGTGATGAGCCTGTGGGTGCTGAAACCATGAACCAGCTCCCCTAAATCCATGATCTCGTGCAAAGTCAAGAACTTATATTCGTGCTATTCTGATTCACAGTCCCAGACCCATGGGGACCAACACCCACCTCATAACCATCCCTATTAGTTCCATTTGATGCATTGAAATCCCCCGAGGTGAGAAGAGTATTTCGCCTGGGGCACTGATCAACCACAGACTCGAGTGTGGCATAGAATGCGTCCTTCACGGTGAGATCACTCACCTCAGTCGGAGCAGAGACAGAGACCAGGGAAATGACACCCAAGGAGTGAAGAATCCTCCATCTCATAATACGCCCGTTGACCGGTGTTACCTCAATTATCATTGGATTCAGCTTATTGGACACAGCTACAGCAACTCCTTGGGCATGGTAACCATCAGAGCGACCAGACCAATCGGAGGTGTAACCACCCACCATGATCTCGCCGCAATCCGGTCTCCGAACTTCAGAGAGAGCTGCAATACCGATGTCCAAACGTTTGAGCTCAGATGATAACAGAGACAGGTGATCATCCTCTCTTCGGGATAGGATATTCCAGGCACCCACCTGAAGGGAGCACCTCAGGTTAACCCAAGGAGACCGCCGTCTTGTGGACAACACCTCAGCATCACTCCGACACACTCTCCCGCAATCCGACCCGGGAATGTTACTCTGTGGTTTCCCTCCGATCTTCAAAGATTGGGGGTCACAAAGGCTTTGCCCCAATCCCGTCATCCGGTAACCTGCCCTGCAAAGGGAAGCTACACAGGAGGTACTCCCACGGAGTGGGTTTTCAGATTTTTTTTTTTTAATGTTTTGCGGAATGAATGTTTTTATTTTCAATATATTGTTTTTATATTGTTTCAATAGAATGTTTTTCATCCTGCTGGGCGTCCATATCATACACCCTCCTCACCAAGAAACTTGGTGGGGGAAGACGGTTTAGTCGCCGACAACCCGACCATGGAACAAGTTAGTCGTCCTCCGAGAGCGGTTTGCCACCATTTTCGGGTGTGGTTTCCCACACAGTGATTATGTGGTTTCGATGACATCAGGTCCAAAAAGTATCATCTCCGGACGAAGCTAAGTGCCAAATAAAGAGAGCGATTTTTCTTTTGTTTTATCTTTTCCCCTTGTCCGTTCTCGTCACTGTGTGTCGAGGTGCCTCGACTTTAGACTGTAGATTACCTCATGTTCCATTACCTCATGCTTTGATCCATTTTCACCGTTATGCTTTGATTTATTCCTCTAATGAACACTTGATTTACGTTCATTAAACCCCTATTTATTAAGATTGCTTGTGTCTGTCGATTTTTTGCGGGTTCCAGTATGATCCCTTGTCCTCCGTCCTGGTGAACGCATCTGGTACGTGCTTCACCGCCTCCCATCTCGCGTGCACCATAATCTCAAAGGATCACGTGTTCACCTCCAAGGTAGAACCATTTGGCTATCCGTCCAGGTCGGTCTTAACTGGCGTGGACACGACAATATAAAACTCTTTCTAACCACGGACTAACTGACTCACTCACTCACTGACTGATGTTAATGTTCGCTATCTTCTGGGTGACGTAGAAAGCTGGAATGTTGCATGCTGACAGGCATCAAACCCAATACACCAGGAGAAATCACAGAACCATTGGAAAGCATCCATAAATGAAAAATATAAATGAATGAAAAGAATAAATTAAAATAACTGAGTGAAAAATGAAATGCAGGTGAGCGACCCGAGACAATGGGGAAGCACGGTTCGTTATTGATTACAATGTGTAAGCAAACCCCGCTGGTAGTGGAAATTTATTGGTGAAACAACAGCGCAGTCATCTTCGGAACAGTCCAATCACCGCTTTTAGGATGAGCACTCCTGGAATAATGAAGATGACTTTGGGAAAAATCCTCACCTTGTTGCAGAATATCTCTCTGTCTGGAACAATAATCTGAAACTATACAGTACTATACCCTGAGGTTTCTGGATTTCAGAACAGACTTTGATGGGTTAAACTCGTTTTATGAGTGCGCAACCATACCACTTCCATCAGAGCATATTTCTGCTGTGGGCAGTAATTCTATTTTTCTGAAGGCTTTCGAGCTTCTGCATGGCCAGATGACAGAGCTCGCTCTAAGGGCAGTTTTGGATGCTGTGTCCCTAATAATCTTCCTCTTTCCTTTTGGGATGCATAAGGAGGCAAGGCATTTTCTGAAAGATGTATTGTGGAATCCTCTACTACCTATTTCTACTGGAAAGTAATTTCCAGACCATCCTCTATGTTTACAATCAGCGATTAGGTCTTCGTATTTGCATTTCTTTCTGGCATATGCATTGGACAAGTTCTCCTCCATCAGATCTGTCAATTCAATAATGATGACATTTTTAGTTGCTGCCAAGTAGATGGTGATGTCAGGCCAATTGGAAGTTTCTGTGATTTGTGTCGGGAATACTATTGGCTTATGGTCTTCGTCCATCTGAAAAATCCAATCATTAGCCTTCTGTAGGATGTCCTGTGTTTTTACCTGTGGATGTGGCGAGGCTGGGTTCATGTGGGATGTACCATCAACTGTATGGATGCGATGGTGGTGGTGGAGTGTTTGGCTTTGATACAATACCGGTCTTCTTATTTTCATCTTTAATATAAAAAGCCAGACCCGATGGAATCGCTTTTCAGAATGTATCTTATATGTTGGAGCGAGTAACTGCAACCATTTAAGATGTGAAGCAGTATGCAGTGGCGATAATGACACAGTTGACAGTCCAAGGTTGGTTTTACCCCACAATCTTAGATTAGCTGGGGAAGGCAGTTGTTCATGGATAGTGTTGATGTAGAATGACAGCAGTCCGGGTGTCCATGCGTAGAGGAGTTTCTTCCATGACGTATCGGTCTGTATGGCAGAGTCCCATCTCAACCACTATTCTTGTTTCGCACATCCATATAGGAAGACCAGCATGTCTTCCTCATCAATATCCGTTACCAAATTAGTGAGGCATTTCCTGTGTTCTCTTCTGGTCATGTCTGTCATCAGCATTTGGATTTTCCTGCACCCAAGTCCTGCTCGGACAGTTTGACCTCTGCACATCTCGTTCAGGATAAGGTGTTGCTCCTTCTGTTCCAACTCTTTCACACCATTCCACCTAGCCTTATTTTTCTTTGTTTCTAAGCACTATCTATGCAGTGTTTGGGTCTTTCCATCCCTGGAGTGTTTGTTGAGGTAGTAATTGGTGACCTGCTTACAGGGGAATTCACGCATTGCGTTCATCCAAGCCCATCCCTCGGTGTACTGCAGTTAGAGCAAAGGGTGGTAGGCTCTTGACAGAGGAGTCTGAAGTGAAGGCCCGCCAGTTACTTTGAGCGGTTGTACCAGGCTGATCAACCAGCTGTCGAGTTGGACGTCAGGGGTTTTACAATCCCTGTTGCTGACCCTCCAATCAACTGTGGTCCACCTTCGCTTGTAGAAACACAGGCTGCGGTGAACCGGTTGAAATGGGGTAAAGCTCCTGGGATCTATGGCATCCATGCTGAACTTCTCAAGGCTGGTGGAAATGCTGCACTCGTGTCATTGCATGCAGATCTGTGCTCTACCTGGAACACAGGCATCATCCCAACTGACTGGAAGAGGGGCCTTGTTGTCCCACTCTGGAAAGGGAAGGGTGATCGCCAAGACTGCAACAACTACCAAGGGGTGACGCTGCTCTCAGTGCCGGGCAAGGTCTTTGCTCGGATAATTCTTGATAGCGTTCGCCACCATCTGCGTGAGCACCAGCGTCCAGAGCAGTCAGGCTTTACACCAAAGAGGTCAACGATTGACTGTATCCTTGCTCTTCAGGTCCTCACCGAACCCAGACGAGAGTTTCAGCAGGGGCTGCTTGCAGCCTATGTTGATCTCTGTAAAGCGTTCGATTCAGTGAATCAGGATGCCCTCTGGAGGATTCTTGGTCTTCGTGGGGTGCCATCAAAACTGATCGATCTGATGTCTGAACTCTACTCTGGTACTGAGAGCGCTGTGAGATGTGCTGGTACCATCTCTGACTTATTTCCAGTTGTTACTGGAGTTCAAGGGTGTGTACTGGCCCCCACACTTTTTAGCACTTGTATAGACTGGATTCCAGGGAGGATGTCGGAGAGATGAAGCTGCGGTACATCGTTTGGGAATGTCAAGATCTCGGACCTTGATTTCGCAGATGATGCAGTCATCTTTGCGGAGACTTTAGATATCCTTTTGGGGGCCCTCGAGGTGCTGAATGAGGAGTCGGAGCCGCTGGGATTACGGGTTTCTTGGGTCAAAACTAAGATACAGGCTTTCGGTGACATCTTGGATGCTGCTGTCCTGTCTGTGTCTGTTTGTGGTGAGGATGTTGAGGTCGTGGAGAGATTCACTTACCTTGGCAGTGATATTCATGTCTCTGCTGGCTGTGAGTCAGAGGTCAATAGACGTCTGGGTCGGGCCTGGGGAGTCATGGATTCACTGGATAATGGGGTGTGGCGCTGCCGGTGCTCGTGCGGGAGGACGAAAGTCCGAGTCTTCAGGTCCTTGGTTCTTCCAGTCTTGCTCTATGGATGCGAGACTTGGACTATGACCCAAGACTTGGACTTGGACAGGTCCAGACAAAGATTGAAAACAGCCAAAAACAGGATGCAAAGATTGTGGATAGCCTTGGAAAACAGCAATATAGTACTGTATCCAGTCAGTTGTCGAGTGATTGGTTTTCATACATATGAACAGCTTATCATAGTACTTGAACACAATCTTCCTGATAGGAGCTGGAATATGGTCCCACTCAAGTGCAAACTGTATGAGGTTATGTGGCACCGTGCCATATGCATTTTTTCAGGTCAAGCCAGGTTGTCACTTTCAGTTTTCCATTATTTTTAGCGTCTAGGATCATTTCGGTTCGTGCCTCCGTATGTTCCACACAGCCTGATATTTTTTTCCATGAAACCTTTCTGAATGTATTTGTCAATATATTAATTCTCTGTCAAATACTCAATGGTTCTTTTTGCGAGGATACCCATTCCAAGGTTACTGTACTACTCAAATTCTTCAGTGTTAGGGGTCTGAAGCAAGAAGGATTGCTCGTAGTCTCCCCTTTGGATATCAAAATCGTCTCTCCGACTCTCCAACTACTGGGTATGGAGGTTGTTCGTCATATATTACATCTAAACTTGTATAGCACCTTTGTTGCTCTTGGAAATTTCTTCCATGCTAAGTATAGAACACGATTCGTTCCAGGAGTACTGGCATTTCTTCTCTTTCTGAGATAAGCATTTAGTTCTGACAAACTTGGTGGTTTAATTTTGAAAGTGATCGTGTCTTCAGAAAGTATTCACACCCTTCGATGTTTGTCACATTTTGTTACGGCCTGAATTGAAAATGGATTAAATTTCAATATTTTTGTCACCAATCTGCAGAAAATACCCCATAATGTCAAAATGTAAACGTGTTTTTAAAAATTAAAAAAAATTAATAAAAAATAAAAAGCTGAAATCTCTTGCTTTTGCCATTACCCAAGGTCGTCCTTTAGGTCATCTCGTAATAAAACCAGTCCCTACGTCCGTCCCCATTTTTTCCTTCCGATTTTATTGATATTTGGTATGTGAATAGATATCGATGAGGGATGCACGACGGTATGACCTTTGACCCGATTGAAGGTCAAGGTCAATGTCAAGGTCACTCCAAAGTTGCGAAATCGTCCATTTTCAAAATCTATCTCCTCCGCCGTTTATGATCCGATCTTCGAAATTCCTTCGGATTCTGATAATATGGAACAATATCTAAATTTAGTTGGGCCGGTTTTTTGAAATTCGTCCTGGTTATCGAGTCACGTGTTTTCAAAGTTGGAAAAATCGTCGATGTGATACGGTCCAAAAAAAATTTCGCCCGATCTTGATGAAACTTGGTATGTAGGTAGGGGTCGATGAGTGATGCACGACGGTATGACTTTAGACCTGATTGAAGGTCAATGTCAAGGTCACCGATGCTGTAAACTTGTGAAATCATCCATTGTCAAAATATCATCTGCCATTTATGACTCAGAAATGCGGTTTGATTTCTGAGGTTCAGTTTCTATCCTTTTGAAGACACATTGATCATAAATGTTCCAAATCAACCATTTTCAAAATCTATCTCCGGATAACTCAGAAATGTAGTTTGATTTCTGAGGTTTTCTATCCTTTTTACTCCCGGGCTTTCGTCTGTACGTTGAACCAAAAGACAAGACGACATCGAAGCCATTCTAAGCCAATCAGAGATCCACATCTACAGAGCTTCAGAGATGACCGTCACCCCCAACCGGGGGTAATTTTTTTTTTTAATCATGAAAAGCACATTGAAGAGGGTCAACAAGCCGCTAGATAATAATGGAACAAACCAAGTGAGTCAAGAGACACAAAAAGGGGAATGGAAAGAGGCAAACTTATACACAATGGAGAAATAAAAGCTCAAATACTACCCAATAGGTGCCAACAGTTCCCACTTTCACAAACAACAACAATGCAGGCAGGACATCCCTTTTCTTTGCGATGTGCAGGGTGAACGCAGGACTCGATAGTGTCAGCTTTGGAGACCAAGAGGGAAACGAGAGCCAGTCGCGAGCAGTGCAAGAGCCTCGTAAACTCCTGGGCAGAGTCTCTCTCTTGGGTCCCACCCATTGGGGTGGCCCCAATAAAACTTTGTACATCTTTTCTTCTGGGCTCTACAGCCCACTGCGCCACCATGGCTGGCACCCTGGCCAAAGGGATTGTCATTGGCCTTGACGTGACATGTGTGCCTCTGTGATGGGAAGTCCACACCTAGCCCCGCTTACAAGGAGAGGTTTTTACGCAATTAATCTGTCCACCTTGTCTATAAGTTACATACTCTGCCTCCTCAGCGTCACGTGTAATAAACGATTTACTTGGACAGATCCCTGTTACATGGCAATCGAAGATATTCAAAACACACACACCATCATACGCTTACCACAGTCGAGCTATGGACCTACCCTCCAGATAACAATATATTTATAATGGCCCTCACAGCCCAGAGAGCAGGTACTCTCACCGCTCCCTCGTCTCAAACATGATTAACAGTAAATATCGTCGTTTTAAACAACCTGTGCATCGATACGCCCCAGATATGACCTTCCCATCGGTGTTAGGAAATATGAAGGTTTGATTATAATGCACGCATCTACGAGCCTTTGACATTTCATGGGGCCATATCATTGGGTGTTTTTGCAATATGGACTGCAACATATCAACCTTTTGTTCGAGTTGTTCAGGAAGTTCTCCAACTATTTTATTGTGCAGAGTCACAACCCTTTCTCGCAGGGATGCTTAACATGTACTTTCGGCTCCTTTAAAAGTTTTTTTAGTCATTTCATGCTACACTCCTTATCTGGGAGGCATGAAATATGTCCAGGCTGCCCCTATTTACTTCTTTAATAGGGGGTTTCTGCGCATACGCGCTGAGCAATCTGGGGCGGATTATGTCATTTCGAAAGTTGCATACTTCTTGTCAAAAAAGGGGGAAATAATCTATTTCTGTTTGACTAATTTTAGGCCTTTTAAAACTTATCAGGAATTAGAATCTTAACACATCTATTAAAGATAAAATAGAATTCCAATGTGTTCTGGTTATGTGGTCAGGTCAGGTTCGATCTGTGACCTGCTACAGGTACCATGTAAACCTGTACTAACCTGTTCCATGGTCGGGTTGTCGGCGACTAAACCGTCTCCCCCACCAGGTTTTCTGGTGAGGAGGGTGTTTGGATATGGACACCCAGCAGGATTAAAAACAAAACCTGTCAAAGGGCGGAGGAGCTCCTTGTGAGCCAACGGCCATCCATATCTAGTGCCCAACTGTGTCTGCGGACGTCCTCCTGCAGTTGGGTTACTTCTTATTAGGAGGTTGGTGGCAGGATTTGCACTCCAGCCACCGTAAAACGCTTCATTCCGCAAAACGCAAAAACGCAAAAAAATCTGAAAACCCACTCCGTGGGAGTACCTCCTGTGCAGCTTCCCTTCGCAGGGCAGCTCACCGGATGATGGGATTGGGGCAAAGCCTTTCGGGACCCCCCAATCTTTGATAGGGAGGAAACCACGGGGTAACATCCCTAGGTCAGATTGCGGGAGAGTGTGTCGGAGTGGTGCTGGGTGTCGTCCACCAGACGGCGGTCTCCTTGGGTTAACCTGAGGCGGTCCCTTCGGGTGGGTGCCTGGAATGTCCTATCCCTAAGAGAGGATGATCACCTGTCTCTGTTATCATCTGAGCTCAAGCGTTTGGACATCGGGATTGCAGCTCTCTCTGAGGTTCGGAGACCGGATTGCGGCGAGATAATGGTGGGTGGTTACACCTACTATTGGTCTGGTCGCTCTGATGGTTACCATACCCAAGGAGTTGCTGTAGCTGTGTCCAATAAGCTGACCCCAATGATAATTGAGGTAACACCGGTCAACGAGCGTATTATGAGATTAAGGATTCGTCACTCCTTAGGTGTCATTTCCCTGGTCTCTATTTATGCTCCGACTGAGGCGAGTGATCTCACCGTGAAGGATGCATTCTACGCCACACTCGAGTCTGTGGTTGATCAGTGCCCAGACGAGATACACACTTCTAGTCTTGGGGATTTCAATGCATCGACTGGAACTGATAGGGATGGTTATGAGGTGTGTGTTGGTCCCCATGGGTCAGGAACTATGAACCAGAATAGCACTAAGTTCCTTGACTTTGCAAGAAGTCATGGACTTAGGGTGGCTGGTTCATGGTTTCCAGCGCCCGCAAGCTCATCGCTGGACTTGGTATTCCAACGCTGGCGGTGTGGCAAAGGAGATTGACCATGTCCTCATTGACGGTCGTTGGAGGATGATCCAGAACTGCAGGGTCTACCGGAGTGCTCAGTTCCTCAATACTGACCACAGGCTTGTTGTAGCAACTCTAAAGCTGCACCTTAAATCCTGGAGAATGGTACCATCCCAGCCTAGGCTGGATGTTGCCAAGCTCAGGGATGAGAGAGTAGCTGAGGAGTTTGCGAACAGGCTGAGTGGACACTTGGGGGTCTGGGTGCTTTGGGGGTCCTGAAGAGTTGTGGAGCACCTTCAAGACCACCATCCTTGATGTTGCCGGTGGATGCCTTGGAGTTCACCGCAGGGGCAAAGAAAGTTTGTCTCTCAAGGGACACTGGATACCATTGACCAGAGTCGCAGGGCCAGGCTGAATGGCAGAGCTGAGCTGTTCAGGGAGCTGAGGCGTAAAACTGTACGTGCACTGAGGGTGGACAAGGAGGCCTATGTGCGAGGAATCTGTGAGGGGGTAGAGCATCACCTGTGGACAGGTGATTCTCGTCCCGCTTACAGGGAATTCGCGCATTACGTTCATCCAAGCCCATCCCTCGGAGCACTGCAGTTCGAGCAGAGAGTGGTAGGCTCTTGACAGAGGAGTCTGAAGTGAAGGCCCGCTGGGCCGGTTACTTTGAGCGGTTGTACCAGGCTGATCCCCCAGCTGTCGAGTTGGACGTCAAGGGTGTTACAATCCCTGTTGCTGACCCTCGAATCAACTGTGGTCCACCATCGCTTGTGGAAACACGGGCTGCGGTGAACCAGTTGAAACGGGGCAAAGCTCCAGGGATCTGTGGCATCCATGCTGAACTTCTCAAGGCTGGTGGAAATGCTGCACTCGTGTCATTGCATGCAGTTCTGTGCTCTGCCTGAAACACAGACATCATCCCAACTGACTGGAATAGGGCTCTTGTTATCCCTCTCTGGAAAGGGAAGGGTGATCGCTGGACTGCAACAACTACCGAGGGGTGACGCTTCTCTCGGTGCCAGGCAATGTCTTTGCTCGGATAATTATTGATAGGGTTCGCCACCATCTGCTTGAGCACCAGCGCCCAGAGTAGTTAGGCTTTACACCAAAAAGGTCAACGATTGACCGTATCCTTGCCATTCGGGTCCTCAACGAACACAGATGAATTTCAGCAAGGGCTGCTTGCAGTCTTTGTTGATCTCTGTAAAGCGCTTGATTCAGTGAATTGGGATGTCCTCTGGAGGATTCTTGGTCTTCGTGGGGTGCCACCGAAACTGATCGATCTGATGTCTGAACTCTACTCTGGTACTGAGAGTGCTGTGAAGTGTGGTGGTACCGCCTCTGACTTATTTCCAGTTGTTACTGGAGTTCGTCAGGGATGTGTACTTGCCCCACACTTTTCAGCACTTGTATGGACTGGATTTTTGGGAGGATGTCGGAGAGATCAAGTTGCGGTGCATCGTTTGGCAATGTCAAGATCTCGGACCTTGATTTTGCAGATGATGCAGTCATCTTTGCGGAGACTTTAGACATCCTCTTGGGGGCCCTCGAGGTGCTGAATGAGGAGTCGGAGCCGTTGGGATTACGGATTTCTTGGGTCAAAACAAAGATCCAGGCTTTCGGTGACATCTTGGATGCTGCTGTCCTGTCTGTGTCTGTTTGTGGTGAGGATGTTGAGGTCGTGGATAGATTCACTTACCTTGGCAGTGATATTCATGTCTCCGCAGGTTGTGAGCCGGAGGTCAATAGACGTCTGGGTCGGGCCTGGGGAGTCATGGATTCACTGGATCATGGGGTGTGGCGCTGCCGGTACCTGTGCGGTAGGGACGAAAGTCCGAGTCTTCAGGTCCTTGGTACTTCCAGTCTTGCTCTATGGGTGCGAGACTTGGACTTTGACCAAGGATCTGAGACGGAGACTTAATTCCTTTGGTACCAGGTCTCTTCGGAGAATCCTTGGCTATCGCTGGTCGGATTTTGTGTCCAACGAGCGGTTGCTGAGAGAGACTCGGATGAGATTTGTTACCTGCATAGTCCGTGAGCGTCAGCTGCGGCTGTATGGACATGTGGCTCGTTTTCCTGACGCTGATCCTGCTCACCAGATTCTCTCAGCGAGGGAGTCTCATGAGTGGAGGAGGCCAGTGGGCCGACCACGTGCCTCATGGTTGCAGCAGGTTGACCATCATCTCAAGGAGATGGGGATGGGCCTGGCATCTGCCTGGGGGATGGCCAGACAGAGGCCCCTGGAGTACCGGCGGAAAGTGGACGCAGCGACGCGCTGTTCTGGCACATGCTCCCATACCTGACCTGACCTGGTTATGTTTGTTTTTGCTACTGAAATAATCTTTATTTGCATTTGCTGTTTCTTTTTATTTTTTGTAATGCAGTGCATTTATATCGCTTTTCTTTTTTGCCATAAATGAATATAGGTGATGCCATAAATGTAATAAGTGGCTGCACATATTGTTGTCTTTATTTTGAAAAATTGGGGGATGGCGGGGGTTTGAGGGAGTGCTAACGTCGCAGTGTTACAAAAAGTGGGGAGGCTAATTTAGTCATTTATACAAAAAGATAAGGAGGGGAAGGGGGAGATCTATAGCCCCATGAGTCTTAATGGTGGATCCACATTGATAAATGCAAAAATAAGAGGACGAGATGCAACAACATCACTCGCAGCTCAAAAAGTCAAAGGAAACATCCAGAAATTCTGAAATAATATGAACAGTGCATTGGATGTCAGTTAACCATACATCTGTGTTGCCCTGCACCTTTTGAGAATGTGTATTAAGTTTTGATATATTTTGCCAACACAGAAATTGATGAAAGGCACTCGATTTAAACATAATAGTAATAATAAAAAAACTCTTTTGTTATTATATCACACTGAATGTTTTCCCTTTTGAAATTTTTGCTTGAACTGAATTTGTTTCATTTATATTTTGTATTTTGCAAAATCAATCATCAATTCCTTTTTCACTGATGTGGAGCTGTCCAACTAACACTCTTGGACATTTCGAGTGATCCCTCACCCTAAATCTGTAACAGTCTCACAAACATGCATTTGCATTTCCAGCAGGAGTGTTTGAATGACAGCCGTACTTGATATTCCAAAAAAGCAAAATCCCCAAGGAAGATTTGCCGTGGAGGAGCCGGTAGGTTGAAAATCTCAAGGAGTTTCTTTTTTTTGGGGGGGGGGGAGGAGGGATTGGATGAAACATGTTGTTTTGTTTTAGAAGCATGTTGTTGAGTTTTAAGTAGAGATTGCCTGAAGTTTGGCTGAAAGACATTATATACTGTGTTGGACCTTCTCCATAGTAGTTATCACAAGATATATATTTCCATTTCAAGGCAAAGCTATCCATCCATCCATTGAGACCATACTCTGTGCAGAGCGTTGGTGCTGCCTAAGCAGTCTCCTTGGATATTGGGCACAAACCTGGACAGGTCACCACTCCGACACAGGATACCAGCATGCTGGCACGCATTTTGCCGACCACGGAAGGATGACAGGCAGAGCAACGGTGACGTGTCTGTCTGTCTGTCTGTCTGTCTGTCTGTCTCTCTCTCGTGTCTCGTCTCTCTCTCATCTCTCGTGTCTCTCTTCACACACACACACACACACACACACACACACACACACACACACACACACACACACACACACACACGCAAAATATGCAACATGATCAATATGGCAATACACAATATCTAAGGTTCCTATTGGAACTGCCACTCACTCATTTCAAACACTCATTGACATAGAGACAAGACACACACAGGACTATTCGAAAAGACAAACACACCCATTAAGTTTGGGGAAGTGCCCTAACTTCACTGGACACACTGGGTATCAGCAACGTCACAACAGTGGGACATTTCCTCAAGAGGAATTTCCTCCTCCCCATCAATGTCAACCTATGGGGATTGTCCATGCTCTTTTCCTTTTATATGCTGAACATCAAGCAAGGAAGCAGCACATACCATTTCAAAAAAATTTGGTATGACTTGGACAAGGTTTGAACCGCCGACCTCGCAGACTTGGAGCAGATGCTCTGACTATGTTACACCACCAAGGCTGGCTTTGTTTGCAATTAAATTAAAACCTTGTGAAATAATATTTGCAAAACATTCATCACATCTGTAAAAAAGAAATAGTGACATGAATGACCATAGAGCTACTTTCCAACGTTTTCCCTCATTACATCTTACTCTCCGATACTCCTCAAAGTTCCACTTCTCTTCCCTTTTCTCACCTTCCCTTCTTCCCCAGCTACATTCAACATATTTGTAATAAGTATACCCTCCCCCTCCCCCCTTACGATGTCAAAAAGTTAATCACATGTACAACATCGAGAGAAAATGTCAGAGGAGGTACATTAAGAAAGATACACTGACCTGATTAGGTTTAAGCACAATCTGGCCTTCTTCCCGCAGGCCGGCAAAAGCCTTTGTGCAGCGGTACACCTTTTCGCCAGGCCGCAGACGTTGTACAAAGTTTGCCGGAAAGAAGCCGACCCGGTCATCCATTCTTCCCTGCGGGGGACATGCAACCTTTCTGTGTTTTTCTCACCAACCCCAATCTGTACCAGTTTCTTCCTCTTTCAGAAAACCTGTGAAAAATCTTTACTGGATAAAATACCAAGGTGTAGTTCCAAATGCTATTTGCTTCTGAATGTTGCATTCCACGCTATAGGTGGTCCTTAAAATATCTTTATTAAAAATGGAATCACCATGGAAATCTGAATGTGAAAATGTTGAGTAATCTAGGGCACTAAATAATGACTTTAATGGGAGAGGAAACAAAATTATTACGTATGCAACATTTTGAAGCAATTTTAGACTTTACTGGCCTTACTCAGAACATTCTGTAAAGTCCACCGACATAATACGTTCAACACACACAATCTGTTACCCAGCCTGTTCCACATGCGAGTTGAGATTTTCACATTCCCCAAACACCCCCCACTCACTCTTTTCATTTCCTGATATAATATTCCACAAACACAATTCATAAAAGCTCAAAAAGAATACACCATGATGACATATGGTTTGCCAGTGGATTCGATACAGATATCGTGTGCTTGTAAGGAGACCGTGCCAAATCCCCGATTACTCCTTCTGCCAGAGTGGCTGTTGGTATTATTTGGGTGGGAAAATCCTCCGTCCTCCCATACATTTTCTGAATAATCAGATCCTGTGCCTCATGGAAATTTCTGGGGAATTTGTCAAAGTACATTAATGGTTGAAATTGCATTGTCCTGACAGGAGACTCCAACATTTCAATGACTTACCAAATAAACACAAAATTGAATATCTTGGGAATGATAAAAGCTCTAGATATGATTCAAGTGTGTTTGAAGTCTTCTTCTTCCTCCTCATTTCCCTTTATATTGGATGAACCTGATAGTACCAAATTGCTGCTGCCCCACCTTTTGTACAAAGCTCCTCCGCTGCCCTCTATCCCCGCAGCCAACTCTCTCCACGCTCTTTTGCCATCTACATCTTACTTATATCCCTCCTCACACCTCCAGAACGTGAGTCCATAGATGGAAGAAATGAGGAATTAAAGAGTTGAGGTGTGCAGTCATCCTCGACTTTGGAAATTTAACCAAGAGGGGGTTACAGGAATTTTTTGAATCTCGTAACCCCCTCCTGGTTATATTGATTTTGAATCACCAAGGTCATGTGACTACAAAGAACAAGTAAAAAGGACATAAAATGTCATAGCCCCCGTTGTTTTAGTAATTTTGCTGTACTAGCCCATATTTATTTCCAACTAAAATACCCGCCAGTCTATCAGTCGGCCAGCTTTGATCAGATCGCAAAATAAAGCGAGGGATATGTGCGTGCCATCCTGCACTGTGCTTGTGCCACATTTGAACAAAATCGGACCATGTATGTGTGTGAAATGGTTGGGGACACATTTTCGTAACAAAATGCCCGCCAGTTGGCCATCTTGGATCTGTTGTCGAAAAAAAAAAAACATGACGTGCTTATGTAGAACATCATTATTTATCTGTGCGCCAAATTTGAAAAACATCAGTAAATGGTTGAAGACATGTTCAAAAATGGTATTTTTTACAACGAAAATGGCCGCCAGTTGGCCATCTTGGATCTGATCTCGAAAAACAATGACGGCGTATGACAGCCATCATTCTTTATCTGTTTGCCAAGTTTGAACAAGATCAGTAATACATGTCCGAGAAATGGTTGAGAATGTGTTCAACACCAGGTTTGTTTGATTTTACAACTAAAATGGCTGCCAGTCGACCATCTTGGATGTAATGTCGAAAAAAAAAGATGTGCATATGTACACCATAATGTGTTGTCTTTGTGCCAAGTACGAATAAAACCGGTCCATACATGTCTAAGATATGGTTGCAGATGCACACACGCACGCATGCACAGACACGAAAATCGAGACCAAATCCATAAGCCCTCGTTTCGGACGGTCCAACAAGAGCTAACTAGAGGGGGCGCACTCGGGAGAGTGCAAAACCTCCGCCGCCAATTCTGCTGGGTCACTTAAGTGAACCTTATATCTTATTCATTAAATATGATGTCAACAGTGCTGACAGAGTTATAGTTCTTTTCTCCAACTTTTTTTTTGGGAGGGGGGGGGGCCTGGAAATCACTTAAAACATGTAGAAATGCAAAAAAAAGAAATCGAAATTTTGTTGAAAAAAAGTTGCAAAAATTTTTTTTTTCTCCAACAATTTTTTTATGGGGGTCGGGGGTTACAAATCACTGTAAACATGAAGAAATGCAAAAAAAAAACATTTGTTTCTCTAAAAAAATTTGGGGGGGGGTTGGAAATCACATGAAGAAATGCAAAAACAAAATTTTTTTTTTCTCTAACAATTTTTTTGGGGGGGGGGGGGTGGAAATCACTTAAAACATGTAGAAATGCAAAAAAAAAAAATTTTCTCCAACAATTTTTTTTTGGGGGGGGGGGGACCAAGTCCAAAATCTAATGGCATGATCCTTGGACCATACCTAACCCCCCCCACCAAGTTTCGTCGAAATCCGTCGAGGAGTTTTTCCGTAATACTGTTTACAAACAAACAGACAGAAAGGGGTGAAAACAGTAACCTCCGATCTTCGATGGCGGAGGTTAACTCGAGAGGGAGCACTCGGGAGAGTGCAAAACCTCCGCCGCCAATACTGCTGGGTCACTCAAGTGAACCTTATATCTTATTCATTAAATATGATGTCAACAGTGCTGACAGAGTTATAGTTCTTTTCTCCAACATTTTTTTTTGGGGGGGGGGGGGTTGAAAATCACTTAAAACATGTAAAAATGCAAAAAAAAAAAAATCAAAATTTTGTTGGAAAAAAGTTGCAAAAAATTTTTTTTTCTCCAACAATTTTTTGGGGGGGTTGGAAATCACTTAAAACATGTAGAAATGCAAAAAAAACATTTTTTTCTCTAATTTTTTTTTGTGGAGGGGGGGGTTGGAAATCACATGTAGAAATGCAAAAACAAAATATATTTTTTTTCTCTAACAATTTTTTTTGGGGGGGTTGGAAATCACTTAAAACATGTAGAAATGCAAAAAAAAAAATTCTCTAAACTTTTTGGGGGGGTTGGAAATCACTTAAAACATGTAGAAATGCAAAAAAAAAAATTTTTTTCTCCAACAATTTTTTTTGGAGGGGGGGGACCAAGTCCAAAATCTAATTGCATGATCCTTGGACCATACCTAACCCCCCCCCCCCACCAAGTTTCGTCGAAATCCGTCGAGTTTTTCCGTAATACGGTTCACAAACAAACAAACAGACAGAAAGGGGTGAAAACAGTAACCTCCGATCTTCGATGGCGGAGGTTAACTAGAGGGGGAGCAATCGGGAGAGTGCAAAACCTCCGCCGCCAATACTGCTGGGTCAATCAAGTGAACCTTATATCTTATTCATTAAATATGACGTCAACAGTGCTGACAGTTATAGTTCTTTTCTCCAACATTTTTTTTTTGGGGGGGGGGGTTTGAAATCACTTAAAACATGTAGAAATGTTTTAAGAAATTCAAAAAAAAGAAATCGAAATTTTGTTGAAAAAAAAAGTTGCAAAATTTTTTTCTTCTCTCACAATTTTTTTTTTTGGGGGGGGGGGCTGGATATCACTTAAAACATGTAGAAATGCAAAAAAAAAAATTTTTTTCTCTAACAATTTTTTTAGGAAGGTTGGAAATCACAAAACATGTAAAAATGCAAAAAAAAAATTTTTTCTCAAACTATTTTTTGGGGGGGGGTTGGAAATCAGTTAAAACATGAAGAAATTTTGTCGAAATCAAAGAATCAAAAAAAAAGTTGCAAAATTTTTTTTCTCTAAATTTTTTGGGTGGGGGGGGTTGGAAATCACTTAAAACATGTAGAAAGGCAAACTAAAATTTATTTTTCTTTTTTGGTGGGGGGGGGTTGCAAATCACTTACATGTAAAAATGAAAAAAAAAAAATTTTCTCTCAAACTATTTTCTTTGGGTGGGGGGGGGTTTGAAATCACTTAAAATATGTAGATATGCAAAAATAAAAATTTCTCCAACAATTTTGGGGGGCTGGAAATTACTTAAAACATGTAGAAATGCAAAAAAAAATTTCTCCAACAATTTTTTTGGGGGGTAACAATTTTTTGGGGGGGGGGGTTGGAAATCACTTAAAACATGTAGAAATGCAAAAAAAAAAGTTTTTTTCTCGAACAATTTTTTTTGGAGGGGGGGGGGACCAAGTCCAAAATTTAATGGCATGATCCTTGGACCATACCTAACCCCCCCCCACCAAGTTTCGTCGAAATCCGTCGAGAAGTTTTTCCGTAATACTGTTCACAAACAAACAAACAAACAAACAAACAGAAAGGGGTGAAAACAGTAACCTCCATCCATCTTCGAAGATGGCGGAGGTTAACAAACAGAAAGGGGTGAAAACAGTAACCTCCATCCATCTTCGAAGATGGCGGAGGTTAACAAACAGAAAGAGGTGAAAACAGTAACCTCCATCTATCTTCGAAGATGGCAGAGGTTAACAAACAGAAAGGGGTGAAAACAGTAACCTCCATCCATCTTCGAAGATGGCGCAGGTTAATAACCAGTATCATAAAAGATTCAAAGACCCTTGAGTCACATTCACAGCTTTCATAGTTCCTGAAAATTTTACATTTTGTCTTCTCATAAACGTAGGAGCCGGTTGTCATGACAATGCAATTTCAACTGCTAAGCTATTTTGACAAGTCCGTCAGACATTTCCATAAAGCATAGGATCTGATGAACCAGAAAATGTATGATTCTTTTTTTTTTGGAACCAAATAGTACCAACAACCCCTCTGGTTCCTGGACCAAAATGGTATCCATGATATGAGTGAGAAAATTGCATCAAAATTGTTATTCAAAAAATTCCTGGAAAATAAATAATAATAATATTAATAAAGGAGTAAAACATCTATCAATGGATTAATGATTGGTTGTGCTTGTAATTACATTTCCAGGTACAACAGCATTCTAATTAAACCTGGCAATCTCATGCCAATACCAAAGAAGATAAATTACCTCTGTCAATTTTTGTACAAACTCGCATCAATACCTTGTTTAAATTTATTCTTGGTTTAATAAAGCATTTCCACCCACTGCCACAATTTAAAATGCAACAAAGAAACAAACTAACTAACATACAAAGAAAGCAAGATTAAAGCAAAAGGATCCAACAAGATCAGTCAGTTCTTGTTGCAATGTTCTGCTAAATGAGCAGCATTTCTGGAAGGATTGTTCAATCAATTTTATGGACATGCTTGAGCACATGGTGGTTCAGTGTGAAAGCTTTTCAGGAAATTGGTGAAACCTCTACAAGCATCGGCATAGAAAATACACACAAAACAAGCATTGCCCATAAAGAGCCATCACAGCGGTGGCAGAGCTCCGCACAAGTGATTTCAGTGCATTTAGCTGAATTGGAGAACTTTTCTCAAATGAAAGGCCCAATCTCACCTTCCACCATTCTTCATTTGAATCATCAACGATTGCAATCATGTCTCCCGGTCTGCAACAATACAGGCAAAGATAAAGGGGGAAATACATCAATCTAATTATGGGATGTGAACACAATATAACATATTGCATTGCCTTACACAATAATTGCAGACGATGTATGGTTTCTACATGAATCCAAAATAATTTCATGAGATTCAGCATCATGGGAATATAAATAATGTTATGGGTACAATTGATGTATCTAAACTAATATATATTGTGAACCATGGTGTCTGTCCACGCGTTCGTCTGTCTCTCATTTAGGGAAGCTGCTTCCCGTGTTGAGTTTGAAAAGCTGCTGATTGGTTATTTTACATTTTCATTTCACTTTTATTGATGCAATATAGTCAGTCACTTTACTGTCCCTTCCAGTCATCTTCAAAAAACTCAACATGAACATCTGGATTAAAGTCGATTTAATGTAGATTTTCATTGAGTAACATATTTTATAATAGCTCTGTTTTGCCCTCTTTTCAGACAAATTTAACCTCCACCGCCAAATATTGCACCACCCATTTCACGTAAGATGGTATGAGTAGCCGAGAGCTTTGGCTCTGAGTGAAACCAAGAGTGCAACACAATTAACCTTTTTAAAGTCCATTAAATAATTTAAATTGATAGATAAACTTAAACTTTTCCTGTCAATGGGAACGGGTACTTTTGCTTGCTCTTCCTGTAATTGGGGATGGGTAGTTTTGCTAATCGATACCAGAAGAGCCGTTTGTCTGTCTGTGTGGGTCGACATTTTTCTAAAAGATGGCCAAACCATTCTTTTTCAAAATTTCAGAGGTTCATCAGAGTGCCAGGGAGTTTTTTTTAGGCCAAAAACAAAATTGTTATGAAAAAGTTGGATAAAAATAAATAAATAAATAGTTCAAAAATTAATAAATAATTGAATGAATAAATAAATAAATAATAACTCTATAGTGCCTAAGCCTTTGTAACAATGTGAAAGATAATATTAAATGATCCCCAACCCCATTCCTTCATGGGTGCAGGGAGGTGTTTTAGGCCCCCACAAAAAAGAGAAAAAATCAAAATTTGATTTCTTCAAAATGCCAATAGGATTAGAACAGCATCAGGCAACGATGGGTGGTACCACAGCTAGTATATTATATGTCACACTGATCCAATATATATCCCCAGTTTAATACAAGGTCTTATACACCAATGCAGTGTGAAAGTATATGCTACGCCATGAGGAGCCTTCATAAGCAAAAGTTTTGGAATTTTAACCACTCCCTAAATTTTCATCTGTCAGATTACAATTTCTCCTTCTTCATCAAAATCAATGTACTATACTCTTTACAGAGTGTCAGTCCTGCTGAAACAGTTTATTGGCAAGGCTTACACTGGGTGATTTGCCGTTGCCTTCCTAGCAGTCAGTCACGGCAGGAATTTGGAATTTGTTCCTGCAGCGTACTGGCGTTAACTTGCATACTCTTTGCGAAAGACACCGAGGGATCTTTAACGTCCACCAACGACCCATGCTGGTAGATATGTCCTCTGTCTTGATGTCTTTCCAATGGATAATGCAAACATCTGATGGACAACGAAATAGCTAACAGCATTGCTTGCGCAATACGAGAGTTGACAGTTTATAGCTGGGTCAAGATTTGAACGCGAACTCGACAGATAGGTTCAAGATGAGTGTACATCGCTAAACTATCTCAACTAACCCAATTTATTCTGACAGTGTTTAAAAGTCAATTCAACTTTTATCTCGACAGAATTCAACTTTTAACTCTTGTCCTCAGTACCAGACAGGAGAACAGAGCCATCTCCCTCGACATATCGCATGCTTTCGATATGGTCTGGCACCCCGCCCTGCTCACCAAACTCTCTTCCTATGGTATCCAAGGCAATCTCCACTTTTGGCTCACAGACTTCCTCTCCTGTAACAGTCAACGTGTGTCCCTTCATGGAATTCTCTCATCCCCTCTTCCTGTCCATCCAAAATAATTTCCCCGTGAAGGCTGGAGTTCCTCAAGGCAGCGTTCTGGGCCCTGTTATTTTTTGGTTTCCATCAATGATCTCACCGATTGTCTGGAAAATCCTCTTTATCTCTTTGCTGATGACTCAGACCGGCAAGCAGCACCTTCTTCGCTCTCTCCAGATCTCGATAAATTCACAAACTGGTCCAACACATGGAACATGTCTTTCAATCCTGACAAATCTCACACTTTCACTATGTCTCTCTGAAAGGACCATCTAGAACCCCCCCCCCCATCTACTTTCTCAACAATCCTCTTGAAGAAGTCCCTTCATTCAAACTTTTGGCACACACTATCTGCCATGATCTTTCCTAGGAAAGCCACATCTCCAAGCTGGCCTCCACAGCCAGTCACCGATTGGGCATCCTCCATCGTGCAAAGTCCTTCCTTGACACACCTGAGCTCCTGACCACGTACAAAGCTTTCATCTGCAACCTAATGGAGTACTGTTCTTCCCTCTGGGTTGGTGCTCTCACCTTTCTCGGTATCACGCTGTGGAAAGCAAGGCATTTCGGATCATTGGTATTTCCTGTGATGAGGCTGAGTCTTTTGGTCTCTCACCACAAGCAGATCGGTGGTCTTTCTGTCTTCTACCATCTCCTCTCCTCTCCAGTCTCGCCCCCCTCCCCCGGTCTCGCCCCCCCCCCACTCGCTCTAAATGCTATCTGTCCCACCCATATTCCCACAGGGTGCTCAAAGTCCGCCAGCAACTCCTTTCTGGTTAAACTACCAAAATCACAAATCACTGCTCACCTTCACACTTTCATTCCTCTTTTTTCCTGCCTTTGGAACACTCCCACACTCTCTTCAATCCCATTCTTCCCTCCAGGTCTCAAAACAGCTGTTCACCATCATCTCTTATCTTCCCCATCCAAAACCACGATCTTTTCTACCCCAGTTAATCCACCCCAAACCCTCTTCCTTCAAATTCCCTGCTTTCCTTCCTGAAAGTCCCGGTCGTGTAAGGACCAGAAAGTCCCTGTAATGTCCATCTTGTATTCCCCATGTTCCCTGCCCCAACACTCTCCCTTCCACAGATCTCCTAATGTCTCTGTTCCCCACTATTTTGTGCTTCCCTCTCCCATCCCTCTTGTCTCATGCTCCCCTTGTTATACGTTATCTGTGTTAGCTCTTATACGAGCCTCGACATTGTATATAAAAAAAAGAAGAAGAATAAAAAAGAAGAGTTGTATGAAATTAAGTAAGTAATGAAATTTAAGCTTTTCATTTTCAACCTGCTTCAGCTGTGACTGCAATTGAGTCAAAGTCAAAAAGTTTATTCACTGTGCGATTACAAAGCTGTACAAAAATCCATGCATGATGCTGAACATGGTTGATTGTGAATAAATAAAAAAAAACGTAGAATTAGTTATTTTACCATGTCGACATGAATAATGTGTGAACAGTTCAAATATCCGGTCTATTTTAGTTCATTCAACACGTGAGAATTTCCTTCAGGATCACAGCTATTTCCTTTCGAGCTTTCCCATAGCATACATTACATATTAATGAAAAAAGCAACACAGCACCAAAAATAAAGACAGTACATGGGGCATTAAAAAATTCTCGGAACAAGACAGTTCAAAAGTATTTCTTTTATTTTTCAATACCTCACTACAAGTAAATTATATCAAAATAAGGGGAAAATATATGCAGTATATATTATATGTACAATATTATAAATACAAAAATAAATGTTGGCATATCTTGAACTATTGTATCTCATTTATAGACCATTTTCAGTCATGCACGTAGCTTACTCAGGTTCATATAGGAGGTTGCGTCATACATAAAGAACATCATACATAAAGAACATAGTATGACATAAAGAACAAGAAAAAGAGCAATCAGAGACTTGTTTTGTCCTTTTATCCTGTTGAACTTTTGGCCTGTGTTGACCTCAAATACTTGTTCATTGAATTCAGTGACCTGATATGCAAATCCTCTTCAAATTCCAAGTTTAATGGGTTCAAAATTGAGGATTTTAAAAACTTCACCGAGGTTGTTAATCTTTGTCCTTTGTTGTTCTTTTATACTATGTTGACCTCACAAATAATTGGTGGTTGAATTCAATGACAAATATGCAACTCCTCAAATTTTAAGTCAATCAGATGAAAAGTGACAATTTTAGAAATTCGACGGATGTTGACATTTTGGCCTATGTTGACCTCAAAAATAATTGGTGGTTCAATTCAGTGACCTGATATGCAAATGCTGTTCAAATTTCTCTTCAATCAGATGAAAATTGAGGATTTTAGAAATTTCACCTAAGTTGTTGACATTTTGCCTTTTGTTGACCTTTTGAACTCAAAAACAATAGACTTATTGCTTATGACCAACTCCACTATGTGATGAAGTTTCCTGAAGGTCAGTTTAAAATTGTGACTTTGTTTCTATGTCAATCATCGACCTGACAGACAGACGGACGGACAGAATAAAGCACAATGCCAACCAATATACTTGAAAAATCTTCGATTTTCCCAAATAACAAACAAGAAAGTTGTTTGATAGAGCACGGCATTTGTGAAATCCTTCAAACATATTTGACCATAAAACTAATGGGTGGTTGAATTCAATGACCAAAAATGCAACTCCTCTTCAAATTTCAAGTCAATCGGATGAAAATTGCCAATTTTAGAAACTCGGCCTTTACTATCCTTTTGGCCTATGTTGACGTCAAAAATAATTGGTTGTTGAATTCAGTGACTTGATTTGCAAATCCTCTTCAAATTTCTAGTTTAATGGGATGAAAATTGCTTTGAGAAATTTGAAACAGTTGTTGACCTTTGGCCTATGTTGACCTTTTGACCTCAAAATAAATGAGCTTCTTGCTTATGATCAACTGTACCATTTCGTGAAGTTTTTTGAAGATCAGTATAAATAGGTGACCTGTCGGTGATTGACATACACACAGACAAACAAGAAAGATGTCGTGCATAGAACTTGCAAAATCAATAAAACAAATTTGACCTCAAAAATCATGTGTGGTTGAATTCAGTGACATGATATGCAAACCTTGTTCGGATTTCAAGTAAATCAGATGAAAATTGATGATTTTAGAAATGTGGCCGATGCTGACCTTTTGACCTCCAGACCACAAACACAATTGGTGGTTGAATTCAATGAAGAAATATGCAAATCCTCTTGAAAATTCAAGTCAATCGGATGAAAACTGACAATTTTAGAAATTTTGCCTACGTCAACCATTTGGCCTGTGTTGACCTCAAATACTTTTTCGTTCAATCCAGTGACCTGATATGTAAATTCTCTTCAAATTTCAAGTTTAATGGGATGAAAATTGAGGATGTAAAAACTTTCACCAAGGTTGTTGACCTTTGGCCTTGGTTGACCTTTTTTTCAATGTTTACCTCAAAACTAATTGGCTGGTCAAACTCAGTGACATGACATGAAAACCCTGTCAAATTTCAAAGAAATCTGATGAAAATTGAGGATTTTAGAAATCTAGTAAAGTTGTTGACCTTTGGTATATTTTGACCTCAAAAATAGATGGTGTCCCAATTCAGTGATGCACTATGCAATTGCTGTTTCATGTCCAAGTTAATAGCAGTGTGACGACTCCTCATTTTCATAAATGCCAAGGTGAGCCAATGAAAAAAAAGCCAAAATTCACAAGGTTTCGGAAAAGCGATGATAATAGAAAACCTATACGCCAAGAAAACCTATACGCCAAGAAAACCTATAGAAAACCAAGATGCCAAGGTGAACAATGAATAGCCAAGATCTTGCGAAAAAAGCCAAGGAGTGGTCACACTGGTTAAAAGGTTGAAAATTGATGATTTTTCAGATGAAATTTGATGATTTTAAAGGTTTGACCTTGAGTTGACCTCTGACCTTTTGACCTCAAAAATAGTTGCTTTCCCAATTCAGTGACTCAATATGCAAATCCTGTTCAACTTTCAAGTCAATCGGATGAAAAATGATGATTTTAGAAATTCAACCTCAAGATGACCTTTGACCTCAAACTCATTCATTGGTCGTTTAAGTCACAATTCAGTTGTGACTACCAAGGTTGTGACTACCTCTACAACTTGGTAAACTCAGTTGTGACTACCTCTACAGCTTGGTAAAGTTTCATGTCGACTGGCTTAGAATTGTGACCGACAGGCAATTGACAGACAGACAGACAGAATAACAAAGTCGACCAACAAATTTACTTGCAAATCTTCGATTTTGCAAACAACAAATTTTGCAAGATTTTGCAATTAACAGAATATCTATATCTGAAAGAATGTCTGTCTTTATCTGGCCTTCGGTGGCAGAGGGAACTAGACTGAGCATTTAACAATCCAGAACCTCACCAGAGTACATCGATTGGAACAATCTGAGAATGGATGATTGATACTCACAGTAGTTCAGGGCAGTCATTCTGCATGTCGACTCACACATGCAGTGAGACACAGTTCAATTGCAATTGCCTCTCCCATCCCTTCAGGAATGGGTGAGCTGAGCAAAGAAATTGGTTCTGCTTGTAAACCAGTAAGAAAAACTCTCACTTTGTTGGGTTTTGTATCGGCCAACAGTTTTGGACCATGTATGTGCAATGTGTATATGGTGTTTGCCGTTCCATAAAAGTTTAATGAAAAGCTAAGATCTTGCACTAGATCTGTGCTATCTTCCCTTGTGTTTTGTATCCATTCCTATTTATTATCCATACATACATGGCAAGTTGGAGTTGACAAAAAAAAAACTGGCTGGAAGGAATCAAAGCAGATTTTTGTTTATTTATTTATTGATATATTAGCCATGATCAGAAGTGAAGTGACACTACACACAGAATTGTGGAGAGTAATGATGTGGCCATTGGAGAGGGAAAGTTCATGATGTCACAGCCAATTAACTGGAGTGATGTCTTGCATATGGGTGAAATGTCCATCAGTCCATCTGTCAATCCTTGCGAGTGGAATGGAAGTGAAACATTACATTTTTAATATTGATCATACTTTACATCCAACATGGGTTTTGCCAAAACTGGAATGGGTATGCTAGTTTTTAGAAACAAAACAGGCCAAACTTGTGAAATGCGGGTCACTTGCCATTTATGTCCATGTCTACTTGACTCTGCCACGCACAACAGCAGCCCCGAACCGCACGGCAGCAGCCCCAGCAGGTGGCAGTAGCCCCCACCGCATCACAGAAGCCACCAGCACATCACAGAAGCCACCACCGCATCACAGAAGCCCTCACCGCATCACAGAAGCCCTCACCGCATCACAGAAGCCCTCACCGCATCACAGAAGCCCTCACATCACAGAAGCCCCCGCTACATCACAGAAGCCCCTGCTACATCACAGAAGCCCCCACAACATCACAGAAGCCCCCACTGCATCATAACAGCCCCCACTGCAACACAATAGCCCCTCGCTGCATGACAGCAGCCCCCCACCACATGGCAGTAGCCCTCCACCACGCGCTAGCAGCCCCACCATGTGGCAGCAGCCCCCACCGCGTCACAGCAGCCCCAACCACGTCACAGCAGCCCCAACCAAGTCACAGCAGCCCCAACCACGTCACAGCAGCCCCAACCACGTCACAGCAGCCCCAACCACGTCACAGCAGCCCCAACCACGTCACAGCAGCCCCAACCACGTCACAGCAGCCCCAACCACGTCACAGCAGCCCCAACCACGTCACAGCAGCCCCAACCGTGTCACAGCAGCCCCAACCGTGTCACAGCAGGCTCCACTGTGTCAGAGCAGGCTCCAGCATGTCACAGCAGCCCCCACCACATCACAGCAGCCCCCACCGCGTCACAGTAGGCCCCAGCGTATCACAGCAGGCCCCAGCGTGTCACAGCAGGCCCCAGCGTGTCACAGCAGCCCCCACCACATCACAGCAGCCCCCACCGCATCACAGAGGGCCCCAGCGTGTCACAGCAGCCCCCACTGCGTCACAGCAGGCCCCACCACATCACAGTAGCCTCGATCGCGTTACAGTAACCACCCGAGATGAAGCAGAATATCTAAGCTTTGTGCATGCCTCCAAATCTCGTATATCTACCTCATCCAGTTCTGTTCACATCTTATCCCTTCAGTCCCACTCCAGTTTATGGGACTTTGTATCCTCCTCACCCGAGAAGGGATGGAAAGTTCTGTCCAGTCTTAACCCTGCTTTGGCAGCAGGAATCAACAAATGGCATCAATGCCCATGTTCTCAAATCCTGCTCTGCCATTGTTGCTCCCCCTTTGTCTGCCATATTCAGTCTGTCCTCCTTTGGTCAACTCCCATCATCCTGATAGTCAGCAAACATCAGTCCTGTCTAAAAGAAGGGTGCAAAAACAGATCCTATAAATTACAGACCAGTGAGCTTATTTCCAATTCCAAAAAAGTCATGGAATCCATCATTGCTGCTGATATGATGTCAATTATTTCTTATTTTCAAATCACCTGATCTCTGACCATAAGTTTGGATTCTGTCCCAGTCACAACTCTCAACTTGCTGCTGTTTCTCTCTCAGCAATGGTTGGAAGGCTGAAATCACCATCAAGATGTTAGGACCATCTCCTTGAGCATTTGACACAGTTGAGCATCTTGTTTTGCTTGACAAGCCCATGACATATCAGGCAACCTTGGCATGGTGTTAGCTTAACAGTTAAGGTGGCTACCTGAAGATCTTCGAGTCCTGAGTTTGAGCCCTGTCATGCTGTTACATAACACCAGATTGGTTGACTCAACCTGTCAACCTTCTGAGGTCGGCAAAATGAGTACCAGGTTACCGGAAACAGGGGGCACTACATCAGTGGCACAGCTGCACTCCCAGCAACAATGCAACCAGCAGCCACAGGCTGCATACAAAATGATGATGATGAGGCAACCTTTATTTCTGGAATTTTTTTTTTACTTCATCCACTCACACAGTCAACGTGTTGCCATCAATGGAACCCGGTTCCAGTGGAGGTTAGAGTCCAACAAGGCAGTATGTTGGCCAAATCTGGTTTCATCTTCGGTATATAAATGACCTCTCCAATGCTCTGGAAAAACCTCTCTTCATTTTTGGAGACGAGTTCACATTGTGTCATACAGTAACCCCGTCCCAGTGCGAGGCAATCTGCAGCTATGTCTGTCTCTATCTCTGTCTCTCTCTCTCTCTTTATCTAGAATTGATGAGATGATGATCTATTCATTGGAACTTGTCCTTCAATCCTGGAAAATCTCACTATCGCAACCCGTCTCTCTGAAGGAATCATGAAACTTGCTGATATCGTGTCTGATTTCTTCCCGACAGAGAATAATTATCCGGATCGTCAAACTTGCTTATATTCTATCTGATTTCCACCGGACAGCCAAAGATTAGCCTTTTCTGATTGGTCTATAGCAACAAAAAAAAGAAATAGATGTTACCCGGTGATGTTAGGATGATGACAGTCTCTTGAACTTCTCGGACACCTCATCAGCCATCACCTCTCCTGGGTCAATCACAGAGCAAAGCTGGCCTCCAAAGTCAGCCAAATATTATGTAAGCACCGTCTGTTGATCTCAGTCTTTCCTTCGCTTAACTTTTTATCAACATACAAGGCTTTAATCCCCAGCTCGATGGAGTGCTGTTCTTGTCTTTCGAGCACCCCTTCTTCCATCCCTCACTTCTTGGTACCATGTAACGAAGGCCCTCAAAATAACTAGAATCTCCTATGATGAAGCTCAGTCTCTAGCTAGACATGTCACCCTCACAACGTAAATGGTGGCCTCTCTGGATTCCACTGCCTCCTTTCTGGTCTTGCACCCTCTGCCCTTTCCTTACTCTGCAACCCCTGTGCGCGCGCAGACACACACACACACACACACACACACACACACACACACACACACACACACACACACACACACACACACACACACACACACACACACACAGTTTTCTGCATGCAGTATGGCAATAACCCACTTCTGATGAAACTGTCAAAACCTAGGATCACTGCTCACATCCACTCATTTCTTCCTCTTTTCTCTCTAAAAAAAGGGGGCAATACTTTTGGTTGCTCACCTGGTGGAGTAATTATACAGAGGAGGAAGTCAATGTGGGACGGAATCAGCAAAATGCACCAATGAACTGATGTCATGGGCCCGATTCTTTTTAATGTCATGGACAAATTTTGGTTCATCATGGGTGATGAAGGTTGTGGTTAAGGTTCATAGAAATCATGTGCGCAATTTCCGAGAAGAAGTTGCAAGTGTTTATGGACAGACAGATGGACTGACGGATGGACGACATGCCATCCCATAAGCTCCCCGGAACTATGTTCCGGGTGAGCGAAAAAGAGAGGCCACTTTCTGTGTGCACTCCAGTTTTGTATTCAGATGTCTCATGCTGTGCTATGCATCTTCAAAATCCATATTTTAAAAAAAACTTTTCTGTAGGAATTGCTTTCTGCTTTGATCCATCAACCACATATCAGAGAGTAAGATTGACAGCGTACCTTTATGGCATCAAAAGAGCACTGAAATAACTAAATATTGTTGCCTTTCAATGTAATACTTCCAATAAAGTAGGATGTAAGTGTTTGATCGATTGCCTTATTGCATACATGTACAATGGTCAATATATTGTTGTGGTTACCAGATTCGCAAACCACCATTCAGGTCCCTTAGGTGAGGTATCTCGGTAAGTGCATGTGTAGTTAGGCCCAAACCCGTTGTCTAGTGGGAATACATGTCATTTAGGCGAGCTGCGACTCTTCAGGATAGCCGTTTTTCTTTTACTATCTTTATTTTGGACCAACCGCCATGATCACAACCACAACATCAACCACCGACCACAACCACCGCTTCACCACAACCGCCACGACCTTCACGCACACCTCACAACCGTAGCATCGCCACCGTTCTTGCCCCGCTGTGGGTACCGGTGTTGGACTCATGCAGAACGCGCGTCGAACAGCGTGTACAAAATCACGGATTTTGTGCTTCAAAAACGGATCAAAAACGACACACGCCCACTTTTTGCCGTCCAATCGGTGAGCGAGGGGCGAATTGGCCCCGCCCCCAGGGCTATCGATATATGCAAATTTGTGGATCAAAAAGCCTTCACGCCCACTTTTTCTCGGGCCAATGGGGAGCGAGGTGAAAGGTCAAAGGGAGGGGGTCAAAGGCGAAGTTACGGGGGGATAAAAGGACGGTGTTCGTCAGTCAGAAGAGGGTCGCAAACCAGAACGAGAAGGAGTCAGCAGAACGAGAACGAGGAGTCAGAAGAGAGTCGCAAACGAGAACGAAAGAAGTCTGGAGCCCGAAGCCTGCAGTGGCTGGAGAAGCTGAAGAGAGTCGGACGAGGGGGTGCTCGCGTCGGTGCCAGGAGCTGCACGCCCGAGGGAGGCCGGCAGCGCGACCTGGCCGAGGTGGAGACGCACACCAGGGATAATAAAGATCCTCTATACCCCGAGCATCAGCAACCCCCTCCTGTTTCCCCCCGCGCTGAGATAGTGCGACCAAGGGGGCCCCGTTCCCACCCCCTGCCAGAGACCGTCCACGAGGCCCGCGGGTTGCGGGGCCATCGCCGCTCCGCGTCTCATCACCAGACGGGTAGGCCCGACCCGGTCTCGGCCTCAGGCCTGCCCCATTCTTGGGGGATTTCTTTTCCTTGGTTTTGGGTATGTGTTGTCGGCGCCGTCTGTGAAGTAGAATTGTATAAGTGTTGCCGTGTGCTCAGTAGTCGGTATTAGCTCTGCACTGTGTTTTCACTTTTATGTTTGCTTTTTGTGTAAATGGAATTGTGTTTTCTTTTTTTTGTGTGCATTTGGTGGAATTGTATATGTGTGCTTCCCGTGTGCCGCGAATAAATGTGCTTTATTGTTGAACTGTTCTCCCGCTTCGCTTCGTCTTTTCCCCCATTGAACCCTCATCTTGCTTCACGTAAAGGGTTGGTAGTGGGCTGAGTACGCCCGATAATTAATCGAACCGTCGAGGTCGACGATAACACCGCTCGGTTATTCTGATAGTACGGAACGGGTCGCTTAAGTGGCCCGTGTCCGAAGTCGACCTGCGGCGAGGTGCGATCGCCCGGTCTACCCTCCGCGTGGGTACTTAGGTAGGTCGAATTTGGCGAGCAACCCTATCCCACGCGGGGGCTGATTGGCTCGATCGCGGTGAGACCAAAAGGTCCACCCGTGACTGGTTCCCGGCGTTAGTCCGAGAGGGTCACGACTGGATTGTCCGTCCGGTGGGCGACGTGCCGCGATTCGAGTTACGTGGCCGTCCGCACGCCGGCGGGCGCGAATACCGCAACAATACGTTGCGCTGATCGATATGCAATGCATGTTATTCAATACATGTGCCTCATTCTATGATGAATACTAGAATGGTACTCAGTGGAGTGGAAACCTCCACCAGGCTGAACAGTTTACATTTTGTATCCCACTGATTGGTCAGATCTGGAGCTGGACCTGAATCAAAATCGATTCGGCTTGTTCTCGTGACCAAACCAACTCATCCACCAAGTTTTATCATTCCTCGTCCACAATTTTTTGAGACATTGTGCTTTATATCGCTTTTGGTTCTATCTCTCAATGGTGAAGAACTACTTTTAAAATAAACAAGTCTGGAGACGGCAATGGTTCACGAGCGGTATTTGACGATGTAGATTGTTTCAGAAGTAAAGGATGAGACAATGTGATAATTTTTGACCAAGTTATAAAAATGATCAACATGATGTGGTACGAGTGACAGGTTATTAGCTGCAAAATGTCGAAAACCCGGTTTTGTTCAACAACTTTCAAAATTTGACCTTTGCATAACCTTGAACGGTCACAAAACAATGTTGTGGATATTAAAATAAGGAAACAGGATACGTGCTATAGCTTATTGGAGTTAGTTCGTCGAAGAAGGTCGAAAACCCGGTTCGATTCCCACCACGTTGAAAATTTGACCTTTGTGTACTTTAAAGGTCAAAGGTCAAGTATTTCAAAATTTGACCTTTGCATAACCTTTAAAGGTCACAAAACAATGTTGTGGACATTAAAATAAGGAAACAGGATACGTGCTATAGCTTATTGGAGTTAGTTCGTCGAAGAAGGTCGAAAACCCGGTTCGATTCCCACAACGTTGAAAATTTGACCTTTGTGTACTTTAAAGGTCAAAGGTCAAGTATTTCAAAATTTGACCTTTGCATAACCTTTAAAGGTCACAAAACAATGTTGTGGACATTAAAATAAGGAAACAGGATACGTGCTATAGCTTATTGGAGTTAGTTCGTCAAAGAAGGTCGAAAACCCGGTTCGATTCCCACAACGTTGAAAATTTGACCTTGGTGTACTTTAAAGGTCAAAGGTCAAGTATTTCAAAATTTGACCTTTGCATAACCTTTAAAGGTCACAAAACAATGTCGTGGACATTAAAATAAGGAAACAGGATACGTGCTATAGCTTATTGGAGTTAGTTCGTCAAAGAAGGTCGAAAACCCGGTTCGATTCCCACAACGTTGAAAATTTGACCTTTGTGTACTTTAAAGGTCAAAGGTCAAGTATTTCAAAATTTGACCTTTGCATAACCTTTAAAGGTCACAAAACAATGTTGTGGACAATAAAATAAGGAAACAGGATACGTGCTATAGCTTATTGGAGTTAGTTCGTCGAAGAAGGTTGAAAACCCGGTTCGATTCCTACAACTTTGAAAATTTGACCTTTGTGAACTTTAAAGGTCAAAGGTCAAGGATTATGACCTTTGGTGCAAAACTTCCTCTGGAACATTCCAGGAACAATATTACGTCATATAGGCTATATGGCATTTCGCACTCCTCGGATTATCCATACTTTGATGAAATCAGCGTAAAAACAAACTTGAAGGGGGCGCCACGGGCAAGGTGTTCGAGATAGAGCAAAATGCTTTCAAGACTTTAGGTGGGGAATGACCTCAAGATTATGCATAAAAAATATTGTCATCCCATCTCTCAAAGTTTGGGCGGTCGTATGATTTTTTATGTCAAAATTCGCAATTTTCTAAGTTTGTGACCTTGTGACCTTGTGACCTTGACCTTGGGACGAAAATGAAAAATCGAGCTCCGTGGGGCTATGCAGGTGCCATTGGGCTAACCAAATACCGAAACCCCTGCCACATTCGACAAACCCCCGAGGAGAAGATGTAACTTGAAATTGGCTACCCCCTAAAAACATGTTTTTTATGCGTGGCTCGGCCCATAATGGACGCACCACGCCCATTCTCAGGAAAAAAACAACTCGATCATGATATAAACCTCCCACCAAAATTTTATCAGGATCGGATCAAACCCCACAGAGCTATGCTTGGGACAGACAGAGACAGACAGACAGACACACACCAATAACGAATATAGTGGTCACTTACTGACTCGTGAACTTACTGACTCGTGAACCAATTTTAAAAATCTGGGTCTGGATCTTCACCAAAATCGAAACAATTCTTCAGTCACTCACCTGGCCAGTCCACAAATTTCGGCCGAATCCGTTCATAACGTTGAGATACAGTATCGTGTTATATATCCTTTTTAGCCCCATCATTAAATCGTGATGAAATAATTCTTTGATGCGGTTCCGGATCTTCACCAAAATTTAATTATTTAATTCTTGTCACATGCCCAACCTGTCCACCAAGTTTCATCCGAATCTGTCCGTAATTTTTTGAGATATCCTGTTCACAGACAGAGACAGACAGACAGAAAAACAGACAGGGGTGAAAACATAACCTCTGCCCATCTTTGGTGGCAGAGGTAATCAAGGACAAAAGGAATAATGGTGGTGACATTTTTTTTCACATTTCAGAATTGCATATGAAAGTTTACAGACAAACTGTAACTGGCCACAGGTGTGTGTGTGTGTGTGTGTGTGTGTGTGTGTGTGTGTGTGTGTGTGTGTGTGTGTGTGTGTGTGTGTGTGTGTGTGTGTGTGTGTGTGTGTGTGTATCACCATAGCTGGGTGACAATCATCCTCCAGGTAATGTGTCAGTGTTAACCTTATTCACCTTGTGTGTCTTCCTCCTCCTCCACCCCTTGATCTCATTCTTTCCCATACCCATTCTCCTCCAAGAGTCAAAGTGTCTCGATGATGTATCCCTCTACCCTGCTGTTGGTGTATGCCCTTTCTAAAAAAAACAAAAAACATTTTGTTTCTTGCTGAGTTTCGTCCGAAGTAAAAAAACATCTTTGCTGAATTTGTTTGGCACAAGACTATTCCTTAATTGGTTGTTCCAAAAACGTTTTCATTCACTCTTGGAGACAGCCAAAAAAATACTCTTTTCTGATTGGTCTGGAGCAAAACAAACAATGCAATTTGTCACACTCAAGTCTTTATAGCAGTATTTATAACAGAGCTTCCTAACACCACTGGATATCCTTGGTAATTCGACGAAAATGATTTTCTATTATCTCCTATTGTTGCACCACGTGAAATAGGTCACTTCTACCTTGTCCCTAGTTATTGCCACAACAAAGATGTCCATCCTCAAGATTGCACCCATTAGGCTATTTTCTTTTGTAACTTCGACTGCTCTCGCTGAAGGAAAATACTTCTGCTTTTTGAAAATTCCAGAGGGAGGGCAGCGGTTTGTGTTTGTATTTCGAACTGTGCAAATAAATAAAGCTGAGATGATCACCACAAATGTTAGGAAGATTACAACTGTTAATAATTATTAAGGTGAGAGGACAGAAATCAATGCAATTATAAAAGGGAATGGAATGAATGGTTTTATTGAATCTTTAAAGGTAGCCTTTGAAATCCTGAAAACAATCCAGGCGTCGGCAGTGCTCATTGCATGGAAATGGAATCGATGGGAGAGCAACAAAAGTCAGAAAGCTTGAGTTTGCAGATATTTGGTTAATGGCCGTGTTGGGTTTGCGAGGCGAGTTGGATTGTGCTTCATGGATTAATAATTATTAGCTCAGACACGAAAGGTGGATGGAGGTTACGGTTTCACTCCTGTCTGTCTGTCTGTGATCAGGACATCTCAAAAGGTTAGGGATGGACATGGACGAAATTTGGTGGACAGGTTGGGTGTTTGACAAGGACGAATTGATGTGATTTTGCTGCGGATCTGGATCCGGATATTCGCATTTTTAAGCGATTCCTTCACCATTGAGAGCTGGGGCCAAAATCGATATACGGCACGATGTCTCAAGAAGTTATGAACGGATTCGGACGAAACTTGGTGGATGAGTTGAGTAGGCGACAACAAGCTGATTCGGTATTAGTTCAGCTCCGAATGTAGATCCAGCCCATCAGTGGGAAACAAAACGTATACTATTCAGCCTGGCGGAGGTATGTCAGTAGGGTGAATATACTGATTCTGGCTCACTTTTCCCTATGTAAATGAATGGAGGATTTTCAGCGATTCCCTTTTTTTTCCCTAAAAATAAACCCCCTTTTTATCCCAAGGTATATTTATTTGTCTCCCCTTTTAACCTAGGGGCTCTCTATTCAAATAACCCACACAACAAGATAAAGATTTGTTAAAGGTGATTTGAAAGAAATATCGAAAACGTCTTAGCCTCGGGACACTCTTTATCAAATAACCGATGCATATTGTTTAGCTCACTCATTGAACCTATAAAGATTTGTTCATTCTCAAATTCCTTCAATAGTTTAATTTTCTTTGCACAATAATCCCCATCTAAAATATTGAAAAACAAAACATTTGAATCTTTATATTTTTTAAGATACCCCTTTTGTGCCATTACGAAATGATAAACTTCTCTTAATGCTCTTGTTTGACCACCTCCTGAGCCACAGGTTATTTTTTGTTAAGACATGCCCACTTTTCATAAGCCACGCCCACTTTCCTCTAAACCCCGCCCACTTTTCTGTGGATTTTTTATAAGCCCCGCCCACTTTTCTTTAGGCCCCACCCACTTTTCATGAGGTATTTTTCTAAGCCACGCCCACTTTTCCTAAGCCCCGCCTACTTTTGCTAAGCCCTGCCCACCTACTCTTACATCATTTCCAGTTCATCTCTGACTCACAAAGAAAATTCCAGCATGTTATGGTTTTGAAAAAAATGCTCAAAGAATAGAAGGCCTGCATGAGCTTGCCCAGGGAATTTCCACAGGAAACCACACCCAACAGTCTTTCCCTATAAAAGCCTCATGCCCAGGCTCCATTTTAAACATTTTTTTGCTGGCAATGGTGTGCTGTGTGCTTGCCTGGAACTCTCAGACTTGTATGGAACTAAACCTTCAAGTTGATGAACTGGATTCAAACCTCTTATCTGTTGAGGTAAGATTTTTATTTTCCTATTTTTAGTTCCTTTTAAACATCGACTCGTTTAATAATTAAATAACTTAATTAATACATTATTATTTTCTCTCACAGGAAATTGAATCTGAAATACAAAATGAAAATACTGCTTTTGCTACAACTTTGAGGGAAATTGTTGGCTTAGTTGAAGACCTTATGAGCGACCAAGACCTACAGTACGAGTTCGTCCTTGATGACCAAACCAAAGAGTTATACCTTGGAGACCAGCAAAATCCTGAAAAAGAGTTTTACAGCAATAGTACTCATTGTGAGTTATCAAGACAATACCCACTGAACAAGTTATACCTTGATGAGCCAGAATACAAGTTTTACCTTGGAGACTCACAAATTTTGAAAAAAAATCAGTAAATGAGTTCTGCCTTGATGGTTTAAATAACTACCTTGGAGACTCAGGAAAAGGGTTCTGCCAAGATGGTTCTAAATATGGGTCCTACCTTGGAGACTCACAAATTTTGAAAAAATCAGTAAATGAGTTCTGCCTTGATGGTTTAAATAACTACCTTGGAGACTCAGGAAAAGGGTTCTGCCAAGATGGTTCTAAATATGGGGACTACCTTGGAGACTCACAAATTTTGAAAAAATCAGGAAATGAGTTATCCTTAAGAGACTTTGTAAGTTGGTTTTACTTTGAATACTTGAAATGTGGGTTCTGGCTTGATAACTCACAATGTGATACATATCTTGGAAACTCAACAGGAATGTGGTTATACCTTAGAGACTTGGAAAGTTGGGTTTATTTTGAAGACTTGAAATGCTACCACTCTTTGGGATCTAAACCTATCAAGAAAATTCTTACTCCCCCTTTCTACGTCATCGAACCTGAAAGCCTTAAAAGACAGAATTGGAAGAAAAGAAAAAACATAAAAAATATACATTGTTCGTTCTGGGAAGAAAGTGCAGGCTAACTCCCCCTTTCTACGTCATCAAACCTGAAAGCCTTAAAAGACAGAATTGGAAGAAGAGAAAAAAAACGTAAAAAATATATATATAGGTGGAAATCTCATTTTGAAAAAGACATTGTGTTGGACGAGGATTGAGTTGGGGTTGAGATTTTGAATGTGAGGGTTGGGGTTCACAGATCTAAGAACGTCCCCCTTGACACACACACATGCACACACACACACACACACACACACACACACACACACACACACACACACACACACACACACACACACACACACACACACACACACACACACACACACATCAACAAACAAAGTTAAGCCTTGACTATTCAGTTGAGGATTCTGTGTTTGGGGTTCACAGATCGAAGAACGTCCCCCTTGACACACACACATGCACACACACATCAACAAACAAAAGTTAAGCCTTGACTATTCAGTTGAAGATTCTGTGTTTGGGGTTCACAGATCTAAGAACGTCCCCCTTGACACACATTATATACTGAAATACACCTCGGACTTGTCCCTCTAGTGTTCACAAAGGTGTATAGTAGGAGGGAGTGAAGGGATAACCCATTGCTCCCATGGATATTATCTGCTTAGTTTTGTCTTTTGTAATTCCTGTGAATAAAATGAACCTAAAATCTCTTCCCCTTCCAAATCATATATTTTATAAGTCCAAGGAACCGTATCTATTACATCAACAATTTTAAAAAGTTATTTCGTCCATCGTTCAGTAAAACCCTTTTCAAAATGAGATTTCCACCTATATATTCTTACGATATCACCAACTTTGAACTTAGGTTTTCTGACATTAATCTCTTTTTCATATTTTAATTTTGTAAATGTTTCTGATGGTTTCATATTTGTTGACGTGTGAATCGTGTCATTATACTTATCCACAATATCCTGAATAAAAGATGACCATTGTTGTGAACCGAGTTGTGTGAATTTTTTATATAGTCTCTCTTTTAAGGTACGATTAAAACGTTCAACAACAACTGCCTTCCCTTCATTAAAGGTACTGTATAATGTAATACTGTTATTTTTTAGAAAATTCATAAATGTCTTGTTATAAAACTCTCCACCCTCATCAGTCCACAATTTTTTAGGTTTTCTCTTACTTTTATTAAATATCTGTTGAAAAGCTAACATAAGAGTATTACCTGTTTTGTTTTTTAAAGGGACAACCCACGCATATCTACTCCTCAAATCAATAACGGTTAAAGCAGCAATGCCAACCCTCCCGATTTCATCGGGAGGCTTCCGAAAATTCACCCAAACTCCCGCCCTTACGATCACTATCCTTATCCTCCCGAAATTTTGATATTTTTGCACTGTTCACTAATCAGAATGTACTAGTATGAGAATTGAATGAAAAGCATCGTCTGCTACGTAGAGCATGTGGTAACTCCATAACGTTCGCTGCTACCAAATTGTACGTAAAAAATTGCAAATTCAAATGAGGAGCAGCGAAACATTGGGTCTGGATCTCGCTTATGCGATCATGCACTGAGATTTAGTGCATGCGGTATGTGTGCAATACAGTGCATGCGGTATGTATGCACAGTGTATATGCATGCGATACGCTCACTGCATGCAGCTGGGCCCCGTACCAGCCCGGCGGTCGCGACCACCGTGCGGTGTTTAATTTAACAGCCGCGAGAGTTCTACGAGTCGCGCTGCAGCTGTGGAACATCGACTTCGAAGTTACCGATGCTTCAAGCCCTCGATGTTGATTACGAAATGGCAGAAAAGAAGCTTACGAAGACCAAGAAATGGTCTCAGAAGTACAAGACCGAATACAGTCTCCAATACCCGTGTATTCGAAAGTCTGAAAGAGGAATTCATCATGCGTATTGTACAGTATGCAGCGTTGATATTTCAGTTGAGCACGGAGGTCGCGATGATATTCGGAAGCACGTTGGAAGCAAACGGCACACAGACATTGCAAAGGAGAGATCTTCGAGCACGAGTACCGGTACACTTCTGAATTATTTCACCAAACAAGGGACAAGCGAGGAAGAGGATGTTACCCGAGCGGAACTTCTCTTTAGTGGATTTATTGTGGAACATAACTTGCCCATATCAGTCTCAGATCATGCTGGACCTCTATTTCAAAAGATGTTTCCAGATTCAAAAGTTGCTTCAAAGTATGGATGTGCAAGAACAAAAACTTGCAAGATGTGCAAGATGTGCAAGAACAAAAAAAAAAAAAAAAAAAAAAAAACAAGAACAAAAAGCAAGAAAAAAAAAAAAAAAGAACAAGAACAAAGAAGAAAAAAAGAACACTGGTCAACAATTTTTTACTTTCTGAATGTTGTCTAGATTTCTACAAGTGAATTAGGGTATTCTGGCACTGCTGAATCAGGAAATGGCATCCGTTTCTCTCCATCAGGTCAGGTTTTTGTGCTAAGTTGATTTGAAAAAATCAGATCTTGTGACAAAATCAATTACATTTTTGTGGCATTATCAGCTGATTTTTGTCAACACATATCATCCTAAACATGTTTTTAAGAAAAAAAAATGTTTTGCCAACAACATTTATTGATTACATGATAGAAACATCGATTACTGTCATCTGAATGGTGGGCATTGATAAAGGTAAGTACAAGTAAATTGCATGTTGCGTCACCACTGTTCAAACTTCAGGGCTTGAACTTCCGTTTCTTCGAACTCCTGGAATGTTCAGCGGCAGGGAGGTCTCTCTTCAGATTCCAACAGTAGTCAGCCATCATGACTGCGTCCCAGCGACCCTGATACCTGGTCTCCATCTCCTTCATGTCCTGATGGAATCTCTCCCCCTGCTCGTCACTCATTGAACCCAGGTTCTCAGGAAACCGGTTCATATGTGAAAATAGGTAGTGCATCTTGATGCTCATGTTGCAGCCCAGGTTTCTGAAAGCAGTCAGCATGTTGTTGACAAGTTCTGCGTAGTTTCTGGCCTTATTGTTGCCAAGAAAGTTCTTCACTACCAAAACAAATGTCTTCCACGCTTCCAGTTCCACTTCGTTCATTGAGTTTTTGAACTCTGGATCTCTGATGAGCTGACGGATCTGAGAACCATCAAAGATGCCAGCTTTCAACTTCTCCATGGTCAATCCTGGAAAAGCCTGGCACAAGTAAGTGAAGCAGTCACCATCTTTGTCCAGAGCCTTGGTGAACTGCTTGATTAAGCCGAGCTTGATGTGCAGCGGTGGGAAGAGTATTCTGTCTCTGTCCACCAGAGGGTCGTTGATGACGTTCCTTTCTTTGCATGGCACCAATTCCTCCCGCACAGGCCAGTCCTTCTTCGTGTAATGCTGAGCACGGTCCCTACTATCCCACATGCACAGAAAACATGGGTACTTGGTGAAGCCAGACTGTTGTCCCAACAAAAGGTTCACCATCTTCAGGTCAACACAAATAAACCACTTAAGCTGATCATAACCAATTTTCTCCAGCACGTACTTCACCGCTTCATACTTCTCCTTCAGTGTAGTCGAGTGAGCGATGGGTACAGAGGCAAAATGGTTGCCGTTGTGTAGCAGAACACATTTCAGTAATCGCTTGCTGCTGTCAATGAACAGTCTCCAATCTTTGGGTTCGTACTGTGGCACTCCAAGCTTGAGCAGAAGCGCATGTCATAAATTGGCGCATGTAGGTATTGTACATTCTTCAGAGTTCGTTATTTCAAGAAATACAACTTTTTTGTATCACATTATTACAAAATCTGCCCCATTAACTTTAGTTTTGATCCACGAACTTTATGCTTTGCCTCACCAATTTTTGGAAGATTTTGAGGTTTTATGACTTCAAACTGATCCCTTTTCGACATAATCACCCAGAACTATCGTACCTGAATACTTCTTGTCATATTATTTCCAATTAAAACAATTATTTGACATGATATTTTACCCCCACCAACTTCTTCTAAAATGCTCCACACATGCGTACATGTGAACAAAAATGTAAAAAACGACATGTGGCCATATCTCAAAAACTTGACCTGATTGAACAAAACTAATGTGAGTTTTGGATTCAGCGCATCAGATTCGTCCTAAATCAGCTTAAAAAATGCAGACAACAAATTTGTTGTTGACCAGTGTAATTGGTGAGTTGTCAAATGTTACTGCTTCATCTATTGCCGATATTGCTAGACTAGCTCCATTTAGCCTAGCTCCAGATGGTAGCAATGACAGTGGTGAGGCCCAGCTATATCCTGTCCTGATTTCGTACCATGACAACAGTGCTGGGATTGTGAAGCAAGGTTTGCTAAGTTTGCCTGCGTGCAAACAAGATTCCACTGGAGAAAACATTTTCAAACTGCTTGATCATGAGTTCAGTGACAGGAAAATTCCGTGGGGAAATTGTGTTTCCTTTTGTGCTGATAATGCCTCTGTCATGGTGGGCAAGCACAAAGGAGTCGCTGCTTATATCCACAAACAAAATCCAGAGTGCTACATCATGGGATGCCCTTGCCATATGATGCACAATACGGCCAAGAAGGCGGCTCAGGCCTTACCCATTGAATTAGATGACTTTCTCATCGATATTTACTACTACTTGGACAAAAGTAGTAAACGTGTCAAAGGAGTGAAAGCACTGCAAGAACTCTGTGATGCCCCGACACACAAGATTCTGAAGCATGTCGCAACAAGGTGGCTGTCCCTTGGTCAGTGCCTAGACAGGCTGATTGAACAGTGGGAGCCACTTCGCCTCTTCTTCAAAGAAGAAGTACGAAGAAAAATGCAACCAACTGTAGCCAAGACTCTAACAACGAGCAAGAAGGACGGCACTGTATCTACTGCCAGTACTGGCACTGCAGGATCAAGCACTAGTGGAGCAGCATTCACCACTACCACTGCAGTATCTGCTGCGAAGAAGACAGCAGGGACAGCACCAAAACCAATGCTGAGAGCACGTAGCATCACCGGCCCTTCATCACGTTCATCTACAAAGCAGATCCCTTCAGAGTCGAGAAAGACTGTGATAGTCCCATCTACAGGCAAAGAAGGACCCAAGTTAAGTTCTGCTTTTGCCAAATCACTTGATAGAAGCTCAGCAAAACCTTCGAATCAGAGGTCTTCTTCCTTGGCTGCACCAACCTCAAGCTCTCTCCTCAAACGTAAAATTGGATCTGGTACTACGAGTCTGACCTCTTCTGCTGGCAGTAAACGCAAGTGTGATCGCCCTGCGGCTAAGTGTACTACGAGTTCTACAACTAAAAGCGCATCTTCCTCAAACACTGTGCAGGAATCTAGAGAAAAACGTGTCAACAGGATGTTCTTGTCTCCACAAACAAAACTCTATTGTTTCTTCCTTCGATATGCTAACAAGCTTTTTGAGAAGGGGAATCTTCTGCTCCAAAGAGACGAACCCTGTATTCATCTCCTGCACGGAGAATTGAATGATCTTCTGAAAGATATCTTCGTACGGTTTTTGAAACCATCGGTGTCATCGGTTGCTCTGGTAAATGTACCCTTCTCTGACAGAAATCATCAGAAGAATGATGAGGACCTCATGATTGGGAACGATGCCAAACTGTATATAAGGGAACAAAGGAGTCTCAAGAAATCCACCTTCACTCTGAGTGAGTCAGACATCCAAGGTTTCTTCAGTGCAGTTCGCTCATATTATGTGAAAGCCTGCAATTACATCTTCAAAACCTGGCCGCTAGGTGATGAATTAGCCAAGCATGCTCAGGTGCTGGATGTTAAGCTACACCAAGAAGTGGGGTTTGACTGTGTGGAGTTTTTCATCAAGAAATTCCCCTGTCTGTTTAGTGGCGGTGATAGTGACACAGACAGTCTTGAGAGTGAATTCGCTCACTACCAGGCAGACGCCTCCATAGCTACAATTGCTACTGAGACAGTGAGAGTGGATGAGCAGTGGCATCGGATTTCACAGCTCACAGATCCCTGCACTGGTGCCAAGAAGTATCCTAATTTGAGCAAAGTGATGAAGGGAATCTTGGTCATTCCTCATTCGAACGCATCATGTGAGCGGGCACTCAGTCTTGTACGGAAGAATCATACTGAATTTCGTCCCAATTTGAGTGTCAAAACCCTGGAAGCTCTCTTAATTGAAAAACTAGCTCATAGCACCCCTTGCTACCAGAGAGAATACAGCAAAGACATAATCAGAAGGGCTAAAAGAGCCACACAGCTGTCACTCAGCAAAGCTGCCATGGAAAAAGCAAGCAGCAGTAGTACCAGCCAGTAAGGTAAGAAAAATATTGCTTCTTTTGTGCTTTTTGTTAATCTTTGATTGTCCCCTAACTTACTAATATTAACATACATGTAACATTAAAAAGTGCACAATTTTCCCCTTTTTTTGTTCAAAAAGTGGGAATTCTTAACATGTTAAATGCTCCAAAATAGGGCTCAGAGGGCACGAGAGAGCGTCTAGAACCCCAGAGCTTCCAGGGCCCTAAGGCGGGCCCTGGACCCCGCCGCAAGGGTCGAGCACTCCGCGCTCGAGATGTGCGCTTTGCGCACATTATTTGGTGTCGGTTGAAAATCCTCCCTAATTCTGATTTCCAAAAGTTGGCATCTCTGTTAAAGCATACTTGTACCCCTTATCATTATTGAGTTCAATCAAATCAGCAGACCAGATATAATCAACTTCCTTGGAATAAACTTTCCTTCTCTGAAACTTTGTGAATATTGGTTTATGTAATTCATCAGCTAATTGCTCTTCAGTCTTAATGGCATCATTAGAGCCCATAAGTTTTTTAAATTTCCAAGACCAAGTTTCAATTTAGCATTGATCATCTTCTTCACAATGAACCGATCAACTTTTTCTCTCAAGGTTGGATTTTGTATCAGAGACAAATTATACAACATTTCTCTATCGGCTTCATGCTTTTCTTCCAACGTTGTGGTATTCCCATAATCAATATCGTGTCTCATGCACACTTCATCAACTCTATTGATTGGTTTACTCCAGGATTTAGGATTGTCTGCCTCATCTAATCTTTTATCCAAGTTTGTGCCTGGACCACAGAAAGAATACCCTGGAAGATGTAATTCCCCTGGTATTCCAGTAGTTGTAAATTTACTTCCTGATAAAAACTTTTGGATATCTCCTCCGAGTTTGTGTTTGGAGATAAATTGATTTTTTTTTGAACCACACACCGAACATATACCTTTTTGTATAACCCTGTTATTTTTACTTTTAATATATGAAATATTTTTAGTACTAGTTTTCTTTTTACATTTGAGACAATAACTCATTTATTTATGAGAAAAATTCCTGCAGAGTGCAAAAACCATTTTAGTTTCCAACATGCACATTTGAATCTTAATTTTTAAAACATAAAGAATCCTTAGAAATGCCTTCACCCTCTCCTCCATTTATTTAAGAAAAAAAAATAATGAAAAACTTGAATTAAAATGAATATCTTGTCGATGTCAATATTCTTGTCGAAAGTATTGCAAATAGACTTGTCAATTCTTTGTTTTCCTCCTCGGTGGGTTGAGTTATTTTCTGTAATACCACCAATCTTTTTTGAATCTCACTGGTTTCCATATTTTCATATTTATTTAGTCTCGCTCTTTCCTCCCTCTCTCTCTCTTCTCTCTTTCCTCCCTCTCTCTCTTCTCTCTTTCCTCCCTCTCTCTCTTCTCTCTTTCCTCCCTCTCTCTCTTCTCCCTTTCCTCCCTCTCTCTCTTCTCTCTTTCCTCCTTCTCTCTCTTCTCCTTTTCCTCCTCTTCCCTCTCTTCTTCAACTCCTTCCTCATCCCTTACTATCCTTGAATCGTTTACACCCCATAGAATATTATACATATATTCATCAGGATTTCTTGTTATTCCTGTATCCAAAATAATTTTTTTTACAACAGGAAACCAATAAAATTTCTTTTGAATTTCTAAAAGAGCCTTACCTTTTCTTAACTTTATAATTTTTTCATTATTTAACATTCTAATTAAATCTAAAGTTGTCGGTTTATCAACATCAGCATAATGCCAATCTTTTATTGAAAATACCTCATTCTTATGTTGTAGAACATATTTATTAAAATACCGAATACCCTTTTCTTGAAGGTATGCTTGGACACAGAAATGATAATTTTCTTGAAGCCTTCTTGCTGTCATTTATGTATTAGAAATATATGTTAGAATAATATTATGGCACGAAACACCTCCCCATCTTCCCATAGTTAAATCATTTTGTATTTCCTTACTTATTATATATAATCCTGTTTTTTTCTGTTTTCATGAGATAAACAAGGGCAAAACCATTATTATATTTACCCTTATTAAATTATTTTATTTGTTGTTTACTAATCGTGGACCCACAAAACTCATTCTCGATACCAAGTGGATAATATTCTTCCTTACGAGACTGATTTAATTGTTCCAGGTCTTCGAGGTTAATTTTAAATGACCAATTATACCCTAAATCATTCATATCATACCCCCATTGTTCTATTCTCATGAAAACGATACGCCCTTCTTTATAAAAATTTATTTTAATTCGAACTGTGAATTCTGTATGACCTGGAGATAATATCAACACTTCTGTATCTTTGGAATACATGGCTGTTTTATTTAAGTATATATATTGTGATAAATCGCTTAATCTCACCAAGTCATTCGCGTCAGTCGGGCTTGGATAATTTTTTAATTTATAAGCATTTTTCATGTTAATATTTTTGGTTATATTATATTTATGTCGTTCAGCCTGTGCCTTTGTGTAATAATTTGATAAATCAATATCCAGTTCTTGAGATACACCAAAGATAGAACCATCTTTACCAACATAAGTCATTTATATTAGATTAAAAATAATATCATAAAATTTTTTATTTTTGTTGAGTTGAAATAACACATATAGACATAATTGACCACAACACTTGGAATTTAATTCTTGGACTTGAAATGTTTGATAAACACCATTCTGTAAGAATTTTATGACTTCAACAGGTGGTGGAAGACCAAAACTATCAAAATAATATTTGCTTGACTATTAAAAATACAAACCCAATGAGAACCGTTCCCATTATTATCTTCTAAGTTCATAATAATATTCTTTGTATGTTTCGGCACATTTGTTAATTCATCTCTCATACAAATAACCACATTATGAATTTTTTATTTCTTACAATATTTGACAAGTTGTAAATTTGATGTTGTATTCTTTCCAAATTCTTTCAACCACTCATCAATGCTCATTTATTTATGAGAAAGATATAATCCATTACCTCTTTTCGTTAATTTTACACCTGCTTGTGCTATAGAAGAAAGCATATCTCCAACTAACAATCTCGCTTTATCAGGCAGACCTTCAAGTTTTTCAGCAAAATCTACAATTACACCACTTCCACTAATTTGTTTCTCCAACTCTTTGTTATGTCTTTCCAATTATTTTTGAGCCTGGAGTTGAGCCTTCCTTTCGTTGGCAGTTTTCACTGCTGTTGAAATACCACCCGTCAATGCTCCAACCGCACTTAAACCAGCAAATAAAGGAATTAGAAATGGGAGAAATCCTCCACTCGTCTCTCTTATTGAATATTATTTCAACATTGGTTTTGTCATTTTAATTTTAAGTGAGCCAGTGTCATTCAAGATTTTAACCTGTTCTCTTGTGAGCAAAACATCAATTCTTACTGCTCCTTTTCTCTGAATTGTATTAACGTTAATCGTACAAGGCTTTTGATTTTGAACACAAGATGATAGTTTATGAAGATTGATTTGATTAACATATACCCCAGTTGGTACTTTACCACTCATTTATTTAACAAAAAATTATGTGAGACTAATCATCACACCATTATCTGTATTAATCTGCAATTCTGTTTCTTCCAAAAGCAAACAATATGTATCAACTTCTTCACTCTCTCCTCTTTCAATGTATAGGGAAGTATCCACTCGATTAGACTTTATAGTTTCCTTTTGAGCGCTCAGGTCAAACGCATAGATTGTATACAAACTTTTAAATGCTGTCATATCCAAAATAGGTTCTTTATTTCCATTACTTTCACACACCTTTTGGTAAGACTTGTATGCTTCAGCAAAATCATTTTTTTCCCAATTAATTTCCAATCTATCTCGTGGATAAAATGTTCCATCTAGAGAAAAACGAAGTTGTTTCACCTTAGCATTATCACTCAATGCATTGTTCTTATCAGTCGCAGTATCACCATCTGGCTTTTTAAAAATGATCCACAGATATCGTGGCTTTCCTTCCAGAACACCCAAATTCCACGTGTAAGTAATTTGGTTGAGTTTAACGTGTTGACATCTTCTTTTGAGGTATGATACACTGAGTAGTTTCTTTGAGTTAAGTCTTCGATTCAACATCTCTTCTGTTTTAAGATTAGGAGTATATTCACTGATATACCAACTCATCTCCTCAATTACAAATTTATTCTGTTCACCAAAAGCACTACCAACACCAAAAAGCAATCGATTTTCATTATCATTCCTTTGTAGTTGAAATCTAATTTTAAGACCATACAGAACTTTATCATGATCACAAAATCCAAATATACCTTTAAGAGGAACTGCCACAGTAAAACTATTTTCTGCTTTTGTATCATCATTATACATTCCTTTCCTTTGAGTATATCCAGGGTCTGTGTTTGTTCCCATTGACATATCAGGAATAAAACCTTCGACAGACCCCTTTCCCATTCTATCACTGAATGTATAGAGTGTAAATTTCATCATTTCAGATACAGCAGAGACATAATCAACCGCTTCAACTTCTTGTATTCCAATATACAAACGCACACTATCAAACATTTTCCAGAAGAAATCATTTACAAGTGTAGCGTTTGTGTTATTCCCAGCCTTAGTGAATTTAAATTTACACAACAAGAAACTTCCGGAGAGATTCAAATAGGTTTGTTGATTATTTATTTCAAAACTTTTTGTACCATTCGTATTCCAGTCTGTTCCAGTTATTGCATTTACCTTGAAGTAATCTTCTTTTTTAGTGGAGTTTGAGATAATAATAGTATCATCCAAATCATAGATACTATCAATTGCTTCCATACTTGTATTTATTTAGGAAAAAAGATGTTAAAACTTTTGAAACCCTGATCCAAGTATTTGAATTATTTTCTGTCGTTCTTGGGGGGACAACTGAGTTTTGCCTTTCTTAATTTCTTTTACTGCTTGTAATTTATGAGATTCCTTCTGAGCATCTTTTATACTCTTTACAGCACCTGCTACATTTCCCACAGCAGAAGCAGTTGAACCAATTAGATCTTTATGTTTAAGAATAGTTGAACCAATACCCATGAGAGTATCAATTATCCCATCTCCTCTAAATTGATGTCCAACACCCCTTTGTCTCTTAGGTTTATAGTATCCTCTACCAAGATACATACCTTCACCCTTGTAGTATGGAGAAAGGAACATCCCATCCCCTGTAATTATTTTATATTTTCCCAACTCGTGTTTCCTCACAATAACCATCGTATTTATTTATTGGAAAACTTCACGGAGGTGAATTCTGATGGATATAACTTCTCCATTAAAATAAATCACACGATTATCTTGGTCGGTTATCCTAAAATTTACTCTGTGTATGGTTTTTCCTGACACAGGTAGATAAACCAAATTTTTAGATTCCATATTGAATTTATAACCAATTGGGGTTGAGTATGCGCTGAATGAAAATATTGTATTTGTTTTTTTTTTCCATCATTATAAGCACCATCAATCAAATCACAGTGAATTAACACCGAATTTATTCCTGAGGATATTTGAATGACATTATCACTGCAAAACGTCCCATTAGTTTCAATCTTTTTTGAGGAGAAACCCAATAACTCTCTAAATGAATTATCAATTGTGAAATCAACCTTGTAGTTATTTTTAACTTTAATCGTTGATTTTGAAGTATGTTTTTGAATGTCTATAACAATATTTTTTGGTTCATCACCCTGTTCTTTCATAAGACGAGCAATTTCGGAAGATATTTGAGAAATCTCATATGCTCCGGGTGAGACTGTTATCGTTTTGTATCCACTTCCGGGATTATAACTAAACTTGTCATTTTTATCTGTTATATTAAATAAGGTATTATAAGTTTCCATGGACAATAAAGATGCCTCATATTCTTTTGTTGGGTCAAGTTGTAGTGGGTATGGGAATGAAGATGTGTGGTCGCTTGTTGTGAAATTGAAACTAAGGATTGTGCTTCTCATCTTATTTAATATGAGATAAAATGTCTTTATATTGAGATTTATTAATTATTTTCATGTTCATCAACTGGTCTAAAATGGCTGATGCTTCATTAAAACAATTGTTATTTCCAGCCTTCTTACTGCCTAACAACAATAACAGTCTATTAACTAATTGTGATGGGTCATTTGGAAGAAAACTAACACCTGAACCAAGGATACTTAAAGCCTGAATCATGTGTTTCTCCTTCTCATTCTTCCTACTTTTACCAGAAAGAATAACCTTATAATTTAGAGTGTTCAGCAGATCAATATATACTCTATCATCATTATTTTCCATATTCAATGGTTTATCAATATACTTTGATTCATCCCTCACAGTTGAACCTTGTCTTCCATCTTTTGTGAGAAGAAACATTAATCTCGGAGTTAGTTTAACAGGGGGTTGAGCAGAACCTAAGAACCTTAATTCATCATTAAATATCAATACCTTTTCTTGAACAAGATGAAATATTGCTGATTGTTCTGTTGGAATGAGTCCTGCTTTGGTTTTTGAATCCGCTGAATATTCATTGTTTTGAAGAGCATTCACAATATAATCAGGGGGTCGATTCATCTCTTCCAGTTGTTGAAATAATTCTTCATCATGATATTCTAATTCTCAAATATGCTCTAATTCTTCCTCCGTCATTTGACTGAAATCTTTTAACATTTGAAGTTTTTTAGGAGTATATTCTACTGTGGGAACTGTGGAAACATCTTTCATTTTTTCTTGGGAAGTTTTTAAAAGTGGTTTAAAAAATTTCTCTTGTTTTCTTTCAAATGCTTCTTCGCCCGTTAGTTTCTGTCTGCGTTTCTTCTTTATGTCTTCCTGTTGTTTTACAACTTTTGAAACCAACTCTTGATGTTCCTTAAATCTTCTTGCTCTTTCTTTTGCATCCATTTATTTATTGTAAAATATCATTTAATGAATTGTAAAGATCAACAGGGAAATTTTCCTTTTCTTCATCATTCAAGTAGATGTGTTCAAATAAATCCTTTTCTTTAAATATTTCATCAAATTCTTTATTAAGATTAATGCGAGTTGTAATTTCTTCTTCACTAATCCTTGCATCTCTGCTTTTCATACGTTTGCGTTGAGTTTCTTCATCAACATCAAAACCGAATGATAAAATCTTCACTCCGCTCAGATATTTAATAATTTGTCTCGTTCCTTCTGGATTAGTTTCTAATATCCCAACACCACCAGATTTTAGTTTCCTTAACTCACTCTTACAATGTGAATATTTTGTTGTTCCAAGAGAAACCTCCTCAAATATTTGTCCTTCATTCCTCAATCGCATATGTTCCTCCAATGAAATAGTGATAATCTTCACCTTTTACTTCTCCAGGTCTTATTGCTCTAGTTGTTGTTGATACAATGCATATCACGGGGTGTTTTTTAAGTAAATTTACAATATTCTCATTTGCACTACACAAGAACCTTGATTTATGAAAGTTTTTTCCAGGAGCAGATTTACCCACAAGATTTATATCTGTAATTGTTTATAAAACAAAAAATATATCCCTTAATATGTCATCTTGTTTCACAACAATATATTTATATTTTTCAGTCGTGTGCTTCATGCAATCCTCAAATTTATTTTTACTACATAATGTAGAACAATTATCTCTCCAAAAATTATTGATATCTATTGAATTTAACTTGAATAAAATAAAAGTATTAGCATTGTTTCTGATGGAACGACGAGGAAGTTGAAAGTACGATTGACTAAGATAAATACAATTAATTACAAGAAGAATGTCTCCCTCTTGTGTAGTAGCTGTCCATTACCGTTTGGTTTCTCTCATGAACACAATCATCAAAGATAACGAGGTTCTTTTTTGATTTATCCAAATCTTGGGGAGACGGTATATCATCCGTATTATCACTAAGAATACAAGTTATAGGATTTGATTTCTTTTTACATCTCTGTGTATCACAAAATAGTTGAATTATATCTTCAATGTTATAATCATTAAGGTTTTTTTGACGTTTAAATAAACCGATTATATCTTCTTTTTGAAGACCAGCATTAAAACCTTGTGAGAGTAGTTGATACTCTGGTTGAAAACTCGACTTTGTGAAAATTATTAAATTATCATAATCTAAAAAGTTAGGAGTGAGGAGCATCTTTAAAAGTAAGCAGGTTTTTCCACATCCACTTGAACCAACTATGAGACATCTTAATGAATTTGGAAGATTTTTATGGTTGTTAAATTTTATCTTATTTTCCCAAATAGGTAAAAAATCATTCATTTATATATTTGGAAAACAGGTTATTTAATTTATTATTGGCTTTTTTAGAAACTCTATATTTTATCCTAAGTTCAGGTTTAATTTCAAGATAATCCATTATTTTATTTATACAATATCTTGTGTTGATATTTCCCTGAAAATTACATTCATGAATAATATATAACAACAATCCTTTGAACATTTCTCTTATACGTTCAGTTTCTTCCCTTGTAAGGAAAGGTGTGTTATCACCCTCATACTTTACATTCATTTCTCTAATCAATCTTGTAAAGTAATTCATTTTTGGTGTAAATCTAAAAGAATTATTTTCCTTTTTATATTTTTATTATCATTAATTAGAAGATAATCACAGAATATACATTGTTTATAGGCTTTTGACTCTGTGTTTAATCCCTGTCTTTCACACGCAGGACAATTCTCAAATTTGTCATATGGAGAATCAGGAAAGTCTAGCATATTTATAAAGTAAAACTTTACTTAAACTGAAATTCATCCATACTTTCAGTTGTATATTGACTCATATTTAATAATATTACCATCGATATCGATATACTTTTTTTCATTATCAGATTCAACGACAACATTTTTTCTATTAAAGGTAATTTTAAAATGATCGTTAATTACTATTGAACGAAATGTCATTTCACCTGATATATTAACATCCTTTATTTCATCAGGATTTACATCTTTAGGGTTGTTGAAAAAAATACAAATTTCTCCTTGCATATTACAGATGGTCTTATCTTTTCTTTCTAAAGCTTCATCCATAAGGTTTTTGTTTTTTGATACTTTTTCTTGTTTCATTGCTTTTTCTAGTTTTGAATATATTACTAGAAGGAGAGGAGAAACTTTTGTTAGAGATACTTTAATTGATGTTCTACCAGGTATACTAAAAGCCCTTCCACTGAAGGAAATTGAAGAACTCATATTATTTACCATAATAGTTTTTATCCAATAGTTGTTATATTTATCTTTGTTCAATTTTACATCCTTGACATATTTCTCAGTATCTTTAACAAAGGAAGAGATTGATTGAAACTTGTCTTTTGTGTCTTGAAACATTGTATTTATTAACTGAAAAAGTTGGAGGATAAAATGGTTTTAAGCACAGATTCACCTGTAAAATAAACGAAATTTTCATCAAGAAAATTTTAGTTTTATATGGGAGTGAAAATGAATATGAAAAGACAAGATGAAGAACAAACTCCTTATATGAGAACAGATCTTCATTTTATAACATCATTTCAAGATTTTTTGAATAGTGGGGTTTATGAAGAACTATCAAGACAAGAGGAGGATGTTGATAATACAGTGGTAGGAAGTGGATTCAATATTAAAAAAAATCATCTTTTTAGATATACACATTCTAAAATCAAACCCTCTTAAAGCTTCTTCTTATATTGAATTACCAAAAGAAATAAAACTAAAGAAGGCAGTTGTTAATATTAAGAACAATGATAATAAATGTTTTCTCTGGTCTGTTCTTGCTCACTTTCATCCACCAAAATGTAATTCAGAAAGAGTAAAACAATATATGAAATATGAGAATACCTTGGACATTAAAGATTTTAAATTCCCAATGCCACTAACAGATATTCCTAAATTTGAGAAAAAGAATAATCTTTCTATTAATGTATATGGATTAACGGATACAAACAAAGTTCAAATATTAAAAAATTCAAACAACTATAAAAATGAAGAAACACACATTGATCTTTTATATTTTAGTGTTGGAAAGAATTCACATTACACATACATCAATAATTTATCAAGATTAATCTCTTCTCAGGTATTCAGAACAGCAAACAAAATATATCCTTGTAAGCGATGTCTTAATTCATTTCATACAAAAGAACGATTAGAACAACATTCAAAATATTGTAGTAATCATAAATCAGCTGTAATTACAATGCCTAAACCTGGTGAAAAGATTTCTTTTGAAGATTATAATAAATCTATCATGCACCCATTTGTGATATACGCTGATTTTGAGTGTATCCTTAAAAAGATTAATACTGCTTCTCCTAATCCAAAAGAATCATATACAAATAAATATCAAAAACATATTCCTTGTGGTTTCTGTTATTATATCAAATCATCTGTTGGAGAAAAGTATAACAAACTTGAACATTATCGTGGAAAAAAAGCTTCACAAGAGTTTGTAAAACGATTAGAAAAGGATTGTATAAGACTCACTAAATTAATGAAAGAAACAAATGAACCGATGAAATTAACCAAAGAAGAAAAATTAGAATTTAGAAAGAACAATATCTGTCATATTTGTGAGGGGGAAATTAAGGAGTCTAAAGTTAGGGATCATTGTCATCTTACTGGTAAATAGAGAGGTCCCGCTCATTCCTGTTGTAATCTTAATTATAAATTACCTTCTTTTATTCCAGTCTTTCTTCACAACAGCGCCAACTATGATACACATCTATTTATAAATGAACTTTCAAAAACACCAGGGAATATTTCTGCCATAACAAACACAAGTCAAAAGTATATTTCATTTACAAAAATGATATTCACAAAACCTACAACTCGTATTCGGTTTCTTGATTCTTACAAGTTTATGGGAACACCACTAGCCTACCTCGCATCAAATCTAAGCTCCACGGACTCTTTTCCAAATCTTAATTCATTCTTTCCAAAAGAGGAAATTCTCACTAAAGAGGAAATTCAGATTAAAGAGAGAATTCAAAGTAAAGAGGAAATTCTAATTAATGAGGAAATTAATGAAGAAATTCTAACTGAAGATGAAATTCTAATTATAAAGAAAATTCAAACAATGAATGAAATTCTAACTAAAGAGGAAATTCTGATTAAAGATGAAATTCTGATTAAAGAAGGAATTCTTACGAGAGAGGAAATTCAAACAAGGAATGAAATTCAAAGTAAAGAGAAAATTCTTACAAGTAAGGGAATTTATCCTTATGATTATATGGATTCATTTATGAGATTTAAAGAAACACAACTTCCATCAAAAGAAAGTTTGTATAATAACCTTTATGAAGAAGAGATAAGTGATAAGGAATATAAACACGCACAAGAAATATGGAAAATATTTAAGATAAAGAACCTTGGAGAATATCATGATTTATATCTAAAAACAGATGTTTCATTGTTAGCTGATGTGTTTGAAGCTTTTAGATCACTCTGTCATAATAAAAATTGTTATGGATTAGTTCCTGCCCACTATTTCACAGCTCCTGGTTTTGCTTGGAGTGCAACGTTGAAAATGACAAACAAGATATAGATTTAATCAGTGATGTTGATATGCTTTTGATGATTGAGAAGTCCAAGAGAGGTGGAATATCACAAGTATGTTCAAAAAGATATGCTAAAGCAAATAATAAATATCTTCCAAATTATGATAGTGAAAAAGATAGTAATTATTTGATGTATTTTGATGCTAATAATTTGTGTGGATGGGCAATGTCTCAATCTCTGCCTTATGGTAAATTAAAGTGGGTGGAAGAAAAGGATTATGAAAAGGCTTTGATGAATATTGTTATTTCTTCTCAAGAGGAATTGAATAACGAAGAAGAAGGTTATTATTTTGAAGTTGATTTGAGGTACCCGAGTGATCTTCATAATAAGCATAAAGATCTTCCTTTTGCATGTGAGAAAGAAACCCCAAAGAAAGAATGGTTAAGTGATTATCATAAAAGTTTTAATATTAAAGGTAAATCAACAGAAAAGTTATTAACAACATTCTATAATAAAGAGGGATATGTTTTGCATCAGAGAAGCTTAAAACAGTTTTTGAGAGAAGGATTGAGAGTAGCTAACATTCATAGAGTTTTAAAATTTAAACAAAGTCCTTGGGTGAAAAAGTATATTCAATTCAATACAGATATGAGAGCAAATACAAAAGTAAAATTTGAAGGGGACTTTTATAAATTAATGAATAATGCTGTATTTGGAAAGACTATGGAAAATGTTAGAAACAGGCAAAACATTAGATTCGCAACATCTTGGAAAGAAGCTTCGAGATTGATAAATAAACCAAGTTTTGAGAGAGAAGAGGTTTTTTCAGAGAACTTTTCTGCAATTCATATGAAAAAGGAAAGTATTGTAATGGATAAACCAATTTATATTGGAACAACAGTTCTTGATTTATCAAAGATATTGATGTATGATTATTTGTATAATGACTTAAAGAAAGAGTATGGTGAAAATGTTTCATTGTTGTATATGGACACTGATAGTTTTATCCTAGATATAAAAACTGATGATGTTTATGAAGATATGAAGAAAAATATTGGAGTATATGATACAAGTAATTTCAGCAAGAAGAGTGAGTTATTTTCCAAAAAGAATGAAAAGGTTATTGGTAAGTTTAAAGATGAGTTGGGTGGAAAAGTAATGAGTGAGTTTATTGGATTGAGAGCAAAGGCATCTGCTTATAAGTATGGTGATCAGATTGATAAGAGGTTAAAGGGAATAAAGAAATATGTAATAAAGAAATCAATAACTTTTAGAAATTATTATAATTGTTTGATGAATAAGAAAGAAGAATATAGGAAAATGAATACAATAAGAAGTTATAAACATAACATATATATATAGTGAAGAAGTAAATAAAAAGGCATTAGGAGCCTTTGATGATAAGAGATTTATTTTAGATAATGGAATAGATTGTGTTCCGTATGGATATTGTATGATAGAGTGAATAGAATAGATTGTGTTTTAACGATGGGAAGATGGGTTAGGGTTTTTTAAGGGCTACCGCCGCGTTTTTTCGCAATATATAAATGTTTAAACCAAGTATTAATCAAACTAAAGAGTGGAGAAAATCTCAGTCTTGGTATATAAATGGAAAACATAATGAATGTGAAAAATATCAAATAAGTCTTATTGAAAAAATAACTAAAACAAAGGTAAATAAAACAAATAAGCGAATCAATTTAAAAAGTAGTAAGTTAGAGGATGTAAAGAAAAAAAATGAATATCCTTGAATGGACTGAAAACTTTGATGGTTTTCAATTGAACAATGAAAAAACAATTTACTATAATCTCAAAATGATATGTGGCTCAGGAGGTGGTCAAACAAGAGCATTAAGAGAAGTTTATCATTTCGTAATAGCACAAAAGGGGTATCTTAAAAAAATATAAAGATTCAAATGTTTTGTTTTTCAATATTTTAGATGGGGATTATTGTGCAAAGAAAATTAAACTATTGAAGGAATTTGAGAATGAACAAATCTTTATAGGTTCAATGAGTGAGCTAAACAATATGCATCGGTTATTTGATAAAGTGTCCCGAGGCTAAGACGTTTTAGATATTTCTTTCAAATCACCTTTAACAAATCTTTATCTTGTTGTATGGGTTATTTGAATAGAGAGCCCCTAGGTTAAAAGGGGAGACAAATAAATATACCTTGGGATAAAAAGGGGGTTTATTTTTAGGGAAAAAAAAGGGAATCACTGAAAATCCTCCATTCATTTACATAGGGAAAAGTGAGCCAGAATCAGTATATTCACCCTACTTATGTTTTCTACTGAGTGCCCTTCTCGTTTTTTTTGTCAATATTGAGCTCCTTCACTGTATTTCTTCAGGCATTTTTTTATTCTTACTTTTATCAAAAGCGTTCTTTCTGGCAAAACAAATTTTTTGGGTCGTTGCAAAATTTTTTTCCCAGAGTATATATGTACTGGTGTGTAAAATGGAGCGTTAGATGAACAAGACCAGATGGCACTTGTCACCCCCACCTTGCTCCCCTGCTGTTCAATGCTGTCAACATCAAAATCCTTGAAGGAGGTTTATAGGTCGAGATTAGCAATGCTCGAATTCTCACACAGGAATTCCGTGCTCTATTCTCTGTACCATCCTCAATCATTATTCATAATCACCTGTAATGTGCATATCAGGTAAGCGAGACTCAGGCCCTTTGACCCACATAATGTATGACGAATTGCAGGATGACTTTCTCGTTGAGTTTGGTCGCGCAAGGATTTCTTCTGCGATTTATTATTTTTTAAAGATGGCTGTGAATTTTGGTGTTTGGTTCATGATATATTCTTGCACCAGGAGTAACAATGAAAATTTACAACCGATCTGGCGTTGGAAGTCGTTTTCGATTGTGGGGTCTTTCAGCTTGCTGATATTGTATCTGATCCATGGATTGTCAGACTTTCTCCACTCGCTAAATGGACATCAGTGACACCATTGTTCTGCGCAGAAATAAGTCTATTCGCAGTCACTCAGAGCTCATTGCAATGAAAAAGGCCTTCATCTGAAGTATAATGGAGTAAGGGTTTCCACTCAGGCCTGGTGAAGTTATTTCCCATCATTCTTCCCTCTTGGTGATCACGTCCAAGACTCTCCATGTTATTGATATTTCTCGGCAGGAGGCTGAGTTCCTGTGTTTTCTTCTTGAACCACCACAGGCAGTCTGGTGGATTCTGTTTTCTCTGGCTTCACTTCCAGTTTTACTCCCTCCATGTTAAGGTCTAGAGCTATCAGTGTGCAGCCTATGGCTGCTGGTTGCATCATTTTCTGGGGGTGTGGCTATGCCGTTGATGCAGTGCCCTCGATTATCATTAAGCTTGTACTCATTTCATCAACCTCGGAAGGATGACAGGCTGAGTCAACCCCACCTGGTGTTAAATAAATGGGCGACAGGGGCTCAAACTCAAGACCCTAAGATCTTAAGCCAGCCACCTTGACCGTTAAGCCAACACCAGGCTTCCATGTTAAGGTCTTAAAGCCACCGTGGCATGCTCTCACCACCCGCCAATCCCAATCCTGAGTTTACATTGAATTCAGAAATGTTAAATCTTTGGACATACCCTTCTGTAGAACACAAAGATCGAAACATTCGACAATTCCAACAGTGACTGCCATGTTCAATTCCATGATTTGATTGTATTAGAATAATAATTCCATGATGAGTCACAATATTGTATCCTTAAACATCCATTCCCCTTTCTTTTTTGTATTTATATTTTTATAATTTTTATTTCATTATTTTCCAATACTTCTTCATGTGACACCTTTCCTTGTAATCTAAAATGTTTCCATATTTCTGGATATTTTGCATTTTTATTCCAGACATCAATTTTGATGCATAATATACATATTAATGTAATTTTATATGATTATTATTTCTATGTATACTTGTAAGTTTTATGAAACACAAACATTACTGTAACCTTGACAAATATCAGTCTTCGGACTGCCTTGTCGAGTGTTTGACACTCCCAATAAGCCGAAATTATTTTGATGATGATCTTACACCAGCTCTTCCAGGTCATCCATGTTATTCGAAAAATCCATACCTGGCTGCCCTCTGTCACAAAACCCCGAGGTTATTTTAACTCGACTGATGTTCAAACCGGCAGGCAAGTGAACTCCGACCCTGAGTTTATTTTCGAGAGTAAATCGCAAGCAGCAAATTCTGAACCCAGGTTTCTGAATTCTGAACTGAAAATTCTGAGCATGAGATTATGCAGCACGACGCACAACAGAGAAAGCAACCGAGGACTGGCTCTACTTCTCTCCCTTCACACTCTGCTGTCCCATTTATATATTCTCAGAGAGGGTGAACATTTGCAAAAGTCTCTCCTTCCATAAACTTCTCACAATTAAGAGATGATTTGATATCTGGCAGTAATTAGGAATCTCTCGCATCACGGCCATCTTTGTGCAGAGGTCCAAGTCTAACTACAGTGTACAATATTATAACTTTGTACATGACTCCACTTTTAGAATAAACCGCTTGCCTCATGAAACACTCCACAGTCACCTTCAATACACTCCAACACTCCAACAATAAACAATTCATTTCGTAACAAAAGATGGATGTATGGGTGTACAACAACCCACATCATACTGTACCAATACACCATCGAAGAGACACTCATAAACAAAGTGATACCCTTCTAAATTCGAAACTAAATGCTCACCATCATTACCACATCCCTCTATTCTCTCACCTGTAGAACCAACTCCCTTTGTCTCATGTTGTACTGTGCCTCTCCCTCCAGTATTTCAAAAGTACCATTCATCATCACGTCTTGCTCCCTTCCAAACCCACCCCCCTCCTCTCTTTTGTCCTCATGAACCCCCCCACCCAACCCCCACACGCTCCTCCTTCTGCCACTCATCTTCTCATGTGCAATGTTCCTGTCTCCCCGTTTCCCTTTGATCCGATCAGTCTGATTAAAATTATTGCCTTGTTGGACTCCTCCATCGGCTTAGATTTTTGCATATGTATAAGGTCATTATCAATTCTAATGTCTGCTCCTGAAAAACTCTGTTGTTGGGCTTTGTTGAATCTCGAGTAGAATCTGCAACCGGCCAAGGTTAGCCAATATGGTTGTTGGTTTTGCCATCTGATGAGTTTCAGGTCTATGATCATGAGATTATATGAAAAAATAGACGGTGCTTTGAAATCCTTCTTGGTATTAGGGTATACTAGTGCGTGCCCGTACGTGCAAAAAAAAGAAAAAAAAGAGAAGAATTGTGACGTCATAGTGATGTGCGTGTCCGTACGTGCGTGGCCGTACGTGAAAAAAATTTAAAAAAATAATAAAACTTTCAAACAACCACACAGGCAGTTCCTTCGCTCTCACATGCCCGTATGTGCAAAAAAAAAAAACAAAAAAAAACGAAGAATTGTCACGTCACTTGTGACGTCATAGCACCATGTCCTGTCATTGGTTTGGTAAATAAATGGCCATAACTTGGGAGCCACTTGTCCGATTAATATCAAACCTTGAAAAGGCACATCCACAGAGTCCCAGCAATATACCTGGCAAGTTTCAATTAGATCGGACCAGTGGTTGTCGAGAAACAGCAGTCACAGAGACAGACAGACAGACAGACAGACAGACAGACAGACAGACAAGCCGGTAGGCAGACATGGGTAGTCAATCAAGTCGAATTTAGTCGTTTTTCAGCCGTTACTAGCCAACAAAAGCATCCATAGCAACGGTTCTTTCTCACACATAACTAGGACATCCCACGAACCTACCATACCAGTTTCATGTATATCTGACTCATAGTCTCTGAGATATAACGAACTTCGTTTTTTATTGTTTTCGACCAGGGTTCATTCAAAGTCTATCTTCTCCGACAGTTTTCATAGGATCCGGCTGGAAATTTTTGACAATATGGCTGAATGTACTACCCACAGTCGCTCGTGGCCCGATTTTTGATTTTTGAAAAAATAAATTTTTGAGATTTTTTTGAAAATTTCAAAGGTCCGTTGTGAGGCAACGGATGGGTCCATAGCAACGGTTCTCATTTACACACAACTAGGTCATGGTATGAACCTACCAACCAAGTTTCATCGAAATCGCCATTGTATTAACGGAGCACTGGACCGAACAGACATACATACATACAGACAGACAGACAGACAAACATATCGATGGAAATACTGATAATAAGGGTAGACTACATTGACGACCCAACAGACAAACAGAGATTGCTGGAATTATAGATAGGTAAACCCAATCAAGTGTCAGTGCAATCATTTTAAAACGATTTTAAGTTATCTTGAAAGGTAGTTGCTTGCTCAACTTCTCCTGTAATTCTCTCCCTAATCTCGATGTCCTTCAATTTCCAAACTTTCACTCTGGGTCTGCATGTCGCGTGCTTCACCTTCTCTTCCATCTTAATTCTTAGGTCATGGTCACCAACAACGAATCTGTGTTGCGTCAAACAATCTTCCCCAGGTATCACTTTCGCATTAACTACACTTCCTCCGAGACTCTGAGGTACTCACAAACAAGCAGTCTGACTCTTCGATTCTCCATTCATGTATGCTACCAGCTGTTCTGCCCTTTTCTTAAAACATGCATCAAGTACACACATATCCCTTGTGACTACAATTTCTATAATGTATACATTCAACTGCTTTATTTATTTCTCCAAATCCAAAACCTCCATGCAATCCCTCAAATCTTGCTGTCTTTGAGTTCTACCTTTAATTTAAGTTCCTACCTCATACTAACTACTCCAATTCTTCCAAAAATCTTCCTCTCTGCTCCTCACCGAAATTTACTTGCGATGCATAAGCTGACACTACATTCATCAACTTTCTCCAACGATCAGTTTTGATTTCATGATTATAGTGCTGTGTCTCGACACTTCCAAAACTTTCTGAATAAACCGTCCTGCAACTATCAGACCAACCCCTTCATTCAGCCTCTTCACCTCCTGACCAAAATAACTTGTACTTTTGCTGTCCTGTGCAAATTGTCCTTGCCTCTTGACCTCTCCATCTCGTCTCTTGCACACAACGCACATCTTGCTTTCTCCTTCTTAGCGTTTACATCACTTCCTGACTTCTCCCACCCATTGTCGCCCCATTACGTATTCGCTGTACCAACTTTCAAAACTACTTCTACAACCTTCTTTTCCTTATGCGCCAGAACATCATCCAGCTGTTTGCCATGGCAATCAAGTCCATTTCCCCTCTATTTGACGTAGGCAGGTGGTACCCTGTCGACGGGGTGCTATGGGCTGTTCATCATCTAATTCATTGATGACATCATAAAAATAATTGAAGCAAGGTTTTACGGCTGAATGCCCTTCCTGGCGCCAACCCCTTCTATCAGGGTGGAACCTTAGCATTCAGCAAAAAAGCCTAACCACAAGGCAGTGGTGTGTCACTTTCCTGTCTTACCCAGGTTAATGCAAACTAATTGAAGAACATGATTAATGTCATTTTATTACAAGGTGTGTGAGTGAGTGTGAGTGTGAGTGTGAGTGTGAGTGTGAGTGTGAGTGTGAGTGTGAGTGTGAGTGTGAGTGTGAGTGTGAGTGTGAGTGTGAGTGTGAGTGTGAGTGTTAGTATGAGGGAGAGAGAGAGGATGAGAGAGAGTGAGAGAGTGAGAGAGAGAGAGAGAGAGAGAGAGAGAGAGAGAGAGAGAGAGAGAGAGAGAGAGAGAGAGAGAGAGAGAGAGAGAGAGAGAGAGAGAGAGAGAGAGAGAGAGAGAGAGAGAGAGAGAGAGAGAGAGAGAGAGAGAGAGAGAGAGAGAGAGAGAGAGAGAGAGAGAGAGAGAGAGAGAGAGAGAGAGAGAGAGAGACAGACTCTAATGGTGTGCAGTATCAAGACAACCTCAAGTACTTGATTATCCTTTTGACAACTACACAGAAAAATTGATAAACTTGTACAAGAAAAACAGCTGAACGAATCATTTCGTGAACATTCAATTATTTACACTATGAACAGGGTGCAACAGGTAAAATTGCCAAAAGATTATAAACTGGGATATAAATGAGGTTAATGCTGTATGCTTAAGATTTGATACATAACATATTATTTGTCAAACATGACTGTAGAATTTTTTGATTTTTATTTGAAAAGTTGATTTATGTAAAAGGGAAACAAGTAAGAAGTTATGATATTGAAGTTAAGTGTTTAACTTGTGCAGAAAGATTGCCATGTTCAGACATATTTCCAGTTACTTTCCAGGTTCAGAATCGTCCAGCAAGTATTAGCAGTTGGTAGGGGAGGGGAGGTGGCAGGAGAGGGGACTTTCATGAATGTTCTCTCTTTGACAATATTGAAACATCGAAAGAGGATAGTGGAGTGACAAGGAGAGAAACAACATATAGCCAGTCCCGAGTTGCTATGTTGTGGGCCGGGCCGAGGCGGAATTTTGTTTTACTTTTGAGGTTAAACCCCCATTTGGAGTACACCTGCCTACAGATGTAAATCAATTGAGTGAAGAAACTTGAGGTTTTGTGAAAAATAAATACACTATTGACCAGTTTTGGGCAAAATCGGTCAAAATAGGTTAAATGCTTGTGCTCTCTGCTGAGTGAGTCCAAATTATTATAACAAGAAGCACCCACTCCATATCGGAGTCATGGGGAGGGGGGGTGGAAAGGGTGGAGGGGGAGGGGTCATTATGTTATCTTTTTATGTACCACCCAACGGGCGATATTGGTCCAAGCGCGCAACATGTTCTTTTGACACATCCATTTATTTGTGCAGTGTATAGGCAACAGACCGCTGCCTTGATCGCTCCCAAAAATACAATTAACCCGGGTTACATATATGAAGCGAAAACATGTGCACTGCATATGTGTATGTAGCTCGGATATTTACAATTGCTCCCCACCCTCCCCCAAAGGAACAAAATGCCAAGAGGGGTGACAAATTTTTAGCCGCGTCTCGCGTAGCGAACGTGGCTCGAAGAGAGCTCCACGTTCTTCTTGTTCTTCTTGTTCAGGCTCGGCTCTTTTATATACAGGATCTGGATCTCCTTAAATACTAAACACCTGTACACATCCTCGCATTGACGGTGCCTTTTGAGAGCGTCTCTCATGAACTTTTAAATATATTGGGACATTTGCTTTAAAGTTTCGAAAAGTTGACGTTACTATTTAAAGATTATTCCATTTAATGTATTGTAATTTCTTAAATACACGATTTTCTCGTCATGAGCAGGAGCCTCCATGACGAGTCTCGCTATTGGCTTCATCAAGGCACGTGACGAAATATCGGAAGTTGTTTTTATTTATATATTTTTATTTTTTTGTTTGTTTTTTATGAGCGGCGTCACGTTGCGAACGCTGGCTCGAACAGTGCTCCGCGTTGTTGTTGTTGTTGTTCTTCTTCTGGTGAAGACAAAACCTTGATGACGTGGCTCTTGGACACATTTGTCCTTGTTTATTGTTCAAACCTTGATGGAATCAAAGTAAACTTACACATGCACAACCTCATTAATCCCTGAAAGTTTCAGCTTCAAAGGTCAAATCCTCTTGCAGGAGAAGATGATAATACATGCGTGCATACATACATACATACATACAGTACGTACGTACATACATACATGCATACATACATACAGGGTGGACATACATAGTACGTACATACAGTACATACATACGTATTACGTACATACAGTACATACATACAGTACATACATACATACATACATGGGGAATTCCATGTCGTGTACACACCCTCCCGACACCAATACCTCATTTTGTTGGTTGGTACGTTGGTCATTAAATACGTTGGTCATTTATTCACTTGGGTGAAAAAACTCAAAATACCAACTTTTAGACCTGTGGGCCCATCAGGGCCCATTTTAGGGGCCCCCCAAATTTGGGTGCCCCTGGCTGCCCCGCAATCTACCATAGGCAATATCACAGGTTGTAGTGGTCCGATTTGGCTGATCTTGGTATCAAAATGCTCGTAAAAGCGAGATCTTTCAAATCGCGTAAAGTAAAATGACTCCGAAACAGTAATTCAAAAAGTTATAGTTTGGGGCACCCTTTGACCTTGGGCCCCCGCTCCCCAGCCAAACCGATGGTCCCGATTTTTTCATGTGAGAATACCCCTTCATATCCTCCAACACCACAGCATAAATGAAAATGGGATCTCAATGGGTTCAAGTGTGATGATGGTTTTATTGTTCAGGGACTCGGGTGCTGGACACAAAAATACTCCACAAAACATAGCACAATATTTGAACACAAGATTTCCAATACACTATATCAATATATTGTACGTAAATTTTCCACATGCAAATGCAGGAACTGGAAGCGATACTAGTACGAGTAAGAGTTTTTCCGAGCATATTATAGTCAAGATTTTTTGCTAACCAATGTTTTATTTGACAGCTGTGTTTCTTTTTTACTGATTGTGTAGGTTCTACCTGTAGCAGTTTTTGGTTCTACGGAAATAAGTATATCAGAAATGTCTAAAATGCCAGGAAATTTACATCTTCAATGTCAGGAAAAAAGAAAGTATTTGCGGGCCCGTTTGGATGAAGAAAATTCACTTTCACTTCATGAGTGTCCTGAAAGGCTTCCATGATGCAGGCAAGCCACCATTTTCCATCATAGTGCACTGTGACATAATCTGAGAGTTTCCCGTTAAAAGTTGGTGTAGATTTTGAAATGGCTGACTCGATACGGTGTTCCTCGCTAAGGCTGAATTCGCATACTTGAAGGGCAGTTTCAGAAATAGGGATGAAAGCATGAACTTTTTGAGTTCCAGCTATGATTTTGGCCGTTTTTAACCTTTCTTCCAGATTTCGTTCTTCCTCGTCATACACTTCTTGGATCCCGTAACCGAACTTCATTTCATTCAAACCATTTTCAGCAAAGGCGAAAAGAACTTTTGGAGAAATAATTTGACTGTCGTAAGGTCTATGCAGGCTCTCACGTGTTGCTTCTCGTTTGACTGTACCTCCCACGCCATCTGAAGGGCCCTTGCCATGACTTGTGGCAAAAAAATGCCATTCTGCGTCAATACCATACTCTGATTTGTGACTACACAGGTTTATGAAGGCTTTGCAATTCTTATATTGGCCAGCGCAACCGTCTGAGAAATAGTAAAGTTTCTTTACATTTCCAAAGCTAGATTTCAAGTGTTCAATGAGCATTCTTTGGAAGAGGTGGACTGAGACAATGTCGTGAGTATTGCATTGTGATATAATCGTGAACGAATCGTGGTTTAATTTGCCATCGTCCGATTTGAAATAGTAAACCCAGGGGTGACTTGTCGCTTGAGAGCAGTTCCAATGGAATCCTTGGGCCGCATCCTGTACGACAAACGAATAGTTCTCTGAGAAGTCTCCAATAATGACAAATTCTCCTTCACTGATTTCGTCTTTCTTATTTTTCAGAAACTGAGATTGAACCTTGGCAATGAAGTCGTGTCTCACTAATTTCACCGCGCATTCACAGAATTGATGAATGAATTCTTCCAAAGGCAGGACCATGGAGCTCAGTTCAGATCTGTCAGTGGATGTCCACCGTCTAAACTGAATTTCATCAATATCAGGTCAGGTCAGGTATGGGAGCATGTTCCAGAACAGCGCGTCGCTGCGTCCACTTTCCGCCGGTACTCCAGGGGCCTCCGTCTGGCCATCCCCCAGGCAGATGCCAGGCCCATCCCCATCTCCTTGAGATGATGGTCAACCTGCTGCAACCATGAGGTATGTGGTCGGCCCACTGGCCTCCTCTACTCATGAGACTCCATCACTGAGAGAATCTGGTGAGCAGGATCAGCGTCAGGAAAACGAGCCACATGTCCATACAGCCGCAACTGACGCTCACAGACTATGCAGGTAACAAATCTCATCCGAGTCTCTCTCAGCAACCGCTCATTGGACACAAAATCCGACCAGCGATAGCCAAGGATTCTCCGAAGAGACCTGGTACCAAAGGAATTAAGTCTCCGTCTCAGATCCTTGGTCAGAGTCCAAGTCTCGCACCCATAGAGCAAGACTGGAAGTACCAAGGACCTGAAGACGCGGACTTTCGTCCTCCCGCACAGGTACCGGCAGCGCCACACCCCATGATCCAGTGAATCCATGACTCCCCAGGCCCGACCCAGACGTCTATTGACCTCTGACTCGCAGCCAGCAGAGACATGAATATCACTGCCAAGGTAAGTGAATCTCTCCACGACCTCAACATCCTCACCACAAACAGACACAGACAGGACAGCAGCATCCAAGATGTCACCGAAAGCCTGGATCTTAGTTTTGACCCAAGAAACCCGTAATCCCAACGGCTCCGACTCCTGTATGGGCATATTGTGAGATCATGAGACAGAATATGACAGACTTACCACATCTCACAGCGCTCTCAATACCAGAGTAGAGTTCAGACATCAGATCGATCAGTTTTGGTGGCACCCCACAAAGACCAAGAATACTCCAGAGGGCATCCCGATTCAATGAATCACACACTTAACAGAGATCAACATGGACTGCAAGCAGCCCCTGCCGAAACTCTCGTCTGCATTTGGCGAAGACCCGAAGCGCAAGGGTACGGTCAATCTTTGACCTCTTCAGTGTAAAACCTGAATGCTCTGGATGCTGGTGCTCAAGCAGATGGTGACGAACCCAATCAAGAATTATCCGAGCAAAAACTTTGCCTGGCACTGAAAGCAGCGTCATCCTCGGTAGTTGTTGCAGTCTTGACGATCACCCTTCCATTTTCAGAGAGGGACAACAAGGCCCCTCTTCCAGTGAGTTGGGATTGTGCCTGTGTTCCAAGCAGAGCACAAAACTGCATGCAACGACACGAGTGCAGCATTTCCACCAGCCTTGAGATGTTTAACATGGATGCCACAGATCCCTGCAGCTTTACCCCATTTCAGCCGGTTCACCACAGCCTGTGTTTCCACAAACGAAGGTGGACCACAGTTGATTGGTGGGTTAGTAATAGAGATAGTAACACCCCTGACGTCCAACTTGACTCCTTTGTCAAGAACTTTAGACTCCTCGGTCAAGAGCCTACCACCCTCTGTTCTAACTGCAGTACACCGAGGGATGGGCTTGGACGAATGTAATGCACGATTTCCCCTGTAAGCCGGACGAGAATAACTTGACCACTGGTGATGATCTAACCCCTCACAGATTCCTCGCACAGAGGCTTTGTTCACCCTGAGAGCACGTACAGTTTTACACCTCAGCTCCCTGAACAGCGCAGCTCTGCCATTCAGCCTGGCCCTGTGACTCTGCGCAATGGTATCCAGTGTCATTTGAGAGACAATATTCTTCTTCACCCTCCGGTGAGTTCCAAGACATCTACCGGCAACATCAAAGACGGTGGTATTGAAGGCACTTCACAACTCTTCAGGATCCCCCAAAGCACCCAGACCCCCAAATCTCCACTCAGCCTGTTCACAAACTCCTCAGCTACCCTCTCATTCTTGAGCTTGCCAACATTCAGCCTCGGCTGGGATGGTGCCATTCTCCTGTCTTTAAGGTGCAACTTAAGAATTGCTGCAACAAGTCAGTGGTCAGTATTGAGGAACTGAGCACTCCGCTGGACCCTGCAGTTCTGGATCATCCTCCAGCGACATCAACGATCACATGGTCAATCTCCTTTGCCACGCCACCAGCGTTGGAATACCAAGTCCAGTGATGAGCCTGTCGCACTGAAACCGCGAACCAGCCACCCTAAGTCCATGACTTCTTGCAAAGTCAAGGAACTTAGTGCTATTCTGGTTCTCACTTCCAGACCCATGGGGACCAACACACGTCTCATAACCATCCCGATCAGTTCCAGTCGATGCATTGAAATTCCCAAGGACAGGAAGTGTATCTTGCCTCGGGCACTGATCAACCACAGATTCGAGCGTGGCGTAGAATGTGTCCTTCATGGTGAGATTACTCGCCTCATTCGGAGCATAAACAGAGACCAGGGAAATAACACCCAAGGAGTGACGAAAACTTAGTCTCATAATACGCTCGTTGACCGGTGTTACCTCAATTATCATTGGAGTCAGCTTATTGGACACAGCTACAGCAACCAGCGTGACCACTCCTTGGCTTTTTTCACAAGATCTTGGCTATTCGTTGTTCACCTTGGCGTCTTGGTTTTCTGTAGGTTTTCTTGGCGTATAGGTTTTCTATTATCATCGCTTTTCCGAAACCTTGTGAATTCCTGGCTTTTTTCATTGGCTCACCTTGGAATTTATGAAAATGAGGAGTGGTCACACTGACAGCAACTCCTTGGGCATTGTAACCATCAGAGCGAGCAGACCAATAGTAGGTGTTACCACCCGACATGATCTCACCGCAATCCGGTCTCTGAACCTCAGAGAGTGTTGCAATACCGATGTCCAAACGCTTGAGCTTAGATAAGAGAGACAGGTGATCATCCTCTCTGAGAGATAAGACATTCCAGGGCACCGACCCGAAGGGACCGCCTCAGGTTAACCCAAGGATACCGCCGTCTGGTGGACGACACCTCAGCACCATCCAGACACACTCTCCCACAATCTGACCCGGAAATGTTACCCCGTGACTTCCCTCCTCTCATCAGATTGGGGGTCCCGAAGGCTTTGCCCCAATCCCCTCATCTGGTGAGCTGCCCTGCGAAGGGAAGCTGCACAAGAGGTACTCCCACGGAGTGGGCTTTCAATTTTCTTTGAGCTTTTCTTGTGTTTTGTGGAGTGAAGGATTTTACGGTGGCCAGAGTGCAAATCCAGCCACCAACCTCCGAATAAGAAGTAATCCAACTGCAGGAGGACATCTGCAGACACAGTCGGGCACTAGGCATGGATGGCCGTTGGCTCACAAGGATCTCCTCCGCCCTTTGATAAGTTTTGTTTTTCTTTCTGCTGGGTGTCCATATCATACACTCTCCTCACCAAGAAACTTGGTGGGGGAGACGGTTTAGTCACCGACAACCCGACCATGGAACAGGCTTGTCCAGGTTTACAAGGTACTTGTAGCTGACAAGGTACTTGTAGATCTAGTCTGACCTGACCTGACAATGACCTGACAATAGTTTGACCTGACCTTCTCCACTCCATCTGAGTGGAGAAGGGAAGGACAACAAATATGCCCATGCGAAGAGTGCATTAACCTTAGCGTTGCCCAGGTAAAAAGGATATTGTAATACCATCTGCCACCAGGTGGCGCTACACTGTACAAATCCCCCCACCAGCCCCCGCACACCTCCGTTTGCGGCCGCGGCCACGTAGCCGATGTTAACCCCCACACAAAGTTCGATTTGCATCCTAAGTTTGGAGTTTGAATCATGAAAGATGTGGCCGAGCATGACAGTGAGAATGAGAGGGTGAGAGGGTTAGAGGGTGTGAGGGTGTGAAGGTGTGAGGGTGAGAGGGTGAGAGGATGAGGGAGTGGGAGTGGGAGTGTTAGTGAGAGAGTGAGTGAGAGGGTGGGAGAGTGGGAGTGGGAGTGAGAGATAGTGAGAGAGAGAGAGTGAAAGTGAGTGAGAGAGAGAGTGAGAGAGAGAGAGTGAAAGTGAGTGTGAGTGAGAGAGTGAGTGAGTGAGAGGGTCAGAGGGTGAGAGGGAGTGTGAGTGTGAGTGTGAGAGAGAGAGAGAGAGAGAGAGAGAGAGAGAGAGAGAGAGAGAGAGAGAGAGAGAGAGAGAAGGTGAAAGAGAATGAAAGAGTGTGAAAGAGAGTGAAAGAGAGTGCGATTGCAAGTGGGAGTGAGAGATAGTGAGAGAGAGATTATGAGAGAGAGAGAGAGAGAGAGAGAGAGAGAGAGAGAGAGTGAGAGAGGAAGAGAGAGAGAGAGAGAGAGAGAGAGAGAGAGAGAGAGAGAGAGAGAGAGAGAGAGAGAGAGTGAGTGAAAGAGAATGAAAGAGAGTGAAAGAGAGTGAAAGAGAGTGGGATTGGAAGTGGGAGTGAGAGATAGTGAGAGAGAGATTATGAGAGATTATGAGAGAGAGAGAGAGAGAGAGAGAGAGAGAGAGAGAGAGAGAGAGAGAGAGAGAGAGAGAGAGAGAGAGAGAGATAGATTATGAGAGAGAGAGAGAGAGAGAGAGATTATGAGAGAGAGAGAGAGAGAGAGATTATGAGAGAGAGAGAGAGAGAGAGATTATGAGAGAGAGAGAGAGAGAGATTATGAGAGAGAGAGAGAGAGAGAGAGAGAGAGAGAGAGATTATGAGAGAGAGAGAGAGAGAGAGAGAGAGAGAGAGAGAGAGAGAGATTATGAGAGAGAGAGAGAGAGAGAGAGATTATGAGAGAGAGAGAGAGAGAGAGAGAGAGAGAGAGAGAGAGAGAGAGAGAGAGAGAGAGAGAGAGAGAGAGAGATGAGAGAGAGAGAGAGAGAGAGAGAGAGAGAGAGAGATTATGAGAGAGAGAGAGAGAGAGAGAGAGAGAGAGAGAGAGAGAGATTATGAGAGAGAGATTATGAGAGAGAGATTATGAGAGAGAGAGAGAGAGAGAGAGAGAGAGAGAGAGAGAGAGAGAGAGAGAGAGAGAGAGAGAGAGAGAGAGAGAGAGAGAGAGAGAGAGAGAGAGAGAGAGAGAGAAAGTGAGCGAGTGTGTGAGAGTGAACGAGTGTGTGAGAATGAACGAGTGTGTGAGAATGAACGAGTGAGTGAGAGTGAGAGTACTAGAAGGGTACTTGGTGGGGCAGATACTTCTGCCACATAATGCCTGATCCACGAGAACATATCGGGCTCAATACATTTTTGAAATATTATGCGATGTATCGCTTTTGGCCCTATCTCTCAATGGTGAAGAATCACTATATTTTTGAATAATTATTGTATCGAGATCCGGATTTGGATCTTCACCAACATTGAATCAATTTGTCATGGTCACACTCCGAAACTGTCCACGAAGTTTCGTCGAAATCCATCCCCAACTTCATGAGAAATTGTGCTATACGTTAATTTAGCCCAGTCTCTGAATGGTGAATAATCACTTTAAAAAATGATCAGATCCAAATCCGGATTCGGAACTTCACCAAAATTGAATCAATTCATCCTTGACACACCCACATGTCGAACAAGTTTCATCCGAATCCGTTCACAACTTTTTGAGATATCATGCTATCTATTGTTCTTCACCCTATCTCTCAATGGTGAATACTCACTTTAAAAATTCTCGTAGCCGGATCCACATCCAGCTCCAGATCTTCACCAAAATCTAATCAGTTCGTCCTTGTCACACACCCAACCTGTCCACAAAATTTCATCTGGATCCGTCCACATCTTTTTGAGATATCCTGCACACAAACAAACAAATTAACAGACAAACAAACAAACAAGCAGTCATAGACTGGTACTTACGAATTCGTCAACTTGACCTCTGACCTTGTCTAATAAAAGCTGTCTCTCGAGAAGGTAGTGACGCAAACCAGAAGTTTCTACGATGATTCTGTACCAAACCATCAAAAATCGAATGTTTGACCTCACTGTGACCTTGAGCTTTGACCGATTTTGACCAAAATCTAATCAGCGCTAGCCATCACCCTCCTAAACCACGTGGTGTAATTTGACATCGGTAGCTTCTTCCGTTCTCGAGTTATCGTGACTACAAACAAACACACAAACAGAGGACGGAAGTGATCAATATACTTACGAAATCTTTAGATTTCGTTAGAAACAAACAGACATAAAGGGGTGAAAACATAACCTCCTTCACTTTTGTTGGCGGAGGTAATTATCTCAGGTGCAAACAAACACTTTCAAAATCACACACCGTGTTAATTGGCCCCCACCTGTGTTAAATCATAGTGATTCTGATTATTTCACAATAAAATCAGCTGTTCCTGTAGGTTTTCTCTGCTGGTAGTGCATTTCACAGCAAAGACTCAACCATGAACACCAAGGAGCTTTCAAAAGACCTCTGGGATAAAGTTGTGGAAGAGGACAGATCAGGGGATGGGTAAAAACATCTATCTATAATTCCAGCAATCTGTGTGTGTCTGTGTGTGTCTGTGTGTGTGTGTCTGTGTGTGTGTCTGTGTGTGTGTCTGTGTGTGTGTCTGTGTGTGTGTCTGTGTGTGTGTGTCTGTGTGTGTGTCTGTGTGTGTGTCTGTGTGTGTGTCTGTGTGTGTGTCTGTGTGTGTCTGTGTGTGTCTGTGTGTCTGTCTGTGTGTCTGTGTCTGTGTGTCTGTCTGTGTGTGTCTGTGTGTGTCTGTATCTGTGTGTGTGTCTGTCTGTGTGTCTGTGTGTATCTCTGTCTGTGTGTGTATATGTGTGTGTGTCTGTGTGTGTGTGTGTGTGTGTGTCTGTGTCTGTGTGTCTGTGTCTGTGTGTCTGTGTGTCTGTGTCTGTGTCTGTGTCTGTGTCTGTGTCTGTGTCTGTGTCTGTGTGTGTGTGTGTGTGTGTGTGTGTGTGTGTGTGTGTGTGTGTGACCGCTGTTTCTCGACAACCACTGGTCCGACCTAATTGAAACTTGCCACGCATATTGCTGGGGACCTGAGGATGTGCCTTTTCAAGGTTTGATATTAATCGGACAAGTGCCTCCCAAGTTATGGCCATTTATTTACCAAACCAATGACAAGACACGTTGTTGCGTGGGCGTGGCCGATGGTGAAGGGAAGCACAGCCGCGTTCCCCATTACAGGTTACAACGTACGGGCTTCCGGAGAGTGATGACTTCGTGTATTCTAATAATTTCTCGATTTCTTTTGCGCATTTATAGATAAACACAATGCCCCAAGTTATGATCGTTTTAATATTAGACGGTGTATAAATTTCGGGAACATCAGAGTGCTGGTGTGCTCCGAACCAGGAAGTAATTTTTTTTTTCTCTTCTCTTTTTGTTTTTCCTTGCGATGACATTGCGAAAAGGCAAAATACGTTGGCGCTAATTGAATATTTGGGCATTAAAACTATATTGCGAATAATCATAACTGCGAATAATATGCGAACTTCTGTGCCACGCACGTACGGGCACGCGAGAACGAAGAAACGGCCTGTGTGGTTGTTGTTTCTTGCTCACGGTTTGAATATTTATTTGATTTTTTTTTTATGGGCACGTACTAGTATTTCAAAGGCCTTGAATATCTCTTGTAGCACAGTCAAGACAATCATTAAGAAGTGGAAGGTGTATAGTACCACCAAGACCCTGCCGACATCAGGCCGTCCCTCCAACCTGGATGACCAAGTAAGGAGGAGACTGATTAGAGAGGCCACCACAAAGCCAATGATAACTTTGAAAGAGGTATAGGCCTTTATGGTAAAGACTGGTCACTGTGTGCATATGACAACAATATCCCAAGCACTTCACAAGTCTGGTCTCTATGGTCAGGTGGCAACAATGAAGCCATTACTCAAAAAAGCATACCTTGAGTCCCATTGGAGGAAAGCAAAAAAACACTCTGGAGATTCTGAAGCCATGTGACAAAAAGTTTTGTGGTCTGAAGAAACCAAGATGGAACTTTGTGGCCTAAATGCAAAACGTACATTTGGTGCAAACCCAACACAGCATATCACCCAAAGAACACCATCCCGACTGTGAGGCATAGTGGTGGCAGCATCATGTTTTGGGGATGTTTCTCATCAGCAGGGACTGTGGCACTTGTCAGGATTGAAGGGAAAATGGATGGAGTAAAATACAAAAAAATCCGAGAAGAAAACCTGCTACCCTCTGAAAGAAAGATAAAATTACGAAGGAAGTTCACCTTTCAGCATGACAACTCGAAACATGTAACCAAAGCTACACTGGAGTGGCTAAGGAACAAAAAGATAAATATCCTTGAGTGGCCCATTCAGAGCCCTGACCTAAATCCAATTGAAAATATATGGCATGACTTCCAAGATTGCTTTCCATCAATGCTCCCCACACAACTTCACTGAGCTTGAACAGTTTACAACAGAGGACTGGGCAAATATTGTCCAATCAAGGTGTGCAAAGTCGGTTGAGCCATATCTCAACAGACTCACAGCTGAAGTTGCTTTCAAAGGTGTTTACACCGTATATTAACTCAGCGGGGTGGACACTTCTCCAACCAAGAAGTTCTAGTTTTGTATTTTTAATTAATTTTCTGAAATTTGTAGAATTTGCTTTTCACTTGGAAGTTGCGGGTTACGATGTGTCAATGAAGGTGCAGAATGTCGGATTTCATGCGATTTAATTCCAGGCTATAAGGCAACAAAAGGTGAAAAATTTGAAAAATGGGTGCAGACTTCCTGGAGGCACTGAATGCACATAACCAGTACGCATGTTTTTGCTTCGTCTACGTAACCCGGGTTAATTGTATTTTCGGGAGCAATCGAAGCAGTGGTGTGTTGCCCATATACTGCCCAAATAAAGGAATGTGTCCAAAAAACGTGTTACACACTTGGAACAAGATCGCCCGTTGGGTGGGTACTCTGCTCTGGTATTAATAATAAAAAGATAACACCTTGACACCCCCCCCTCTCGCCCCCACCATCCCCACCCTGGCTGGCTCCCATATGGAGTGGATGCTTCCAGTTCATATAATTTGTACTCGCTCAGCAACGAGCGCAAGCATTTAACTAATTTTAACCCATTTTGACCAAAACTGGTTCCCAAATTTTGCATACATAATGAGAGTACCTCAGGTAATCCCCACCCACCCCCCACTCCCGAGCACAAATCTTTGTCATGCATTTGTTATGTTAATGAGATTTTGAAAAGCATAAAGTCCTCCCACTCTGTGAAGGAGAAAATCCTGCTCCTCTTGTTTTTCAGGATCCGTGTGGCAGTAATTGGTATGGTGTGGCACGTGGTTCCTGGTCCAGAAATAGTGAAGCTTCATGAATTTGACTTGTTTTGTGAATGTGAAGACTAATACATAAACAGCATGGTCCCATGTAATGAATTTCAATATGGTATATAAGATAGGTGGTGGTGATAATAAGAATAGGTGGTGATAATAAGAGAGAAGGATCATGGTGTAAAAGAAAAAAAGAAGTCCATTTGATTAATCACACAAAATCCTTCAAAATATTCATCTGGGGTAAAAAAAATAAAAGTGCACAATCCCAAGAGCATCTGATTTCTCCATTCACTTCAATTAACTTCCCATTCGGCTCATTAGTCATTATGCAACTTTAAATTTAATAGCCTCAATCAATTGATTTTACACAATACAACACTAATTCGCACTGTTGTCAACACATGGTCAGAGGGAAAAAAAAGATGAGGTATTTCTTAATTAAGCCTCCTTAATAACACATGGCATGTGCCATTAAAATGTAATTGGCTCACCAAGAATGCCATTAATGCAGACTATCAATGAGGGATATTTACTGAAAATCAGTAACATTTTATCAATGTATATTATTAAGGTATTATTTAATGATTCTGAAAGATTATGAGGCCTGAAGCTGCAAGTATGTTTCATGTATTTGTATATTTATATATTTCTCTGCCATGTAACTGAGCATCATGGAAGAATGAGACAACAGAGGATGTTGGGTCAGAGCCACTGGTTCCAGAAAGTGGGAAACTAGTGAACAAATGGAGAAGAGGTCAAAATATATACATATATATATATATATATATATATATATATATATATATATATATATATATATATATATGTATTAACAGAATCCTTGAAAAAAAGAAAAGACTACAGGTCACAACGAAAATGGCACTCGGTAAAGTGCATACCTCCACCAGGCCGATTAGTTTACATTTTGTATTCCACTGATAGACCGCATCTGGATTCAGACATGAACTAAAATTTAATCGGCTTGTTCAAGTCATCGAATCAACTCATTCACCAAGTTTCGTCCAAATCCGTCAATAACGTTTTGAGATATCGTGCTTTATATCGCTTTAGCCCTATCACTCAATGGTGAAGAAACACTTACAAAATTATCGGATCCAGATCTTCAACAAAATCGAATGATATCATCCTTGTTACATACCCAACTTTCCCATTAAGTTTGGTCAAAATCCTTCCACCTGCTATATGTCGTTTTTGGCCCCGTCTCTCAATGATGAAAAACCACTTTTAAAAATTCTCAGATCCATATCTGGATCTGGATCTTCACCAATGTCTAATCATTTTGCCGGTGTCACGTACCCAAGCTCTCCACCAAATTTCGGCCAAATCCATCCAAAAAGTTTTGAAATATTTTGTTCACAAGGAGACAAACAAACAAGAAAGATGTCATGCTGAGCACGATACTTGAGATACATGAGAAGCATTGCAAAATCCGTAAAACATATTTTTCACCAGAAAAATAATGATGGTTGAATTCAGTGACCTGATATGCGAATCCTCCACAAAAATATTAACAATCCTTTAAACAGCCAATCGGATGAAAATTGAGGATTTTAGAAATCCCAATGAAGTTGTTGACCTTTGGCCTACAGTCTGCTGACCTTTTGGCCGATGTTGACCTCAAAAATAATGGGTGGTTGAATTAAGTGACATGATATGCACAAATCCTGTTCAAATTTCAAGTCAATGGGAGGAAAATTGAGGACTTTAGAAATTTCACCTCAGTTGTTGACCTTTGGTCTATGTTGACCTCAAAAACAATTGGTGGTTGAATTCAGTGATCTGAAATATAAATCCTCTTCAACTTTCCAGTCAATCGGATGAAAATTGAGGATTTTATAAATCTCGATAAAGTTGTTGACCTTTGGCCTATGGTGACCTTTTGGCTGATTTGAACCTCAAAAATAATTGGTGGTTGAATTCAGTGACCTGATATTATAATTCTGTTCAAATATCTAGTCAATCATATGAAAATTGAGGATTTTAGAAATTTGAGAAAATTGTTGACCTTTGGCCGATGTTGACCTCTTGACCTTTTGACCTAAAAACAATATGCTTCTTGCTTATGACAAACTCTACCAGGTGGTGATGCTTTGTGAAGATTGGTTTAAAATTGTGGCCTGCAGGTGATTGACATACAAACAAACAAACAAACAGACAGACAGACAGACTGGGATGAAAACATAACCTCCATCCACCTTTGCTGGCAGAGATAATGAGTGGAAGAAAATGAGGTTAGTGGTGTTGGATAGTTTGGATGGAAAAGATCATTGCTGAGTATGGATGTGAGATCTTATTGAGCTGTCACACTTGAGCCAAAAGGGGAGACTCATTAAGAAACTCATTACCGTATTTCCAAGTCTCCAGCATCTTGAGGCACGTAGTGGTACAATGCAACGTAGGTGAACATCTGATGTACCGAGTCCTTGTGCTTTAGCTGGTTCTTTCTGAACTGTTGGTGACAAAATTACATCCATGACATCATTATAAGATATATTTGTTGATCCTGACACCTCCAGGCTAATAACTATGAGCCTGGTATTGGCTTAGTGGTTAAGGTCGCTGGTTTAAGATCTTACAGTCGTGAGTTAGAGCCTCTGTCGTTCCGTAAAAATAACACCAGGTGGGTTGACTCAGCCTATCATCCTTCCAAGATCGGCAAAATGAGTACCAGCTTACTGGGAAGGAAGAATGAGCCATTTGAGTATTCTGCATCAGAGTGACGACCCATCCAGGATTGTGCCCTCTGGTCAAGGAAAAACTGCCTTGGCAGCCCCATGCAGACAAGAAAGGAGTGGTTTTTCTCCTCCTCCTTTTTCGAATAAGTATGTCACAGTCATCACGTTTACGACATAAAGCAATCAAACAGTGCGTTATGTATGGAATTTGTGATTTATGGGTTACATTTTCATACACTTTAAGTCAGGCACTTAACATTGTTAATGTGCTCGAATTGCTGAAATTTTATTCATTTTTAGCTTGAGAGATTAATCTTTCTTGAAGGTTTTCTCTGTTGATATAATTTTTTTTTACGAGTTAAGGATATAGAATAAAATTAGTTTCAACAATACAGAGCATTAACAATGCAGAGCTTCACCAGGGTATGTAAATTACAGCAGATCTGATAACCGATGCAGACTCACTCACTTGCAGAACGCTTTCTGAACAGGTGTTGGGTTCAGGGGAAATGAAAAGACAATTCCTGAGGGCAATGCTTCTTTTATTTTCCAATTACATGACGCTTTTCGACATTTTGCAGATTTAAAATTCAGATTACATTAAAAAGACATTTTAATATTAAATACAAGTTATATAATGCCATTCCATTGCTCACAGGTGAGGCTGTTTGTCTAAAGTTTTTAAAGCACCTTTGAATGTACAATGTAGATTGCAGGAGATCAACTTTAACTCGGACATAATGCATATTTCCAAAAAAAAAAAATGTATTCATAGGGGGATCATTTATAAATCAAAAAAGGTGGTGTTATAGAAAAGTACAAAAAAAACACACACATACAAATATATATATATATATATATATATATATATATATATATATATATATATATATATATATATATATATATCTTTTTCTTCTTCTTTCGGCTGCTCCCATTAGGGGTCGCCACAGCGGATCATCCGTATGATCCGCATTGTGATTTGGCACATGTTTTACGCCGGATGCCATTCCTGACGCAACCCTGGTCGCCTCTTACGACACAGGGATCGGGTACACCTATTTTAAACGGGGTATACACCGGCCCAGTATACTGGTACTCATTTCGCCGACCTCGGAAGGATGACAGGCTGAGTCAACCCCCTGGTGTATTAATTCAG